>NC_140810.1:5987500-6150000 GCF_050613455.1 Vespa mandarinia | reverse complement strand
AACAAGGAAGAATGTGGTCCACGTTCGATGGAAGAAGCTGAAGGAAAAGCCTTGTTTACCGAACTATCATATTACCTTACCGACCGAGCCGATCATCATTAGCTTTTAATTAGGCTTTACCATTACATGCAAAACCAACCCTTATTTATCAATTCATTTCTATATACGTACGAGTAGTATTCAATGGATTTAATCGAATTTCATCAGATTTTTTTTTTGTTTTTGTTTTTTTTTTTGTTTTTTTTTCAAAAGAAAATAAATAAACGATCAGATGTCATTGATATCATTCTTTAGTGACAAGAATTATGAAGTGGTATACCTTCCTTTCGGTATTTTCAAGGATATATAAGAGAAAAGAAAATATAAAGGCACGTTCTCATGGATGAAACGTTGACGTAAGTATATTGCGGTTTTGGAAACATAACACTCGGCCAGTCAGTTCACCAAGATGGAACATAGATTTCTCGATCGTAAGCCTGTAAAGTATAGTCTTTACTCTTCGACAATGTGCATGTTCTTTTGAGAGAGTTGTTGTACAGTCGAGTGTAACGATTTTTGACGACTTTCGAAAAGAATTTTATTTGGATAAAAAAGTGATTCTATTTTATTAGTTATGATTACGAAAAGAAAAAAAAGAATTATTTTTATTATGGATTTATGTATCATAAAAGAGAAAGACAGGATCACTTTAGCATTGTTACTGACTTATCGTTTAAAAATGTTTTTAGAAGATAACAGGGGAAAAAAAAAGATTTAAAAGACTGCAATTTTAAGAGTGAAGAGGGCTTAAAAATTATCTTAATAATTAAAAATTGCATTTAAAAATATTCTTCATGGTATTGCAACTGGCCGGTTTATAGTATAAAATTTTGTTTTCTTATGATAAAAAAATAAAACCACAGATACAATGTTTTTCTGATCTTTACGAATTATCAATAACGATTTTGACATACGTCGATGTCAATAAATTATGATAATCATAATTGGAGAATCCTTAATGGGAAATCATTAATGAGGAGAATCATATCGATGTCAATAAATCATATGGATATCAAAGATTTTTAATATATTTATAATTAGCTTGTCAATTCAAAATTTTGCTTATGAAAATAACGAAAGAAAAAAATGTATAAAGATAATAATTTTAATAAGAAAATTTTATATAATTCGTTATCATATATCAATGTCATTGAATTATCAGAAGAAATTTTATGCAAATGATATTTTAAAATCATTGCTTTTGACTGTACTTAGGTACGTGGGCTGTGAGCTCCGAGTTATCGGGCTTTTTAACGCGCCACTTGCGGTAACGTGTCTCGACCGATCGCGGTTTCAGCGAGTCTCGCGTCCCTCCTATGTCTCTCTCTCTCTCTCTTTCTCATGTCTCCTCTCGTATTCCTGAAGACGACGATGACGACAACGACGACAACGACGACAACGACGACGACGACGACGACGACGACGATGCCGATGCCGTTGCCGATGCCAATACCGATGCCGATGCCGATGTCGATGTCGAGACAGCTGCACGCGCGTGCATGAAAGCAGAAAAGTGTCGATGAAAACCTAGCCGTGCGGACCGTTGTGGTTTCTCGATAAGATCAAATTTTCGTTCGAATTTATCGAATGGCTCTAACTGTACAACAAAAAAAAAAAAAAAAAAGAAAAGAAAAGAAAAGAAGATCAATCGATCGAATCGAGTGCTATTATTAACCGAGACAATCTTGGATTATTTCCGTAATTTCAATAAATCAAATCAATTTATACAATTATATAAATTATATAAATTTCGATTTTATAAATAAACAATGAGTTGAAACAAAATATAAAAAGTGACGTTTTACCACTTTGCGTCGAGTTAATTTGTAAATTTATGAATAACGTGCGTATAGGAAGAAAGAAAAGGAGAGAAGAAAAAAAAAAAGAAAAAAGAATAAATAAGTGAAGATAAAGGGTATTAAGAAAACTCTCACGACGAGCGGAAAATTTAAATCAGCTGTGGGAAAGTATACATTCTCGTATAGATTAATAATAAACTTTTGAACATAATCAAGGAAGAGAGCTTATTATAAGTGTCTCTAACCTTCCTCCTTCCCTCCCTTTCTCTCTCTCTCTCTCTCTCTCTCTCTCTCTTTTTCTCCCAAAAAGTTTATTACCAGAACGTCCGTCTCGAGAACGTTTTTGTCAGTAAGTTCTTGAGACTAGTATAGAAGTAAAGAAAAAGAGAGAAAGACACCGATCGGTACCACGTGTCGTTCTACTCCGAAAAAGTTTGTCTCTAACGAAGCTGCTAGCGGCAAGTGTCGAAAGAAAAAGAAGAGGACGGAAAAAGAAAGTGCCTGAGTTCTCACGGGGTTCAACGCTTTATTTTCGTACTCCCTCGTGCTCAAGGGGTTGCCCATTGATAAGCTAATGGCCGCATGATAGTCGTTCGAGTTTAACGTCCTGAGAACGTATTACGTGCCTACGTGGAGAGGAAAGCGTTATTGAGTGCCTTCAGACGAACATATATATGTACATAGGAACGTACGAACGAATGAACAATCCATCGAAAAAATCTTTCCTATTTTTTTCGAATCGGTAAACTTGTAAACAAAAAAACAAAAAAATATGAAATGTACGAACATCAATGATTTTTCAATATTTCGATCTTATAAAAGTATACATAATTCATCAGAGAAATCATTTTGTCGTTATAATAGATTAAATTAAATTATATTAAATTGATTTACTTTGATAAAATTATCTATCCTATTGATCTATTTGATTCTCTTTTTCTTTTTTTTCTTTTTTTTCTTTTTTTTTTACTCGATTTAATTCGATTTTAGAATTATTTGAAATAAATGTAATACGTCATGCAAGAAGTCATGCATTATTATTTATTTAATAACGTAAAATTTATTTAATACGTGAATTTAAAAATGTCGTCTATAATGTCTTCGATTCGATTGACACAGATACTTGATATAATGAAACAAAAAAGGGACAATAAAATGGACCACCACATGAGTACCGATCTATAAAGATTTAACAAAGACGAGATTCGATCTTAAGTTAAACAAATTTGACATTAACCTTAATATATATTTTTTTCAATAAAATCAAAATAGTTCTTTTTTTTTTTTATCGACATTTAATTTATAATGTACCATTATCGAGATACGAGTACAGAGATATTACAATTCATTATAGGATTTGTCAAATTAATCTTCTTCATAAATCCTTGTAAACGTATTATTATACAATAAAGAATCTCAAGAATTCGGTGTTGTATTATCTGTGGCAAAAGAAAAGGAGAAAGAGGATAATTATCAAAAAATCGTGCTGGAATTCGGGTCGATCGGAAGCAATGTTCTTGAAAAGAAAGAGAAGAGAAGAGAAAAGAAGAGAAGAAGGAGAGAAAGAGAGAAAGAGAGAGAAACAGAGAAAGAAAGAGAGAGAGAGAGAGAAAGAGACAGGCAGAACAGAGAAAGAGAGAGAAAAACAAAGAGAGAGAGAAAGAGAGAGAGAGAGAAAGAAAGAAAGGACAGGCTCAATTAGGAGGACGATTGCGCACGGTCGATCGATCGTATTCTCGATGACATGATCGCGCCGATGCTGATCGTTGGCGCGACGTCATTCCTGGCTAACGAGTGCCGTTCGAAGATGCCGGTTTCGAATCTCCAAATTGAAGAGTGCGTCTTCTTTTTTCCTATACGATATATGTACGTAACTTGAAAGTACGTATATATGTAATTAATTATCTTTTAATATATATATATATATATATATATATATATATATATATACACAAGACGTGCACTTAACTCATTTAATTCGCAGAAAAAGAGGGTGGGCTAAAAGTATCTAGATAATTTTTAAAAGGTCAATTACTCTCTTTCGTGATCTTTTATTTTTTATTTTTCTTTTTTGTTTTTCACATCGTAAAAAGGTTCTTAATAAAATGTCGTTCTCGATAAAAAAAAAAAAAGAAAAAAAAAAGAAAAAATAAAAATCGTCTGAAAAAGTTTTGTAATGGAAATATCTCAGAAAGGAGTAATTAATTTTTTTAAATCATCTAGGTACCTTGTATCATCCAGTACATACATTTTTACAGATCATACTAAATGTTCGTTAATATTAAATAAATTAAAATATCATATATGTATAATAAATATTTAATTAATGTTAAAATGAAATATGTCTGTCGTATTAAATGATCGAAAATATAATGCGAATTAAATAGAATGAATGAATACGAATTAATTCTAATATCAAATTAACTTTAATATTTTTTCTCGAAGAAAAAAAAAACAAGAAAAAAAAAAACAAAAGAGAAAGAAAAGAAAAGAAAAGAAAATCAAGAAAGAAAATTATACGATACGTAAATTTATATTATAATTTATATTTAACAAATATTTTCCCTTTTACAATTAATCTTCGCGATGAAAAAATTAAATAAGATTTAAAAAGTATACGTATACGTTTGTTTGTTTGTCTTCAAAATTACATACCATTATGGATGATTAACGTAATGACCGATTATAAATGAAAATAACAAAAACAATATTAATTATGATAACAATTTAAACAAAACGTAAGCATATGCTCGAACGATGAAGATACTGAAAACGATAGGTTCGAAGAAATCTTGAGAATGATTAGATGAGCCGCATGTTCGCGCATCCTTCCTCATAAAAAGATTTCCGCTTGATGGGCGTTCTAAGAACGCCCGACGTGATCCTCGGTTACGACGTACCAATGGCATTAAGAGGCCACCGAGCACGCTCCATGTCTTGATATCCTAAGATTTCCCGTTTCTCGTTAATGGACCTATCGCGTGAACTTTAATGTATAATGTATGTACATATGTGTTACAACTACTCGCGATTCGATTAGAATCACAGATCACGTTTGAAATTTCTATAACGAATATAAATTAATTTAAAGGTATTAAGTATAAATTGCATATCTCTATTATACATACATACATACATACATATATACATACATACATATAGACGTACATACATACATACATACATACATACATACATACATATATATATATATATGTGTATATATACATTTAATTTATGTGTATATATACATTTAATTTATTAATATTTAAAGTAGATTCAATTTCCTTCATATTTCGTGGGAATATAAATCATAAAACGAACGTAAAATGAAACTTTCATAACTATTTCATAACTATTTTAATGAATAATTAATTATCTAATTTAAATAATAATAAAAAAAAAGTGGGAGAAAAGAAAAAGAGGAAAAATTTTGCGTAGCCTTTTTCATTCATTAAACTGATAATCTCAAAAAGAAAGAGAAAGAATGAGAAAAAAAAAGAGAAAGAGAGATAGAGAGAGGAGAGAGAGAAATAAAATCAAAGTATAAAACTACCTAAGATACTACTTCTAAGAGTGACAAAGGATTATAAAGAGTTGCTAAAATGAAATGTCACTTTACGTATCACGTTTTACGTTAGGATATATAAAAGAGGGAATGAGAAAAAGTGGAAGGACGAGAGAAAGCTGTGTTACGAGAGGCGAAGACGCGTTGTTTGCTATCCAGATGTTGCCTTCCTTTTCTGTCGAAAGGGTTTGTCGTTCGAGAGAGTAAGAGAGAGAGAGAGAGAGAGAGAGAGAGAGAGAGAGAGAGAGAGAGAGAGAGAGAGAGAGAGAGACAGAGAGAGAGAGAGAGAGAGAGAGACAAAAGAAAAAGAGAGAGAGAGAGAGAGAGAAAGAAAGGAGGAAAAAAGAAAGAGAAAGAGAGAAAGATGAAGAACAGGTCTGAGAATAAGGAGAGAAAGAGAGATGGAAGGAAGAAGAAGGTTCTTGCAGGACAGAGGGCATATCGCTAACACTTTACGGCAGTGGCGTTTGTATAGTGCCATGTGTCTCTTCGTTTTTCCTTTCATATATATATATATATATGTATATATATGTGTATATGTGTATGTATGTGTGCATATATATATATATATATATATATATATATATATCTTCTCCTCCCACCTCCGAGCTTGAAAAGGTCCAAGTAAGGAAAATAAAAAGCAGGCCGCCGCCGTTTCGTTTTTTGTTGGAACGTGGCAATGACATTTCCGTCTGCTACGAAGAAGAAGTCAACAGGTCGGTCCAAGTAGTTTTTATCAGCCACCACTTCTTCTACACTTCTATTTTCTCATTACCATTCGTGTGTCATGAACACTGTGCAAGATCTACGACTTTAACTCGACCCTTCCCGAGAACCTTTTGCTTTTTCCTCGATCACGTCACCGTAGAAAAATATACAGAATTCCATTTGGAGCGAGTGAAAAAGAGCGACCCCGTCCCCCGCACCGCCCCGTCCCGTTCTCCCCTGTCACTTAAAGTGCTGTATCGTATGGTGTTTTCGAGATTAAAGGGAGAAAAAAGGAACATAAGAAAAAAAAACAGAAGAAAAAAAAAGAGAGAAAAAGAGAGAGAGAGAAAAAAAAGGAAAGCACGTGCACGTTGACGACAGCTGGATCTCATCGACGTGATAAATGATCTTCAATCGATCTTTTCGTCTCGACGCGAAAGTTTCTATCAAACCTTTTAAATGATATCAATTCTTAAGAACCCATTAATTAAATTGATTCGATGAAATCAGATATACAGTTAAGTAATCGTTCTTTTTCTTTTACGAAGCGAGTGTAAATAGAAAAAAAAAAAAAATAAATAAATAAATAAAAAAAGAAAGAAAGAAAAATCTATTCTACTAGTCTTATAATTAATTTCGCATGGAAATAAGCTGCACGAACATACCGGTAGTCGACAACGAGTAGAAGAGATCGCTGGGAATTAAACTCCGATTGCTTGACCTCGCAAGTGCCGTGTCAACGAGTTTAACTTTTGCCACTGATGATTCTTCTTCTCATCGTCTTCGATATATCTAACTACCGATAGGTCTTTATACAAAGGATTGTTACAAACTGTTAGAAATTGTCGTGTAACGAATGAAAAATTTTATAAATAAATAAATTTAATTTCGAGAAAAAAGGAGAAAGAGAAAGAGAAAGAGAGAGAGAGAGAGAGAGAGAGACATGGGGAATATTATTTCATACGAATGAGAAAAGATAAAAAGGAAAGGAAAAAAGAGATAAGAAAAATGCAGATTTGATTTTGGTGTCCTCGAGTTGTCCCCACAGCTGAAGAGAATCCTTGCTACTGCAATGCCGTCGAGGTGGAACGTTCTAAAGAGAGAAAGAGAAAGGAGAAAAAGACGAGGTGTATCCAAAGAAAGAAAAATATCCCCGTCGAAAATTGGTGAGGAACAAACAAAGGGTTGCGGGGGACCGAAGAAAAATAAAGGATTGCGAATTCTATTAGCGAGCCTCTTTCTCCTCCTACCGAAGAAGAAATAAGATGACGATGCCGAAGAAGGAGGATGCTCGGAAAAAGAGAGACAGAGAGACAGAGACAAAGAGAGAGAGAGAGAGAGAGAGATAGAGAGAGAGAGAGAGAGAGAGAGAGAAGGAGAAAGAGAGAGAAAAGGATGAGATGACAACGCTCAGAGCTGTCCGCTAATCTTCTTTCGTCTCCTTCTCTTATTCACAGAGACGAATCGCAGGCGGATCACGCTTTGTCTTTGCGGTTTTCTCCAAGCAGCTCCGCTTCTCGCCGAAAGATTCAACCCTACTACTACCACCATCATCACCATCACCATCATCATCACCACCTCCCCCACCTCCTTATCCTCCTCCGCCTCCTCCTCCTCCTCCTCCTCCTTTTCCTTGTCTTCCTTCTCCAATGCTACGACAAACTCGTGGACCAACTAAGTAATCACCACGATTGTGGTTTTTACTCGCGAGTCTACCGATTTAGCTCCGGCTATCACGAAAGCGCAATGACCGTGTAACCTCCTTCGAATGATTTTCCAATTTTCTTGACGTTTATATATACTCACAGGTATAATACGATACAATGCCATTGAATGTTGATAAAGAAACGTACGTTTCAAATATGTAATTTTATTCTAAAAACAATTCATTTCTTCTTTCTTTTTTTTTTTTTCTTTTCTTTTTATTCGAAAGAAACGACGTGAATTTTTCGTTAATTTTTGTTTTTTCTTGAATGATTTTTCTTTCTTTTTTTTTTTTTTTTAATTAACAATTTATTAATATTTTTTTTTTTCGAAAGATTTTTCTCGAATTAATTCTTGAGAAAAAAGATATAACAGAAAAAGAAAAAAGAAAAATAATCATGGAATTTGTTTATTATCCTCTATGATCCTACTTCCTTTTTTTCTCAAGCTTTAACTTACGACATAAATCATATTTATATTAATTCTTGAATATAAATTAACAATAAAATTTTTTCGCGTAAAAATGAAATGATATATAAATGATATAGGCATATTATATCATATCAAAGTTACATGGATTTATAAAAGGGAATTAACTTTCTTACTTCTTTAACTTTTAAAACAATCACGGTCATCATTAGAAAATTTCTTTAACTCGTTCGTCTGATGCAGTCCGTCGAGAAAATCCGGAAGTAGAGTTTCGAGTAGGTAGAAAATCGCTCAAAAAGGGCCAACTTATTCGTCATCTCTGAAGAACGAAGAGGATGCAGTTAAAGAGAAATGCAATTTATAGTTAATATCATTAGAGCGAGAAAAATGTGCGATTGGATTGCGCGGATGCGTCGAGCAGTCTTGCGTTCTCTAACGTAATGGCAGAAGCGGATTCTACGTTCGTGGAATCTGGCCAGGCATGCGGCAGAACCGCGAACGCAGAACACCGTGAACCTCTGAATGCTTTCGAACGGTTCTTTGCTTTGCTATACAATCCTCCGACTAAACCTAAGTCATTCTCGACGATTTCAAATTTGTCTCTTAAAATAAAATAAAATAAAATATATATATATAAAAAAAAAAAAATAAATAAATAAATAAATAAATAAAACCTTAAAAAAAAAAGAAAAAAGAAAAGAAAGAGAGAAAGGAAAGAAGAAAAAAATGAAAAAAAAAATCCTTGGAACAGATAATAAAAACAATAAGTAAGAAAGATCGTTAAACAAACAACGGTAGTCTGACAAGCTGGGGAGTCCATTGAAATTAACTAAATTACCATTCGAATGCTACTCTCACTATACCATTCGCCTAGTCGCGAATACGTATTATTATCTTCCAAGGTATAATACTGTAACTTGCTATTTTCGCGAGGGTGTCATAAGCGTTCGATTCGTTGAGAATATTAATGCAAAGCACGAAAACAATTCGAGATTCGACTAACAATTTGAGAATACAATTGGTTGTATCAGTCATCGTATGCTACTCGAATGATTTTACGTTTCAAATACCAGATGTATTTTTGTATTGTTTTCAAATTTACAACTTTGATAATTCAAATTAAAACATTAGCGTATCTTTGATGCTTGATGAAAAAAAAATTGTTTTCAATTTTATTTACGCTTTCTTACGATTTAATAATAAACGAATATCAATTTTTCAATACACTATAATATCACCGAAATATATGTATATATATTTAATATATAAGCATATACAGACACATAAAATTTACATCTATTTGAATTATAATTTTAACTCTTAAAATCACTTCTATTTATATACAGACAGGCACATTGGATTATTATAATATATGTATATGTATATATATTTTAATAACAGACGAATCCAGTCTTTCATACTATCATCATAATAAATAGATATGTATATATATATATATATATATATATATATATATACTATATGCATTTAAATAATAAACAAATCCAATGTTAAAATCGAACATTACTTTAAATGCATATACAGTATTAAGATGTTCTTGATGAAGATTTATTTAAAATATATGTAAAATATAATAAAATCGATATGACATAAAATCTTCTCATACATGAAATAAGCTTAAAGAAGGAAGAACCTTATGACACTTGATATGTTCTTCGTTCACTTTGTTAGATATTCCTGCCAATATATCGGTATCCATTAAATCACGCCAATCTCGATCGTAAAATCTTCTTCTCTTATAAACGAGCATACCGTTTGAACGTTTAGTGTTGAAGCGTATCGCGATGGTTGGCGAAAGAATCGTAAAGAGGAAAACAAAAACAAAAAAAAAAAAGAAAGAAAAATATAGTCGCGAATCAACCAGAAGCGAGATATACAGAAGGGACGACATAAATCGAAGGTGGGAGATGGGAAAAGGCGCGAATACTCGGGATTGGTTAGGTAGTTAGGTAGCAATGCAAAGCCACGCTAAATCGTTCAAGACTGTGTTGTTCTAACCTTTCTAACGATCTCGTACGTGGATGCGCATAAAGCTTCTCTCTCTCTCTCTCTCTCTCTCTTTCTTTCTTTTTCTCTCTTTCTCTCTCTCTCTCTCTCTCTCTCTCTCTCTCTCTCTCTCTTTCTCGCTCTTTTTGTTTTTGTAAAATATTTTACTCTTCGAGTGTCTATGCATACGATGTATACGGGGTGTAACAAAAGTAATGACTACAATATGATATATAAAATGAAGAAAACATTCTTTTCAATGTATTCAAAGAAAATAAATACGTTACTAAAGATTAAATTGTAACGTGATTTTAAATTCTATTAATTATTTATATAAATACATGTAAATATATGTAAATATATGTAAATATATGTAAATAAAAGCATATATATACATACATATATATATATGTACATAATGTATACCTTTTCTTTCTCTTTCTTATATACATAGAATAGTATTGCATTTAATAATCTTATCACGTAGATCGTTATGTCGACGATGCAACGCTCAGAGAAACGTCTCACTATAAACAAAGTTGAAGAATGACAAAGTCTTCGAACTAACGGATGAATTATACAATACAAGTAAACAATGTAAACGAATAATATAAGCTTTACGTTCTCTATTCCAATTGATTGTACTTGTATTAAAAGGAAAGAAAGAAAGAAAAAAAGAAAACCAAAAAAAGAAAAAGATCTATCTTGTAAATATTAAAATTATTAAAAATAAATTTAACTTTATTCTTAATAAAAATTATCAATAAATAATATAATAAAATTAAATTTATTTTCAGTAAAAATTATTAATAATAATATATTGGGTGGATCGGAAAGTAATGTCGCTTTCTTAAATTAAATTCAAACGAATAAATTTTTAACAAGTTTTTATTTTTAATCACAATCAAATATCGACATGCGCAGAAACGACATTACTTTCCGGTCCACCTAATATTATTATTTCTTCTCTTTTCCTTCCTCTCTCGCTCTTTTTCTTTTTTTGGATTGAAAACATTCTTTAAGAAAAATGTGAGAGAGAAAGAGAGAAAGAGAGAAGAAGTGAGAACGTCCATCCTTCTTGTGGCAGCCTGTAGAAGAGATTGAGCGTACGGAGCTTGTAGTCTGGCTTTGCGATGATTACGACTGCGATTGCGATGTAAATCGCGGGCCCACGTTCAATCACGTACGCGTACACACGGGTGTAAGCCATCGGCCAGAGTCATCGGCCAGTGCCGTATGTCTAGCCGACGTGCTTTCTTCTTTCCTCTCTGCTTCATTCTCTCTCTTTCTGTGTCTCCCTCACTCACTATCCCTCTCTCTCTCTCTCAATCTCTCTCTCTCTCTCTCTTTTAGTTTCTCTCACTCTACAATTTATCTTTCATCGCGTATAGTGCAGCCCGTCGATCTCGATCGAACCTACTCCATCGAATCTTTTGGAATATGAACAATGAATCAGAAACGATTACGACACTATCTTATTTTATTTTTTGATATAGAAGAAAAAAATGATTTGAAAAGATAAACTATTTTAATTTTAGAAATTAGAATGAAAATTAATTATATTTTTCTTTCATTATAGATTACAGTGTATATTAATTGAAAATATTTATTCAATTAAATATATTAGATATATATATATATATATATATAGACGATGTGAAGGTTATTTTTACATATGCTTGTAAGTTCATTTTAACGAGAAAACGCTATGGCAATCTTATTACAAATTAAAATAGAAAAAGATTTAATAAAAAGAAATGAAAATGGAGAGATTAAAAATAATGAAAGAAATATCGAGCATTTTTGTCGTAGCTTCTATAGGAAGCTTGTTTACACAATATACAAAAGAAATAGAAAGAGAAAGAGAAAGAGAGAGAGAGAGAGAGAGAGAGAAACAGAGAGTTCTTTCGCTTATGGATGTTACACGCATGAACGAAATAAAAAGAAGGAATGATTGATATACAGAAATAAAAAGGAAAGGAAAAGATAGGGAAAAGGGAAAAAGGAAAAGGAAAAAAAAAAGAAAAGAAAAAAAAATTAAATCGGTTGAGATCGATGAAGCGAAATATACTTTCGTTCTCGAAGTAAGCCGAATTTATGAACTCGCGAGAAGGCATCTCACCCGGCCCAGAGAAGTGCAAGAAAGCTTGGCAATGGCCCTGTTCGCTGAATTCTACCTACTCTATCAGGATCTAGTATCTTTGAATAAAGATCGCGTCGTAAAGCTTTCCTCTCGGCACGTCGATCCCTCCTCTTTCTCTCTCTCTCTCTCTCTCTTTATTTCTTTCTTTCTCTCTCTCTCTCTCTTTCTCTCTCTCTCTCTTTATTTCTTTCTCTCTCTCTCTCTCTTTATTTCTTTCTCTCTCTCTCTCTCTTTATTTCTTTCTCTCTCTCTCTCTCTCGCTCTCTCTCTCTCTCTCTCTCTCCCTCTCTTCGACGTTTAAAAGCGACGAGCATCCAATGCTAGCCTCTATAAAAACATTAACGAGCGATTCGACATGGTCAGATCGCAATAACTCTAACTTCGCTCTCTTCGATTTTCTAACTAAACGACACTTGACTTCCGTTCGAAATCACCCTTCCTATTTTTCAAAATATTTATCGAAGAATTTCTATTGCTTTTTATAACAAAATTAATTAATTATTTATTTATATATATATATATATCTATATATTTATTTATATATATCTGCGTAAAGGATAAGGTTCTTTGAATTTTATTATTATATTAAAATTCAATTTGTTTGCTTTTTTGGTCTTATTCTATTTAATTTTCTACCTTTTTTTTTTCTTTATAGAAATTAAAATCACTCTTTTTTTTTTTAGTATTTTTCTTAATTATATATTATGAAATATTTTCAATTAAGAGATGATAGAAAAAATTTTTATTAACATTGTTCCCGTAACATTGTTCTACATAATACTTTATTTCATTATAATTCTTTACGTTTTCAAAATACATAATGTACGTTTTATATAAAAAATATGAAAGATACAAAATTAATTTCAATTCTTTTTCTTTTGATTTATAATTTATTTTTTATTTCAATCATTTTATGTATAAAATTATCTACAAAATTAGTATCGATTTTCATGATATAAACGCGTATTCCTTTGTTCGAAAGTAAAGTACATGGTATGCGCAAGCGAACGAACGCGTCGTTGGCACGCTGTCGATACTTTTTGCGAGTTCTGCTTTCCAGGTACCATCCTGGGTCAAGCTACCTACATAAGGGTACTCTTACTAGCTCCGTCTCAGGAGAATTCCACTTTTTCCGCGAGTTCTCCCCCGCTGACGACGATACCAACCGGAGTCGCACGCGCGATCACGATCTCCTTTCGACCCTTTTCGACGACCTATACGATGATCCGTCCCCATTTTCTAACAGGAAAATTGATGACACTTGAACAACCCTCGTGATAATTAGAAAAACATTTAATATTTATCAACTGGACTGTAATAATAAATTTTAATTTTTAAAGTTATCCGTACAAAATGAATTTGATTATTCTATTACGTTACTTATATTATTTTTAAGAATAAAAAAAGTAATTCTAAAGTATGAACAATAAGTGAAAAAACTATGTAATAAAATTGAATAAAAAAAAAAAAAAAGAAAAAGAAAATTCACGAATTATAATATAATATTAGGGGAACCGGAAAGTAATGTCGCTTTCTTAAATTAAATTCAAACGAATAAATTTTTAACAAGTTTTTATTTTTAATCACAATCAAATATCGACATGCGCAGAAACGACATTACTTTCCGATCCACCTAATATATATATATATATATATATATATATATATATATATATAAAATTCAAATGACAAAGATTTAATTTCTCATTAGATATATTATAATATTCTATTCATACGTGCTAAAATCCGATTGATCATTGATCGATAAAAATCTATCGTCGAGAGAATATTATTCTCTTATTATTATAATATAAAATTCAAATAATAGAAAACCAATTACTCGATATAAATATTTAACATTATATTTATACGAGAATATTATATTTCAAATTGATCTTAGAATTTAATTGATCATTTGACTGATATAACATTATGAATACAAATTATTGTAAAGAAAAAAAAAAAAGAAAAAAAAAAGAAAAAAAAAAGAAAAAAAAGGAAAAGAAGAGAATTATTACGTAGATAAAATATAGCATTCCTTTTAAGTATAAAGCATTGAAAGATGCTTTTCTAGTCGCGAGTGGTTTATTCGTTGGTGAACGGAATGAAAGAGTTAGGGTGCATACGTCTTCTCCTTGACGAGAATGAAAGGAAAAGATGCAACCAAGGCGAGACTGCTTGGCAAATAAGAAGATGAAACGCATACGAGTCCGAAGACGCATACTTAAAGTCTACCTCAAACGTATTAATCGTGATCTCCCTCGAGGGACTTGCGTTTTCTCCAAAGGGCCATCGCCTACATCCGATTTTTAACATATATACTATAAAATATTATTTTTCTTCTTTATGAGATTGAAAAAAGAAAAAAAGAGAAAAGAAATGAAAAGGAATTTCTAATATTTACTAAAAAAGAAAAAACTAAGAAAAACGAATCGATATATGAACAATAAAAATCTATAAAAGTAAAAAATTGAATTCGACGATCCGCAATTCTGAGGAATTCAATGTACATTGAAACTATTGAATTCGAGAATAAACGAATTGAAAAATAAAAATTGATTTCAGAAAAAAACGTATTCGAACGTATGAATTGAAAAAGAAAAAAGAAAAGAAAATCAAGAAAGCTGATTTCAAGAGGACGAATTCGAATATATAAATCGAAAAAAGTGAATTCTTAAGAAAAACTCGTATTGAAAAATATGAAGAAAAGTACGTCCTTGAATTAAAAATAAAGAACACGAATAGAAAGAAGACTTTCTTCTTCCGAAAGCAAAGTTTTCCAAGTAATTGTAAATAGCGAAGAGACCTAGGGTTTCCTCGAGAACGGCGATGCGTCTTCGAACCGGACCAGACGGCAAGACGCTGTCAAGGGGTCGAACAAGTATAAAAACACTGCTAAGAGAGTCAGAGCACGCGTGGGAAAGTCGGTGGTGGGAGACGGAGCGCGCGTGGAAACGACATCGATAACAGGAACATCTCTTCGAATGCTTTTGCTCTTCGTCCTCGAGAAGAAATGACTTTCCAGTAAATCCAAGACTCGTCATTTCTTATTCTCTCTTTCCGTCCGTTACGTACATACACATACGTGTACACTTTTCAACATCCGGTTATACACCTGCGATAGAAATTATAAAACAATTTATCGAAAGTATACGTATTTATTGATAATTACTACGATCATTTTCTTTATTAAAATAATATTTCGATAAAAGTCAATAATGAAAATCGACAAATCGTAAGAACATTATTCTTTTAATAAATAATAATTGAAGAAAATCCAATAAAAGCTAATATAGAATAGAATTTATGAGACAACGAGACATTTAAAAATATTATAATTAAATGACATTCGAGTAAAAGGTGAACGATCGAAAATGAAGAAGATTGCAAATATAATGGCTGTTAAGTATCTTTTCGAATAAAATTTACATGAAACGGAACGATGAAATAATCGTATAATGATACAGGACCGGCTATTTCTGTTTTTTTTTTTTTTTTTTCTGTAATAATAGGTGAAAGAAAAGAAAGGAGAGGGACAAAAAAACAGAAGAAAAAGAAGAAATTTCTCGAGATGCATAGTAGTAACTTGACCTCCCGCGAGACGAATCGACATGTGCAAAAAAAGTATGAATGAATAGTCCTCCCTCTTAGCCTATGCGTTAGTGGGTAGTCTGTGTAACTCTAATTAATAGCCGGTTAAAAGGCAAACCACCGTTTGAGAGGGCCGATGTACGCCCGTTTAATTAATTATGTATTGCCCTCTCTCGTAAGGGGCCGCCTTACGAGTATATTTTTTACAGACGACCATGGTCCCGTCAGGAAGGCGTCGCGAGCGGAGCGATCAGCGACAAAGGAGAAAGACAATGGCTCGTTACGAATTCCGTAATACTCTCTTTTCTTTATATCGAACCAGTTCTCTCTCTTTTCTCTATACCAAATCTGTCCGCTCTTTCTCTTATCGTTCGAACTCAATTCTTGCCGAGTACTTACTAATTACGATAAAACGTGTAACAATAAATTGTTCGTCACTTTTAAAACAAGATCATAAATTGGATTTCATTCCAGTATAAATGTCTCGTCATTTTTCGTGATAATATTAATTAAATGATATTTTAATTCGTTATTTTTAAGCAATTCAATAAATTCCATTTATATCGTTTGTAATATAGATATCGTTTAATATAAATATAAATATCGTTTGTTCATTTGATAATAATATTAATTAACTCTTTTATATATATATATATATATATATATAAGAAAATAATGACTACAGTATTTATTTTGAATGACTTATCTAATCTCATCGCAATCGTATCGTTGTTCGAAGTACATATGTAAAATGAAATGAACATATCATACAATACTTATATTTTTACATTTTTACAGTATTACAGGTAATAATACGAATTAATATCCAAGCATCGATTGTCGCTGCTAATTTTAAATTAAAGTTTTACAAGGTATTATTACAATCACTAGAATTATTTTCCTTATAATAATTAATTTCTCTTAATAATTCATGTAATAACGGACGATGTATATATCATTATCGTCCACACATACACACACGCACATGCACAAACGTAAGTACCTTATTTACGAACGGTCTCTATTGGTTCACGAGAAAATTATTCGTAAGGAAGCCAAAGAAAGGGGGAGAAAAGAGGACATTAAATTCGTCAGTAGCTGCTCGGTATCGCCATTACAATGTTTGTTCTCCTTCGTGAAGAATGTATGCGGGTTGGACTTTCTTCCCTGAGGCCGCTCGAGTCTTCAAATATATCGATGATGATCAACAGTACTCTGGAACTCTCTCAAATATGGACATTGCACTCGAATTTCAAGTCGGACTAAACGAGTACAGCATCCTTAAAGCTGCAAATTCGATGGTATAAGTGTCATTTTCACTCCTCATTAGAGATACAAGTTAAGCAGCTGCGGAACTTTGTGGTTTAAATTTTATCTATGTAACATACACACACACATACACACACACATATATATATATCATTTTTTAAAAGTATTGTATAAAAATTTATTTAAAATATTAAAATTAATAGAATTGTTAATATTTTATCAATATAATACATATTATGAACATAGTTTACATATAAAAACATTCTATAAAAATTATATTAAATCTCTCATTCATAACAAATTAATAGCCATTAATACCATTCATAATAAATTAAAAGAAGAAGAAAAAAAAAAAGATAGTAAAAAATAAAGTAACTATTTTACTTGGAAAATTTGAACTTTACAAGATTGCTATTCACCTAATGCAGGATACACGTGGCAATACGTAAGAACAAGAAAGACGTGTGTTAAGATAAAAAAAGAAAAGAAAAAAAAAAAAAAGAAGAAGAAAAGAACACGAGCGAGTAAAATAACGCTATTCGAAGAAGACGAGCCGAGGCGTCCGTAGGAGTAGGTATTTTTCCATAGGACGGAGGGTTCTCTTGCTGGTACGACAAGCGGCAAGGTGTCCCTTTTAGATGCACCACCCTCCTCATGCATTGATTCATAGAACGGCAGCATATCTTCGTAGCACGCTACCCTTACTCGCGTTCCTTTCAACGAAACCAGAAAATAGAGAAAGAGAAACCTTCTCTTTACTTTCTCAGTACCGACTATGTACTATCGCTTAGATCGATCGAATATGTCTCCTTGTACTCAAGTTCTCGATCGGCCCACGATCGGTTTTACGCCAAACAGACTACGTAAACCAAGACGGACGCGTTCGCTTTCGTAGACTTTACTTTCCGCGATTGCTTGTCGACACATGAAGAAACGTGCATGACAAGAATAATCGAAAAGCTTAGGGAATCTCGTTACTGATCCTATTGCCAAGAGAATGTGCTATTTTTATATGGTATTGTATTCGATTAGCCTTTAAGTGACATGAAAATTTTCAATATTTTTATTTATTGAAATAAATAATATTAATATTATATAATTTTTTTACTGAAAATATTGAGATTATTTATCAACGAGATTAATGGTATAACATCTTGTTACAATAATATTGTTCTAAATTATTACTTATTTAAATATAAAATATTAAAAATGTCGATATTATTTATTGGTCAATCCAATAACATATTAATAATATAACATAAAATACTAATGTTGTTTTTATTTGGGTATGAAATATTGAAAATATTAATCGTTATTTATTAATCAATTTAATAGCATAATATAAAATATTAATATTATTTATTTAAATATAAATATCTTGAAAATTTCAACGTTATTTATTGGCTAATCTAATAAAATGATAGTATTAATTATAAGAAGAAATTTAATAATTAATATAAATCATTTAATAGTTAACTTATTAATAGTAATTAATAATAACTAATTTAATGGTTAACTTATTTAATAGTTAATATAAATTATTTAATATTAATATGAAAATAATAGACTAATATATTTTAAAATACAATATTATATTTTTGATTTTATCTATTTAAATCATTTAATTTTCGACACTTTCTTATTAACGAGTGATAATCTTTCTTTCAGTCGTCTAATAACGTCATCTGTTCACGTATATTCACACAATCTTGCCACGTGGCGATTTTATCGAATCTTATAATACTTCATTCTTCGAAATTCACTCATATGGTCACTCAACCCAATCATCAATTCATCTGAAGATTCTTTCTACTTAAGAAGAAAGGAATAAAAAAAAAGAAAATAAAAAAGTACATTAACACAAATTATCATTCCTATTCTATTTCGAACATTCCTCTCGTCTCTCGTACACTCTACGTATTTTAATATACGTTTCGTCTATTATATATATTTATATAGAATACTTATAAATTTGCTATTAATTTATCTTAATCTAATATAATAATAAATAAATATAATAATTCGAAGATAATATTACAATTTACAATTCACATACACATACACATATCTATATATCACGTCAAATGTAATATTATAAAATAAATAAAGAAACATAATTGAATCGTTGAATATATATATATATATATATATATATATATATATATATATATAGAAACAATCGTAAAGATGCAAAGTAATCGTTGTGTGTTCCTTTGATTAAAAATGTGAAATATTTTAAATGATATGATAGTAATAAAAAGAAAACAAGAAGAAAGCATAATGTATTATAGAGACATCAAGATATTTGCCAACGAAAACGTACGCAAAAAGAGACGAGAGAACCTGGTAAGATCTTTCCGGGTCGAAGGAGGTACGAGAATGGTTAGAGGTCGTCAACATCGCAACACCATCGTGCGTGTCTCTGACCTTGTTGACTGCGCACGCTAGATGACTCGGTAAAGAGGAGAACTTGGCGGTCGGTGTAAAGCGTCGGCGAACTTCCAACAAGATTGAAAGTCCCCGTACATGTAACTTCGCGCCAGGATTGAACCTTGGAAGGTCATGCTCTCTTCGTGCTTCCTCTGTAACTCCTTCCCTTTCAATTCGTTTTCTCTCCTTCTCCTACTTTCGAGAACATCAATATTGTCACTATTCCATATTGTATATAAAATTTGTCGAAGGAAAAGAAAAATAAATCTTTTTTTTCTTTTCCTTGACTTCCTTTTTTTTCTATCCTAAAATTCTACGAAAATTATTGTGCGAAGGAAAAAAAAAAAGAAAAAAAAAGAAAAAGTAAATCAAATAAAATCAATGATACAAAAATATAACGAGTTTAATGACGATAACGGATTCACCAATGACTGGCATCACTATTAAATTTGTAGACATTAAAATATTCTTTAAATTTTTTCGTTGACGTTTAAAAAATGAATGATATATTTTTTTTAATAAAAAGTCTAGTCTAATGTAAATGAATATAAAACAAATGAGTTCTTCTGTATTTTTAATCTAAACAAAATTATCAAAAATATTATTAGATAAATATAACGATTTGCTCGATACCAAATTTCGATACCATAACATTCACATATGCATATTTATAAATATCTATTTCCGTAATTATTATTCATAAAAAAAAAAAAAGAAAAAACAAAAACAAAAACAAAAGAAAACGAATTAAAAATTCATTGATTAATAATCATTATACAAAGTTGCAGGAACAAGAAAGGAACAATGAAAAGATCCATTCGTGAAATGTATTTAAACGAAGAATGCGGTCAGAGAAATCGGCAGGATAGTATAAGGCGAGTTCGTAAAAGCAGAAGACGAGGATTTAATAAAAAAATAAAATAAAATAAAATTAAATTAAAAAAAGAAGAAAATAGGGAAGGGGAAAGAAAAGAAAAAGCTTTTTCGACGCATCAGAGTAAACCGCGAGTCATCGGGTTCGCCTTCGCTTCTGTGTGATCGTTAGTTACATTTAAAGTGACTTTCCTCTCTCTCTCTCTCTCTCTCTCTCTCTCTCTCTCGTCTCTGGTCTCTCGTTCTCCTTTTTTTCTCCTTATATATATTTTTTTTTCTTTTTTCTTATTTTAACATAATTACATATAATAATACCTTTATTCACGGGTGCGAACGTAATAACGCTTTAATGGAAGCACGTAGCTTTCTACTTCGAGGCATTCGTCCAGTCCCCTTCAAAAAGACGCTTTAACGATCCTCAGATTTCTCACGAGTTGCGTTATTCGATGGACGGTCCATAGTTTAACGTCGTTTCCAAACCATAAAAGGAAAAATCTTTCTGCACCTTTCCGTAATTAAAAAATAAAACTTCCATCGTCAATCTCAAATTATTATTATCTCGCAATTGTCAAAATATTTACAATCGTAATATACATATGTACATATACATATAGACACATATATCATGTTTAATGTTATAAATATAAATATCGTATGTAAAAAATATGATAAAATCTAATTTTTTTCATTAAATACCAATTAGAAAATCGATCGAAAGTCAAACGTGGAATACAGAAAACTCATTTTATCGTATCTTAGACGATTCGAATTTTTATTCTATATGGAAATAGATCACCGGCTAATTGGCTGGATCTTGGTAAGAAGACTTCGACTTCGTTCGAGCGTATTTTCACGTTAAAAGATGCCGAGCCGAGATGGACGTTCAAAGATCGAATCGAAATGTTCAGTGTCCGTTGATTCCGGAAGGTCGACGATGCAGAGTCGTTCGTTTCATGGGAGAGAGATCGGACCTCTCCTCCAATGGACTTTCTAAGTCGTTTTTCTTAATAAAACGAAAAATCTTTTATCTATCTATTATACGTCGCTCAAGGTACACGTATGTACTAATAATGAAGAAAAAAAAAAAAAAAAAAAAAAAGAATTATTCTTCTTTCATCACATTATTTCTTAAGAAATATATTTCTATTCGATCAATAACATATTAATTTTTATAATTATCAAGTATAATTGTGATGATAAAAAAGTGATTGACTTGAAATTTAAAGTCGATCGTTCCAGAACGATAAAAATTTGTCTGGTAAAAATCTTAAATATTAATTTTAAAAAAACATCGCATCGAAGGAAAACCTAAGGTAAGATTCTCAAAGTCATGGCATACGATAAGATAGAAAAGATAAAACGATCAAGCGTAATTGGACAGAGTCCATTGGTACAAGAGTAAGGGATGAAATCGATTTAATCGATCGGATCGAGAGGTCGACTGTAGACACTCCGTATCCAACGACAAAGCACATTTGCATCCGGCATGAAGTTAGAGTACTCGTTACAACACTCTCTTTCCCGATTCCGTTTGAGTTCACCCTTTTGTATAGTACATGAATTAATGGCTATGTGAAAGATAGAGAAAGATAGAAAAAGAGAAAGAGAGAGAGAGAGAAAGAGAGAGAGAAAGAGAGAGATAATGTCCGGTAAAGTTTCTCAAACTTTCACCGCCTCGCCCAAACAGAACCTGACCGACTATCATCGATAAGAACACGCAGCTAAGAAAATCGTGACTACAGCCGAGAGACCAGATATCGAAGTTGTAGTTACGATTTTTCGACGCAGCCATGCGAGAAGTGACATCGAACGTTTAACGCGAGGAAATCCCTCCGTTCTACTCCGCTTTAAGTCCTCTCACTCGTTCCTTTCTCCACCCTCCTTCTACGTTCGCTAACCAATGCCGAGAAGGAAAGAGATGTAAATTACTTCCTACGGGCGGTGTTACATCGACCTGACCAGCTTTTGCCAGTACTTTATCATCTTTCATCTTCTTTTCTTTTCTTTTTCGTTCTCGAAAGCAAATGATCATGCATGCTCAACGATTTTCTATGTACGTTACATTTATTCGTTCTAGTCGAATTATTGAAATATAATAAATTAAAATATTAATTTATAAATAATATTTGACAATGCGATAAAATATTTTAAAGTAACATGGTACGACGAATAAAATTATTTTTCATTAAAATATCGTTCGAAAATTGTAATTTATTAATGTTGGATTTATTTACATTCATATTTTTCTTCCCGGACAAATGATAGACCTTGCTAGACGATTTTTTTATCCATTCATCTGTTTATGCATTCGAGACTTGAATTATGAAAATATAATTAATTAGGGATAAATATTGATTTATAATATCGATATTTAACGTATGATAGTACGAGATCTTTGATAGTATGAGATATCGTTCGAAAAAAAATAATTTTCATACGTCAAATTTATTTATTTAAATAAATAAGTTCTTTTACG
This sequence comes from Vespa mandarinia, assembly GCF_050613455.1. Taxonomy (NCBI): domain Eukaryota; kingdom Metazoa; phylum Arthropoda; class Insecta; order Hymenoptera; family Vespidae; genus Vespa; species Vespa mandarinia. The sequence goes on along the minus strand of NC_140810.1, from coordinate 6,126,964 downwards.
ATTATTCGTTATACGATAATATTTTTATTCAGGTACACTTCATTTATTCATTCAACTCGCTTATTACGAAAGTATAATAAATTACAGTGCATTGATTTTCAACATTAATATTTAATATATGATATATGATGTCGATGTTGAAACGGATGAAGTATCGAATGAAAAATTGTTAATGAGATATATCTTTCGAAAATATTAATTCATAATAATAAAGAGATTTATTTATTTAAATAAATATTAAACAAGGTATATTTAATCAGATAGAACGTAATGAAGAGAGGAAAAGAGAAAATCGAGCAAGGTTAGGAGGGCCTTCTAATCGACGAAGGGACTAATGACGGCCAAGCGACGCGTATTTTTTCGCGGACTTCGTGCGACGAACATTACAAAAGCGTGAGAAGGGTGAGTGTGACTCTCTTGGTATATACATATATACATATATACAGGTAGCCCCATAGAACGGGCATGCAGCTCGCGCTAATTACGTCATTATGCGGAACAGGGTGGATAGCTCTAACGAACCTGCTGCCTCGAACGTGCTCGTCCTATGAATAGTGATGAGTATATAAGCAACGACCAATTACGTTGGATTATTATAGTATAGGGAGAGTAGTCTACAACTTGCGAGACTTCTCTTTGCATAATAATTAAAAATTCTCCTCGAGTCCTCACAAATCAGCAACTTGATAAATTCTTCGTAAAAAGGTAGTATCCTCTTTACCATTCGTTAATTTTCACTTTCAACAATTTCCATTATAATTAATAAAGAATATTCAAAGTCTTAAATAAATCTAATCTTGATTACGTAAACTGAACATATTACATGAAATTTATTTTAAACATATCAAAAATATACAATCTGATCAATATACACATAGAAAAAATATATATAATATATCTATGTACAGTATTATTTCGATCGACCATTATCTTTACTTAGGCTTGAAAAGGGTAATAAAAAAAGAAAAAAAAAAGAACAAGAACATATGAAAAAGAAGAAAGAAAAAAAATCGAATCGAAGTAAAGAGATAGCGAAGCCAATAAAAGTTTCGTTATTTCTCTTTGAATATTCTCGACTCAATAGAGAAAGAGAAAGAGAGAGAGATAGATATAGAGAGAGAGAGAGAGAGAGAGAGAGAGAGAGAATGAGAGAGATAGATAGATAGATAGAGAATTGGTATCTGTATCATTGTTACTAGCTACGATACGCGCAAACGTATCATTACCATAATCGAGCGCGGCACGACGGCGGCATATGGGAGATGGCAAAAGCGAGGAGAATGTTCGCTCTCAATGGGAGGAGACGTGAGTGGGTGAGGGCCGTCCCTCCGAACTCGAACCGAGGGAGCACCGGGGGCCTAATCGCGATAATGGCTTGGAATCGACTCGTGACCGCAGAAACGGAAAACGTCCCGATTCGAGAGGATCTAATCGGATGCCGATCGTTCGCCTACACTTTTCTACCATGGCACCAATCGGTCGATCATCGAATACCTTACTCGACCTACCTTTCTTCCCTTTTCAAATCTTTTTATTCCTAATGGCCAATAAGCTGTGATGTATTAAATCTATTCGAAACTGTGGAGAATAAAAAAAAGAAAAAAAAAACGTAATTTTGATGTTCTTTCTTTTTTTTTTCACGTTTATTTATGATTATCAGAGAAATCATATGTTTACTGTGTTTCTTATTACACGGTAACATAATCATTTTCTTTTATCGCCTTAATTCCTTTCAATTATATATTTCGATATTTGAGATCATAATTTTGAAAAGTGAAAATCAACGAACAAAGATATATTTATTATATATTCATTTATGATAATTTTCAATAATAAGAATATAGGATTGATTTTTGAAAAACTTATTTATATCAAATATTATTGTAAATATATTACAAATAATCACGTAGTGATCAATAACTGTACCATATATCCTGATATCGAAACAGGGAAAGGATTATACGTTCGATGTAATGATAAAGTAACTGTAACATACATAAACACATAGATACATACGTACACACTTATAGTACATTTTCTTCCGGGATGCTTTCTCGAATCTACTCGATATAATGAGAATCGTAATATGCCGATATGGGAATGGTTAGAATGGTTAAGTAACGATGAAAGAACAGGTGTGCCTTGTGGCCAAACATGTATATACATACATACATATATACATACATACATTCGTAAGCTGTGGCCAGTAATAATAAAGTGGGGAAAGTCTGTACTTGTACATGACACTCGGCAATTATTCCTGATGCAATCAAATCGATCGATCGGTTGGCGCGAACTTGCCACGAAAATCACTTTTGCATCCTTTTTACTCGACACGACGAGAGATACAAACTTCCGATGGGAACGAAAGTACACCATTCGATTCGATTCTCGAACGTTGAACATTTCGTAACACCTTGAATAAAAATCAAGGATTGAGAGATGATTGAGAAAATTCGATATAACTTCATACAGAATAAATAAATATATATATATATATCCAATTTTAATCCAATATAGATAAATTTATTTTTTACAAAGTTATATATAATACAAATAATGAAATGATCAAAATAGTATTGTAAAATTAATGGAGATATTTCAATCTGAAAAATAAATCTGGGCTAGCCGGAGTAAAAAAAAAAAAAAAGGGGGGCTATGAAGGGAGAAGGGTAGAATGAAGGAAGGAAAGAGAAAAAAGAAGAAGAAGAACGGGATCAAAACAACGAGAACAAAAGGAGAAAGGCTGAAAAAGAGAGAGAGAGAGAGAGAGAAAGAGAAAGAGAGGAGGAGAAGGAGGAGAAGAGGCAAGCGACTCTTTAATAACACGGTAGGACCGCTTCTTCAGGTATGCGAGTTGGACGCTGGATACAAGCGCAGAACGTACCGAATTTTCTAAACGTCGTCCTTCCACGAAGCTCCTCTTCTTTCTACAGTTCCTTCATCTTAGATCTAATCTATACTTCTAATATTTTAATAAAAATTATCATTCTCTTCGTTTACAGTAAAAACGAAAATAATAAAGTAAAGAGAGAAAAAAAAAAAGAAAAAAAAAAAGAAAAAGAAAAAAAAACTAAAAAAAAAAATATTCTCAATACAAAAATTGATTCTAAAAATATAAAACGATCGTGTCGTATAAAACGATAAATATTGATTATAATGAAAAAAAAAGAAAAAAAAAAAAAAGAGAAAACAAAGGTTTATAAAATAATTCGTTTAATACGTTATATCTTTAAAACGTTTAACGTATACGCGAGATAGATTAAATGCGTTAATAACGACGAGTAATAATCGTTTTGCAATCCACAGAATCGACGTATATAATCGACGTACATAAATATCACCTTACAAGCGCATGTCCATATAGATACATGCAACGTAAAAGGCTCGCTAATAAAACCTATGTTATTTTTCATAAAGTTAACATAACGATTACTATGATATATTTAGAAAAAAGAAAAAGAGGAAGAAAGGTACAAAGAGGAGAAAGTAAAAAAAATAGAGAGATAGAGAGAAAGAGAGAGAGAGAGAGAGAGACAAAAGGAAAAACATTCGGAGTAGCGGCATCCTGCGATATTCTGTGGTATCCTAGCGGCATCCTCCGCTGAAGGAAGTCGAAGGGGTCCTGTCGAGGGCCGAGGCATAACAAATGGACTACGAGGCCCGCCCAGCCACCCACCCGCTTGTACGAGCGTTCTCTTCTCTTGGTCGAAGAAGAAGAGGAAGAAGAAAAAGAAAAAGAAGAAGGAGGAGGAAAAGAAGAAAAAGAAAAAGAAAAAGAGGAGAAGGAGGAGGAGGAGAAGGAGGAAGAGGAGGAAAGTAACGTTCAGGCTTGGCTCGGTCGAGGCATACTAATCGTTTTACGAAGGACGAAGGAGGGACGAAGAGCTCGCAGCATCCAAGAATACGGCACCTACAGGGTGAACACCGTTAACAGGCTCGAAATCATCCTATTCTTACGTGATTCGCTATAAAATCTCACGTAAGTGTTAGATTTACTACTGACAATGACGTGTAGATTATTCTTTTAAAATGAAAAAAAAAAAGAAAAAAAAAAAAAAGAAAAAAATAAAAAAAAATGTAAGCGTTAAAATAGAATATCTACTGATGAAGAGAATCAAGAGGACGGGGGGATGGAAATCGATCTATGGAAAATATAGAAGCGTAAGATAAAAACAATCGCAGATATTAATTATAAACATTCAAATTAATTCAGTATCTTTGCTTTTTATTTTTTTTTATCATATGTATATATATATATATATATACATATATATATATATATATATATATATATATGTATATATATATATATATATATATATATATGTGTGTGTGTAAAATAATAGAAATTATTCTCAACCATATTAGGAGAATTAATAAATTGATATTAGAATTATTATAATTAGTGATATTTTTTTTTGAGATCTTTTAAATCGAATGAATACTATTATAAGATTTTACATATATACGATAAAGATCGACATTTTTCTGTAACACCCGTTGGATAATGGAATTCATTGGTCCGTTTTATAGTCTATACGGCACTTGGTTCACGTTTAGCTCGCATATTCTCATTTGATAGCTCCTGCAACCGAAATTTTTCGAAGTTCTTCAAACTGCTCTACTAGCTTTGCTCAAAACCGATCGGGCACGCGATGGCTTCCACTTGACTAGTGTCCATTACAGCTTTTAACGTGTAGCACGGTATTCGAGAACAAATGTAGACAAAATTGTAAAAGCAACAAATCCCTAATGCGCACGTCTCGAAACGAGAGAAAAAAAAGAAAAGAAACTAAGAAAAAGAGAGACTCGTTCGCATTCCTTTCTGCTGATTCGAGGAACGTCTCCCAGAGTCTCTCTCTTTCTCTCTCTCTCTCTCTCTCTCTCTCTCTTTCTTTCTCTCTCTTTCTTGCACTCACGCAACGCTCGACCTTCTCGACCCTGTCAAAAGCACGCTCGCGGCCTTAGGATTCTTCAAACTCTTCCCATTTTCTGACAAGCCGGGAGATATCTTCCGTGAGACTTTTCTATCGTCACGCTTGGTGAACGTGAACTCTGTAAATCGTTCATTAGTCTACTTATTTTATTCTAATAAATTGCATAAATATGTGTGTCACTGTGTGTGTGTGTGTGTGTGTATGTGTATCGTATATAATACATTTTTCTTATTAATAAATTGAAGAAAAAGAAAAAAGAATATTAATAAATTACAAAATTATTGACAAATTAATGTTAATGAACGAAAAGAAAAAATGAGGTACAAAGGGCAGCTATGTCCAAGGGACAAAAGAGAAAAAGAAAGAGAGATAAAAAGAGAAAGAGAAGAATAGGGTACTAGCTTGGATACCGGCACGGTTCTCTAATCATGAGAGAAGGAAAGGTAAAGACGCTTAACATGCAGACCGTGCCCTGGAGCGGCAGTGGCGTATAATCAGCGTTCTTTCGCGCTTAAATATCTCTATGCCAGAGAAACGTGGTCTTCCTATAGTTCGGCCCGATGGCTCATCTGAATAATCCAAATTTTAATGTTATGATTATAAAAGGAAAAGAAATTTTACGTATTCTCCGACAAATTGTTTATCATTTAAACGAATATTTTAAAACAAAATTCGTTTTCATAAACGAATTTTATGAAGAAGAAAAAAACAAAAAAGATTCGCTAATTTTATAACAATCTCAAAAATCGATTACGAATATTTAAATAATATTATAAACTATAATAACGTTGAAAAATGAAGACTTTTAATGAAGAATAACGACATTATCCTCGTCGGATTCAAATTAATGAAAATTATCTTCGAAATAAATTGTAAACGTATAATCATTTTGATGATAAAAATATGCCAAGAATGATTTGGTAATCATCAAGTAAAGATAGTGTCGTAATTCCACGTTAAAAAAAAAAATAAAATAAAATAAAATAAAATAAGATAAAATAAATAATAATAAATAAGTAAAAATAAAAATAAGCGAAGAAAAAGTCCATTGGTGATATACAAACGATAGCTGCATTTAGAGGAATACCTTTCTACTTTCCCTGGATATCAGGACACTGCTGATGAAGAAAAAAAAAAAAAGAAAGAAAAAAGAAAAGAAAGAAAGAAGGATAGAGAAAAGAATACACAGAGAGAGTGTGTGTAAGAGAAAAAGAGAGAAAGATGCCTCGAAGGGGCTGCAATTACGCCGCAGGTGGCTGATCACGGAGACTTTGGCTACCTTGCTACCTAACTGGAGCATCATGGAGAAAAGAACACGTGGTGATTAGCTCGGAGTCGACAGGAGCATACCAACTATCCTCCGCGAAACGAACGAAGGTGCCGAAGAAGCTCGATAGTCTTTATCGAAGAAGGATAATTATTACCCATCGGCTCACTACCATGCACCTTTCTTCTCTACTCGTCTCCTTTCTTCTTCTTTTCTCTTTCTCTTTTTCTTTTTTCTTTTTTTTTTTTTTATATGTTGCTCCCTTGGATTTCGTTCGAAGGTTACGATACAAACTAGTGTTATTACGCGAAAACGAACGAAGTTTTTTTTTTTTTTTTATATTTCGAAATTGAACGTTCACGATATATTTGAATATCGAACGACAAAATCTATAAATTTATATATTCGATATTCTTTACGAATTACGAGTTAAAGTACAAAGACGATTCTGTGATTTGATTATATTTACTTTTTGCTTTTATTAAAGCCGGGGTATACTTCGACAAATATATTTGAAGGAATATCAAAAAAAGATATTAAAAAACTGGAGAAACGGAAAGAGTAAGAGAGAGAGAGAGAGAGAGAGAGAGAGAGAGAGAGAGAGAGAGAGAGAGAGAAAGAGAGAAAGACTGAAAGTCGAGTTCGTGCGTGGGTGTATCCATGTTGTATAGGAAAATTATCATTTGAAAGGAAGACACGTCCGTCCCTTCCAAAATTTTATATTTCTTTCGATTAGCGTCGTTTTACGAGTTAACATTAGTAATAAATTAATAATAAAGGAATAACGAATATTATCGACGGAATATATAAAAGGATAGTCACGTCGGGACTCCCGATCGATATTGCTTTTTATTTCCCCTTTACTATAGGAAGGAGATCGTACCGTTAAATATTCCATGGTCAAAAAAAAAGGAATATAAAATATAGATATATGCATAACTACTAGTGTGTATACATACATATACATATATATATATATATACATATATTTTTTTTTTGTTTAGCTTGGAGTTCTCGAGAAACGTGAGATAATAATAGACGATCTAAGAAGAATGGTATGCACAGACGAAGGACGATACGAAATGTAATGGACATTTCAAAAGCGTTTCTCACATGGACAGCGTACATATTTCTCTTCAAGAGCATACCTAGTTTGCGTTTAGCCATCGACGCAAAGATTTTCTACGATGACATTGGAAAACGCATTATCTATTCGACTTCATCGCTTTGCTTTTATGATCTACTTTCTTCATTTTTCTTTCCTTTTTCTTTTTTTCTGTTTTTTTTTCTTTTTTTTTTTTTTTTTTTTTATTTATTTTCTTTCCTCCTTCCTTTTTTCCTTTCGCTATCTTCATACATATCGAATTCATCGAACTCGATACTATGTGTATTGAAGCATGTACAATAAAAGAGAGCAATCGCTCTTAAAGGATATTGAAATTCTAATGGCATGCAAATGTGCTCAGTAAAAGGATCGTTCGCGTAGAGATACGATATCACCTTGTAATTGTGAACGGGAACGTGTTTGTACAAGAAGGAAAAAAAGAGTTTAATGATATGTGCGTGATCAAAGGAAAGGACAAAAAGTTCATGGCGATTTGCAATAAGACATAAAAAGAAAAAAAAGGAAAAAAAAAAAAAAGAAAAAGAAAAAAAAAACAAAAAGTTTACAGAAGGGGTAACTTGAAAACTGCGAGGGGAAAAAAAATTTAATAGAACTATAATAAGTTGTATACATATACGACAACGTATGATTAAAAAATAAAAAATGAAAAAAATGAAAAAGAAAGAGAGACAATAAATCGAAAGAAAAAAGAACGTACACTTTAAAATCACACAGTATTAACAATAATAATAATAATAATAATAATAATAATAATAATAATAATAATAATAATAAAGATATTATATGCAGAATATTAAAAATGTAATATAGCCGTAACGCCTGAATCAATTTTTTCTTATTAGATAATCACATCAAATCACTGCAATTAATTCTCGTGTCCCTTTGTACGACTGCGAAGGTATGCAACATTTTTCCTAACCAGTCGAATGATTCAACCGATCGATTTTTTCAAGTAATACTCTCAAGTATAAAAAGTCTCATACCACGTAATGCAAATGCATCTTGAATCGACATCAAAATAATGACATTTAAAAGAATAAGAAATATTTTATTTGTATTCACTATTAATACCGATTAAACGTAGAGAGAGAGAGAGAGAAAAAAAAAAGAGAGAAGGAAAAGTAAGAAAGAGAGAAAGATGGAAAGAGACTATCGATAAAAGTTTCGCAATTGCCGTCTATAAAGAAGATTAACATCAACGGGGAGAAATTTTTATTGGCGATAAAATGTAACGATAAGCTATATTAATAAAGAAATATATAAAAAAAAAAAAAAAAAAAAAAGTTAGGGGAATATAAAAAAAAAACATATCTCTATGTATGCATATCCGCATATTAGAAAGAGACAAAAAGAGGGATAATAAAAATATTCGTTATCTTCAAGAATCGAAGAGAACTTACACACACTCTCTATCTCTCTCTCTCTCTCTCTCTCTCTCTCTCTCTCTCTCTCTCTCTCTCTCTCTCTCTCTCTCTCTCTCTTTCCCAAGAGAGATTCAGTAAATCGCCTATCTACGAAGGCGGCGGCATTAACAGCGCTTATATGCGCCCAGCGACAGGAATAAAATTCGCTAGACTCGTTGTAAAGGAGAGGCACTACTCATTTTTCATGTTCAGCTCGGTTGCACACACGCCGATCGCAATTAAGCTTCGACTTTACTCTCTCTCTCTTTCTCTCTCTCTTTCTCTCTTTCTCTCTCTCTCTATCTATCTATCTATCTATCTATCTCTTTCTCTCTCTCTCACTCTCTCATTCGTTCGGATCACTTGTGTGTATATATATGAATAAGAAATCATGTAAAACTTGATAAATACACAGAGAGGGTGGAAAGATCGTAGAAATATCTAGTAACCGCGCCTATGAAATAACGGACATGTCTTTCGTAAATGTAAAACTCAAAGGATACTATAATATGTTTTCGAAAGAAAAAAAAAAGTGAGAGAAAGAGAGAGGGAGAGAGAGAGAGAGAGATGAGAAAACAAATGAAAAAGTTTTCACTAACCTAATAAACCTCATAGAATACATGAGAACCCACGAGTTCGATATAATCGAACGTATAATTCGATCTTCTTGCTGAACGAATAGTGGAATAAACGGGAAAGTTCTTCTCGCACACGATCATACATAAGTAAATAAGTAAGTAAGTAAGTAAGTAAGTACGTAGCAAGTCTGAAGCAAATTTCCTTTTTCGCTTTGAATGAATCGGTGAAAATAACTAAACAAGCCGTTAATTCGTTTCTTCTCTTATACATACACACATGTATATATATATATATATATATATATATATATATATGTAAGTGTATGTATATATAGAAGTATATAAATACGCAACGCATTTGAACGCATTAACGTAATTAGCCGCGTAACTAACGAGAATCCCTTTTTTATTAGGCTAACAGCTAGCATTCTACAGGATACATCTTTATACTACTATCAACATGGACATGTTTGTGCTACTCTTCAGAGAAATTACGCGGCTCATCGAGGAAGACGAAAATAATGAACGAGTTGTATTCATTAAAAAGAGAAGAAAAAACAAAAAGAGAGAGAGAGAGAGAGAGAGAGAGAGAGAAAAGAGAAAAGAGAGAAAGAGAAAGTAAGGCTCGCGCAAGAATCGTTAGACGTGTGTCTCTAATAAATGCTAAATAATCTTTTTTCGCTCGAGAACCAACGACAATCTCTATGGCAAAGTTCTACGAACAGACCAATCGCTATGTCTGCTGACAATATTCGCGCTGGCAATCAGCACGTCGGTGCTAGCTGACAACGGTTTTGTTTGCGTCCGCTTCATTATACGTCCCTGTTCCTTCTTCTTCTTCTTCTTCTTTCTCTTCTTCTTCTATTCGTCTCTCTTTCTCTTTCTCTTTCTCTTTCATCTAGCAATGATCGGCATTGCTAGTGCACTAACGAGAAGAAACCTTCCTTCTGTTCGAAGCGGTAACGCGGACGGTGTTCGAAGTGTCAGACATCTTTAACGTTGCTACCAAGTTACTCGGACAAGTAAATAACGACGAGCTTTAGAGTTAAATTTTTATACTTCACCGTTTGCATGCAAATATATATCAGCGATGAAATATATTATTTCTTATAAATAAAAATATCCTTTGCCGATAATGAGATCAATTTCGAATAGTGACGTGGGCTAACGATAAATAAATTAGACGAAAGATACAGAGAGAAAGAGAGAGTTAGAGTTAGAGTTAGAGTTAAAGTTAGAGTTAGAATTCCTATCTGATGATTGAAATGTAAAAGAACATACACGTATGTACGGACTGTCACGTATTAAAAGTCAAATAAAAGTAATGACCTCTTGTCGGAGATTAGAATTAAATTGACGCATCGTCGTATATATATATATATATATATATATATATATATATATATACACATACGTAATTTATTTAAAAAGAAAGTAATAAAGAAACGATGTACTTGCCGAGTGTACGATAATGTAAAAGATAGGAAGGATAATAATCCATGTACGTCTAGATATATTTCGCCAATGGGAATTATATCATGTATCCTAACAACAACAAAAGCAACAACGAAAACAACAACAACAACAACAACAGCAGCAACAGCAACAACAACATCGTAACGTTTTACGAACGTCGATATCGATCCTCTCGAACGGAATAATTCTCGATGATTATAAGCGCGTGCTCGGTTGTATGTACGCTAAGGGGGGAAAAAAGAAAGAAAGAGATAAATAATACAAAAAAAAAAAAAAAAGGAAAGAAAGAAAAAAAAGAAGAAAAAGAAGAAGAAAAAAAAGCCCAAGGAGGAAAACACAATGCTCTAGAGATTTATTGGATATCTTTCCGGCGGACCTTGTTACGCCGAAGCAAACGGAAATAGTCGTAGTACTTCGTAAGGAGCACGGCTTCTCACGAAGGAGAAGGCCTCTAGCCGGGACCGTTTCGTTGGTATTCGCAAATAACACGTTACGAATAAGAGGATACGAGAGTTCTCCTTCGCAAACATTCCGAGTGCCTTGCACTTTCGTCGATAACCATAAAGTACGCAACAACGTACTTTTTTCCTAACATTATATACAGATACAGGAGGGATAGGAAGGGAAAGGGAGGGAGATGCATACATTTTTTTTTCTTTTCCTTTACCTTTTCTCTTTCTTCTTCTTCTTCTTCCTTTTTTTTTTATTTTTTATTTTTTATTTTCTTTCTTTCTTTCTTTCTTTCTTTCTTCCCAAAACAAAATCAAAGAAATACGAAACCAGTTTCAAATGGAAATAACGAAGTACCGTACGATCAGATACGAAATAACGTAAACGTATCTACGTATATAAGTTAATACATAATGTAAAATGTAAGAATATGTTTACGTATGAATAGTACATAAAGTCTTGATAAATTTGAATTCGTGTATGGATGATTTTCATTTTTTGTTTTTGTTTTTTTTTTGTTGTTTTTGTTTTTTGTTTTTTTTTGTTTTTTTTGTTATTTTTCTGTTTCTTTTTCGTTCGTCCCTTAGGACGAATATAACCGGTGACAAGCAATTTTAAGATCGTGAGTGCTTGTGGAGTATTAGCGGAGGATGCGAGGAGGAAGACGAGGAGGAAAAAGAAGTGGGTAGACGCGGACGTAGCCGATCAGCGAGACAAGTGCCTGGAAACGAATATTGTGCGCGGGCGAGGCTAACGGAGAAAGAGCCCCGCGTATCATTATGATTTTCGGTAGTGGGGAAGACAGTGAGTGAGTGAGTGAGTGAGAAAGAGAGAAAGAAAAAGAGAGAGGGATGGAGAGAAAAAGAGAGAGAGAGAGAGAGAGAGAGACAGAGAGAGAGAGAGAGGGGGAAAAAGTTCATACTCGAGTTTGTACGGATATCCGAAAGGAGTGGGAGAGAGATGGAAAGAGCGTAAAGCCTCATACGAAAGAGAGAAGACTGAATGCGCCACGAAGGAGATTACTCGTAGCGGGTGTCGAGGTGATCCGAGCTCGGAGCGCATGCGCGACGGCCGTGGGAACGCGCGCACCCCCCCTCCAACTCACTTTCCTTCTCCGTCCATTATCCCCTTCGCTCGATGCATCTCTCCTTCTTTCTTTCTCTTTCTTTCTTTCTCTCTCTCTCTCACTCTCTTTCTCTTTTCCCCTCTCTCTCCCTCACCCTCTCCCTCGCACACGTACGGTGCGCGCCCGGCATCGGCTCGGTTTATCCGAGAATTCCCGATCATTGCCGAACAAGCACGATCCATGAGCACACTGGACGTCGTCGTTCAACGGCTACACACAGGGGTGCTCAATAACTGGGTGATCCTTCTTTTTCTATAGAAATTATTCCTTTCCTTTTTTTTTTCTTTTTCTTTTCTTTTTTCGTTTTTCTTTTTTCATTCGTAATTTTATTAAATCTCTTAGTACTTTTCGAAAAACGAAAATATTTTAAATTAAATATTTATGGTAAACGTACGTTGAATTGTATTAAAAAGAAGTTGAATTCGTTGAATTGTATTAAAAAGAGTGTTGAATTCGTTTTTATCGCGCGTTATATATATATATATATATATATGAGTACATGCATAAATATATATGTGTGCGTATACACGGCAATGGTTCCCCACCTTCTACGCGAAGAAAAAGGCACATGATAATGCACGACGCCGTGCTCGCCGCAGGGTGCTCTAAAAAAAAAGCTATGTATTTTGACATGCCGCCGTAACCTTCGTCATCCATCGCCGATTCGTTCTCCCGAAGATTTTACGCTCACTGAGCTATGAAACAAAGCGGTGACGAGTACCACCCCTTCTTCGAACCTCTTTCTCTCTCTCTCTCTCTCTCTCTATCTCTCTCTCTCTCTTTCTCTGTCTTTCTTTCTTTCTGTCATTTCTATGTATGCTTTTATGTCTTCAAATATTTCTTTTGAGTACATGCTATAAAATGACCGAAGGAAATAAATAAAAATAAAAATGATAACATTTCAGAATTATCATTCGAACCGATCATTCGAAAAGCTAATATTATTGTAGCTAAGGTAATCTAAAACAAATCTATGCGTATATGTATTATTCATATTTAATGTATGTGTATGTGCTTATTATATATGTGCACGTGTATGTGCTTATTATATATATATATATATATATATATATATATATATATATATAAAATGCAAATATCTTTATATACTAATCGTATTTTTCGTAATTAAAAGGTCAATCATAAATTAAAAAAAAAAAACAAGAAAAAAAGAAAAAAAAAGAAGAAGAAGAAACAAAAAAAATTAGATACAATTTATTTATCAAACATATATAACAAACAAATATATGATTTATAAACATCAGCGTCTTGCAAATTAATTTATCGAGCTTAATGCGAGTATGACGCTCCCGCCTAAGCGTAAAGCAAATAAGAAAGGACATTACTGCTATCCTCTGCAATCTACCTAAATCACCTGATGTAGCGGGAGACGGCGGTAGACCAATAACTTCCCAAGTCGGAGCATCTTCTCCCTATGGAACAGATGGCAATGATTCTGTACTAATGACAGCCATCAATCCATGGTACAGTCGTGTATCCAGAAACGGCCGCGTTTATGAATACGAATGAATATGAGGAACCACCAACGTCTTCGTAATAACAAAAGAGAAAGAGAGAGAAAAAGAGAGAGAAAGAGATAGAGAGAGAGAGAGAGAGAGAAACGCAAGTGAAAAAAAAATGCAAGGAAAAAGAAAAATAAAAATAAAAGCACGTTAAGAAGAAAGACATAAGGGTACTTTTTCTTTGTTATATAACGAAAATTGCATTATCCTATTTATGATTGTCTTAATATTCGTTCGAATTATATACACTATCATTAAATTTAACGTTCCTTTTAAATTCCAAACGATGACGTTATTTATTTATTTATTTTAAATTACGTCTAGTGTTCATCGAGTTCTTATCGATCGTATGTTACTTTTAATTACGTTTACTTATTTATTATTCTTTATTATAGTATACCATAAGAATCATATTTTTGTATATATAAACAATCAACGAATTTTGACAATGTTACGCGATAAATATAATGAAAATGTTTGAAAGAAAGAAAAAAAAATAATAAAAATAAAAAGAAAAATCGGAAAGAGAAAGAGAGAGCAAGAGAGAGATAGAGAGAGAGAGAGAGAGAGAGAGAGAGAGAGAGAGAGAGAGAGAGAGAGAGAGAGAAAGGGCGTGTACGTTCGAACCAAAGAAAAACATTTGCATGAATCCCAAACGAGTCGAGAAAATCTATTGGCAGAAAGGATTTTCAATCCCTAGTAGCTACCCCGGTAGCTACCCCGGTAGCTACCTCGGTAACTACCCCTGTAACGACTATTGTTGCGACCATTTCAGCTATAAAGTATAGTTTGAACGGAAGCGCGAGTCTCAGGCATGTACCCCTAACGAAGAGTACCCTGTGACTGGGAGGGGTGCGTGCCTATCGTCATCCATCATCGTACATATGTTACCCCGTTAAACGAACCCTTCCGGACATTATGAGCTGTAAGGACGAAATAAGGGGCTGAGTCTTGAAAAAATTTCTTAAAATAACGGTCAAGCGCACGTGACAATATATATATATATATATATATATATATATATATATATATATATATATATATATCAGATTTATTCAAAAAATTATGTCAGTTTGAATAAGGTTTTAACTTTCAAAGGATTTATTTTATCAAAGAGGATTTATTTTATTCAAAAACTTCCATGAAAATGTAATAAAATTGTATAAATATTAAAGGAAATTAAATTTAATAAAGTTACAAATTATTATTTTTTTTTGTATGTAAAAATGAACCAAATTTTTGGATACTATACGTATGTTTAACGTATAGTAATAGTTTATACGTATATATAAACTACTATGTATATATATATATAAACTACTATGTATATATATATATATATATATATATATATATATATACATATATATATATATATAAGTTGTTATTTTCCAAAATTCCTCTCCAGAATTCTGAAAAACAAATACGATATCTCTATCCAATAACACAGTTCGAAAATAATCAATGATACTTGATAGGAAAGAACAAATCGAATTTCAACGAAAGGGTGAAATAACCAACGGTAGGAATGGAAAAATATTGTTTTTCTCAACTATGGAACCCTTTTTAAAGAAAGAGAAACGAGTCGATGTGGCGTTCGAGAAACCATGGAAGAAAGATCCATAGGGGTCACGTGTCCGAACACGTGACCTGTCGACAGCTCGATACACGCGACCGTTGTATGCACATATGTGTATACGTTTATGTATATATATATATATACATATATATATATATATATATATATATATATATATATCAGTGTGTGCATATATGTACGCGGAAGAGACGCGAGCACGAGTTGGACACTCGCGTGAAAACGCATAAATGCACAAGTGCATATTGTACGTAAAGCACAGCCTCCGGCTGACTGGATGGCACGCCGGTTTGCTACGTGAATCTTTCTTCTCTTCATGGCGAGGCGTGCGCGCATGCACGCACGTGCACACGAAACTATGAAACATGCTCGTCCGAAAGAGAAAGAGAGTAAGAAAAAGAGAAAGAGAGAGAGAGAGAGATAGAAAGAGAAAAAAGGAGGGGTGCTTTCTGCTCCATTGTGCAAGACCCCTCGCATCCGCTCGGCGGTTGCTTTAACTTGCCATATTGTCAAGTGCCACTGGCTAAATTTGTTATTCTATTGGATTATGGGAGGGACGTATCACGAAAAATGGAAGGGGGATATCTCTGGGCGATCGTGCACAAAACTAAACCCTGATTGCTAGCTTATCTTTCAAAGGATATATTAAAGTACGGTTTTAATGTCCTTCATTCGTCGTTGTTGATCTTTTCTTGTTAAGACGTTTTCTTACAATACCTTCTTAATTATTTATTTATTATCTATTGAAATTTTTGTTAAATATTTCTGCGAAGTCGTATTAAGAACTTCTTTATGTTTATACTTTCGATTAAGTAATACGTGAAATTTTCAATGAGTACGATTGATAAGAAATCGAAATATCAAACGTTGAAATGAATCGATTAAATAAGATCTCAAGTGATCTTTTCATAAAAAAAAAAAATTTGTTCGATTAAAGGGACTACCGTAAAAGATTTTATTTTCAACGAGGATAATAATTTTGGAATTATAACACCACACGCACGATACTTGATTAATTTATATTTCGTAAATAAAATAATTTATCGGACAAAATGCGCAGTAGATCATTTTTCACGTATAATTTACTCACTTCTTTTCTTTTTTCTTTTTTTCTTTTTAACGCCGTAGGCCACCAATTAAACGCTATGTTAGCTATCATAAATTTTTTTTTCTTTCTTTTTTCTCTCCCCTTTCGGTTTGATTCTTACCGATCCGTTCGACTTATAATCGCCGGGGGATAATACCAGGCGTCTTTATCTTTACCTTCTTATTCGCCGAAGTCGCGCACGCCTCCGTAAAATTGCAAATCCTAAGGCCGGCGAACTCGACGCTCCGCCTTATGCACGGAGAAGCCGCTAATTAAATAATTAGTTTGTTGCATTTTCTTATGAACGATCAAAACGCGCTTGGCATCTACGTCGAGGCGGTTAAGCAAGTTCGATAAGGAGCATAAAATAACTTCGATTACGAGCTACTCGAATCTTCTTTTAGGAAACCCTTTTTTTTTTGCTATCCAATCTAAATGCTCTTCGCATAATCGATGACTATATTTTGTCCAAGTGATATTCTTGCGGCGGAATGTAAATAAAAACAAAAACAAAAAAGACAAAAAAAAAAATTATAGACATGATTTCGATATTAATATATTCCAGTGAGTTTAATTCTATATGAACGAATTTTTTTCGTGGTCGTAAAAAGAAATTATATAATGTGAAAGCTATAATATGTACGTTTATATTATATTGAATATTTTATATACTTCGAATATATATATATTAGGTGGATCGGAAATTAATGTCGTTTCTGCGCATGTCAATATTTGATTGTGATTAAAAATAAAAACTTGTTAAAAATTTATTTGTTTGAATTTAATTTAAGAAAGCGACATTACTTTCCGGTCCCCATAATATATATACCTAATATAATTATACTATATAGATATATTGTGTTAATATGTTATATAAATGTAACCTAATATTTCATAGCGTGCAGGATAAAAATTGTAGAAATTTTTCGAGAAAATACGCAAAAGATTTTCATTGAAATTAATCTCGGTTCTTGATTCCTGAGAAAATTACTTTGGACGGCTACGTATGAAGTTGAAGTTAACACCAACGGACGTAGGCGTTGATGCGGCGTGTGCGCAAGATAAGAGTAAATTGAGAGAAAGAGAGGATGAAATAAGAGTAGAAAATCCAACTAAGTAGCTTCGCAAAGCCGGAAAGGTGGCTAAAGCTTACATTAGATGGCTAGAGATTAGACACAGTCGAGGTCACGAGGGCTGTAATATGTTCCGTACCGTCAATCTCGGACTTGCAATTAAACCTAATACCCTGAATATTACAGCACGTTTGATTCACTATAAAGACATACCGACCTGTAAAAAAACTCGAGAAATAGTTACATTAAAATGCACAAGCATAAAGAAAATTACAAATTAAATCTCAGGTAGAAATTTTCATTCACGAATCTTTCATCATTTTCTAAAGTATAAAATACATTATATATATATATATATATATATATATAAATAAATAATATAAAATAATATAAATATAAAATAATATAAATAATATAAAAAAAAAATATATATATATATACACGTTAATAGTTTCTTAACATCAATAGGTAAATTTTAAAGTTAAATAAATCGATAATGATAGATCGATTATTTGTGAATTCATTTATTAAATATATAATCTATAGGAAAGTCGTGATATAAAAATTATGCGAAAAGAAATAAATCGAATCGTAGAATGAGTAAAAGTCTCGTTCAAGTTCGGACTCGCATGGCCGAGCAGTTCTTGGTTGGTTGTACGAAGTTGTCTGTATACCGGTCAGCAGCGTAATAATAACGATAATAAGAATGATGGAAGAATGGCGGAGGAGGTTGAGAGAAGGTGGTCACGTCATATAATAACGGTATATGTTATAGAGTAATGTGAAAGGAGAAAAGAGAAAGAGCCAGGGACAAGTACGGAAAGGGTCAAATTCGTTGTAGTCTCCATGAGAAATCAATTTTTTCGTTTTTTTTTTCTTTTTTTTTTCAATGCACGGTCGGAAGGGGAAACGAAAAATAAAAAATAAAAAAAACCCAAAAAAAGAAATAAGGGGAAAAAAAATACACTTCGTTAATTAGATTCCAATCGCAGTCACTTTTATAAAAAGTTTATTTCTATACGGATGAACATTTGAAAGCAAATAGATAAGACTACGAAAGTATCAAAGTGACCGATAGAAAAGTGAAATCTCCGATGTCTCGAGTTAAAGGTAATTCAGATGCGTCTCCGGGTCACGACTGTTGATTATTACCGCTATTACCGTATCCGAACTCATCTCGGTCCATCGTATCATCCCATTCCATACCGTCCACCACCTCCCAAACCGGTCGCATTCGATATTACATTCCGTCGATATTGCGAGTCGAATGCGATAGAATCGAAATGATTTCGTTCGAATGGATCGAACTCGAAAAGTTTTTTCTTCGAACGTGCCCAGGATAAAGAGATTATAGAGGAAATCTTTCACCATTTTTTATTATCTTATTGACTCTTGCTACTTCTATTTGTCTTCTTTTTTATCCCGTCGTTGGTTATGGTTCCCAAGCAAATGAGATCGAAGAGAGAGAGAGAGAGAGAGAGAGTTTGATTATCTATAACGGAATATCAGCGGAAAATCGGCAAGCATTAGGCCGCATTTCGAAGTAATGATTTACGGAGAAAAGCGGGAGGATAATTTTCCAATTATCCATGGGGATCGCGAGCCCCTTCGGCGCTCACGTATCGGACCGCGATCACGATGCGCGATCATGACGCGACCACTATGCGAGCCAAGCGCGACTATTAAGATCGGCCAAAATCTGAATAATGTAGCAATTCAATTCTTTTTATATCAGAAAAAAATATTGCAAACCTTTATCCTTCATTTTATACCTTTAATACATTGTACAGTTATGATAATGAAAATGAAATAATATAAATATAAATCATATAAATATAAATATATGATATTGAGATATAATTTTCACTATCATAAATCAATATTATATAGATACATATATACATATAGACATATATTTTATAATTTATATATTATATATGTATATATGTATTTGTATAATTTATGTATATATGATATTAATCATTTTCCTGTAAAAACTTTAGAGACAAGACAATCTCGTATCTTTAAAGAGAGTTAAGGAAATATGATTTTCCATCTCTCTCCCACTCTCTCTCTCTTTCTCTCTTTCTCTCTCTCTCTCTCTCTCTCTCTCTCTCTCTCTCTCGACCATCCTCTTCCACCCTTTTTCCTCTTTTCCCTCGTTTCTCATTCTTTTCGCGTGGGAGGCCGCAATACGTCCGGTTCTCTCGCCCCCTCTTCCACCCTCTCCCACCTTTTTCCTCCTGACGCCGCCTTTTGCCTCTTCGCGGATCGCCAAGCTCGCATGCAACTCCTCCTGGCAACGTTTCACCATGTCGAAAGGACTTTTTTCACCATTTTCTCGAGATTAATTCGCCAACAAATGACGGAAATAATAGTCGAAGAACTTTCGACTAACGTATAAATAATTATCGTTGTAGTAATGTTCATTACTATCGGAAATCTAAGAAAAGTTTTCATATAATCGATTTTTTGTTCACTTACTTGCAATGCAATTCTCCTCGTACCGTTGACGTGCAGATTCCGCCGTTCTTACATGGACTCGGTGAACACGAAACGAAACCTGAAATAAATAAACAAAAAACGTCATCACTTGGAATTTGAGCTGATCGTTAAATTTATCATTTATATAATACGATCGAATATAATGATAAATTACAGTACCGCTTAGTTACTTTTCCTTTTTTTTTTCTTTTTTTTTTTTTTTTTTCTTAAATAATATATTTGAAAATGCTGATTCCAGAAAACAAAAATTAAAATATAAAAGGAAAAGAAAGGGGAAAAACAATATTAAAATGAATATTAAAAGTAGCGAACGATCGAGAAGGATTCGATAAATACGAGATGAAATCTGAAATAAATAAATAAGTAATATCATAAGTTGGAATTTAAACTGATCGTTAAATTTAAAGTTCATGTATATAATCCAATCGAATGTTATAATAAATTACGATATACCTTAATTATGTTTTTTTTTAATTGTATATTTCAGAAACACAAAAAAGAAAAAGAGAGAAAAAGGAAAATGAAAAACAATATTGAAATGAATTAAAAGGAACGAATTCGATCGAGAAGAACTCGGTAAACATGAAAGGAAACCTGGAATAAATAAATAATTAACGTCATAATTTGGAATTAAAACTGATTGTTAAATTTAAAGTTCATGTAGATAATCCGATTGAATATTACGATAAATTACGATATATCTTAATTATGTTATTTTTTATAGATAATATATTTGAGAAAGTCGATTTCCGAAAACGAAAATAAAGAAAAAAAAAAAAGAAATGGAAAGAGAAAAATTTTATTAAAATGAATTAAAAGTAGCAAACGATCGAGAAGGATTCAAATAAATATTAGTCAAAACCTGTAATAAATAAACAAACAACATTGTCATTTGGAATTCAAACAAATTGTTAATATTTAAATATCATATATATATAACTCGATCGAATATTTCAATAAATTATGATACATCTTAATTATTCGTTTTTTCTTTTCTAAATAATATATTTGAGAACTTTGATTTCAGGGAAAAAATAAATAAATAAAACATGGAAAAATAATATTAAAATAAATTAAAAGTAGCGGACAATCGAGAAAACGTATGCTCCTTATGTGGATGAGAGAAAAGATGTGTTACCCGAACCTTCACTTATCGAAGTAGCAATTAAAGTACATTTCGAGTATATGGAAAGAAGAGTGAGAGGGAGAGAGAAAGAGAGAAAAAGAGAGAGAAAAAGAGAGAGAGAGAGAGAGAAGAAGAAGAAAAAGAAGAAGAAGAAGAAGAAGAAGAAGAAAGTGCGCACGAATCCTAAAAGAACCTTTGACACGGCACGCAAAGTGAATTTTCGTGTAACCCCATCGAAGAAGATAGAAAGGTGTGGAATAAGGAAAAAGAGGAGGGAAGGTGGGCAAGCGAACCCTTTCGTATTTCGCGACCACTTTTAAGGGAGCACGAGGACATTGCAAAGGGGCTGTAAACATGCGAGAATCCTCGAACTTGATCTCAGATCGATGAGACTTTACTTCCGTGAGAGAAACTGAAAACTCGAAACAATATAGTAAACGTATAAATTCAACAAAATCGATACACAGAATATGAAATACAGAAATAAAATATTTATGGGAATATGTTAGATTGTGATTCATAAAAATTACGACAATGAGAAATTATTTTGTTTCTTCGATTTCTTTTTATAATTTTTCTTTTTTCTTTTTTTTTTTTATTATTATTATTATTCATTTACAACAATTAGAAATTATTTTATTTCGATTTCTTTGTATAATTTTTCTTTTTTTTTTTTTTTTTTTTTTTTTATTCATTTACGATAATTAGAAATTATTTCAACAAGTGACAATTATTTCTCGACAACAAAGACAATTGGAAATTATTCATGCATAATTTATGAAAGAGAATTTAAATTAAAGAAAGTAAAAAAAAGTTAAAATAATAAAAAAGAAAAAGAAAAAAAAACAAGAAAAGATAGATTTAATCGACAATTCATTTTCCTTCACGATTTAATCGATAATTCATTTTCTTTCACATTTTGATACTCATAAAGATGCCCGACAGATACAAGATCTTAGAAAAAGCGTGTAGAATCTTAAATATTTCTATAAAACGATGACGCTACGTAACATCGAACTCGCTGCACGCTTAGTCGTTCCTAGGCATCGATTAAGAGAATTTGCATGTGAGCTTTCCGTTCTGTTCTTTAGAGCACGTTTCGTGCGTATTTCTACGGGTACATCCTCTCTCTTTCTCTCTCACTCTCTCTCTCTCCCTCTCTCTCTTTCTCTCTCCCTCTTACTCTTTCTCTCTCTCTCACTCTTTCTACACGATGATGTTAGCGATTCGATAAGACTCGAACTAAATCACACGCGCGGAAAGCGCGTGTTAGGAGCTCGATTAACGTAACGTATCTTCGCATAAACCATGTCGCAAGACTAATGGACACACGCCAGTGTTGCTATAATAACAACGCGGCAAATAACTGCTTAAGGGCAACGAATGGGAGAAAGAGAGAGACAGAGAGAGAGAGAGAGAATGTATGTGTATGTCTATAAGAAAGAAGGAGAGAAAGGGATAGAAAAAGGAGAGGTGGGAGGCAAAACTCGACGAGCACGTTGTACTTATGTTTTATCAGGGTACACAACCCTATAGAGTCCTACGTGTTTGTCTACGTGACCTTCGATCCTGTAAGACGCTAAGTGATGCCCAACTTTCTCGAATTTACCACTAACGATCACAGTCTGAGTTGATCTTCGAATAAAATATTCGCATAATCGGATTTTTACGTATAACGTCAATTTACGTGGCATACGTTAAGAGTGGCGTTAATGGAGGGGGGGTGGCGCAAGGAAAAAGAGGAAAAAAGAGGAAGTTGACGATCTCGCAAAGAGGTTCCTCATTTCCGTCGTGTCTACGTATGTAAAGAAGGTACGTACGTACGTCGTGTCGGTACCAGGTTCGTTTCACGTATAAATTCCCAAGTCTTTTATTCGAGTAGGATGCTCGACAAGGATACGTTTCAATGAATCTTCCCCTTGGTGGTTCTGATATTCGAAACTATAGTGATTAATGGCCAAGTATATTATTAATAGCGAATGGGAAAAAGAGAAGTACTTACGATGGAAGGCATCGTCGTGTAATCCGAGTCTCTCGTGATGTAATGTATGTCTGTATGTATACACGAGATCACTATGGGTATGTCACGTAGGCGTAGGATGCTCTTTAAGAAGATACTCCATTCTGAACGGACGAAAATGTCATTGTGACGATGAGAAATATGGGAGTCCTTCGCATTCGCGACACGGTCGGCCAACCGCCGATCAAAATTTACAAATAAAATAGAGAAAGAGAAATATATAGATATACGTACGCTTTCGAATTTTCGTTAATCTATGCAAACGACATTAGAAAAGAAAGAATATGTTACCTAATAATATCAATTGGTAAAACTTTAATGATCGATTATGCAAATTTTCTCACGGAACGAATTATTCCTTTTGGATCGAATATTTTTCATTAAATCTACAGTCTTTAAAATTGATCGCATACGATTACAAATTCCTATTAATAAATATCTTTGTGTAATAATTTATAATAAATATTCGTTACGATCTTGTATATTCTAATTAAACATCGTTGTTCGAATTTACAAATGAGAGATAATATATAAAAATCATCAAACAAATAAAAAAATGTCTACGTTTAGGGATCAATTATCAAAGATTTACATTTATCAAGTTTCAATTAAGAGACAAATCTACGTTGAAGATGTCCATTTCTAAGGAAAAAAAAAAAAGAAAAAAAAAAAAAGAAAAAAAACAAATTCGAAGGAAGGAAAATAAAAAAGAAAAAAAAAGGAGAAACGATCGATAGGTGTTGCGTGCTATTGTATTAAAAATACACAAGAAGGAAACAATTCGAGAGAAGTAAAGGAAAAGAGAGTCGTTTTGCACGCTCGAACTCGAGTAAGACCGATCTCAATTTATAATTCTCCGACACGTCTGTGGTCATTGAAGTCGCACGACGCGACGACGATGGCCGCTGGGCTCGTGACGATAGCGTAGCTGCGTGTTAGAGAGAGTGAAAGAGAGAGAGAGAGAGAGAGAGAGAAAGAGAGAAAGAGAGAGAAAGAGAGAGAAAAAGAGAAAGAGAGAAAGAGACAAGACCACACGACGACGCGACGACGACGACACAACGACGACGATTCAATCTATGTGCTCCCGTAACGAGAAGAGGGCTACGCCGAGTCACTCAGCACATAGATAAACATGTATATATGTACATATATATATATATATATATATATAAATATATATTCGAGAAGACGCAAGTCGCGAACAAGAACACACAAACACACAACACAACGAAGAGGACGAAATGCACGCGCTCGTCGGCAATGTTCGCGACAAGACGGATGAGATCAGTTAAACCAAACTGCCATCGTGACAAATCCACCGTTTCCTCTGTTGTCGTCTTCGTCGTCGTTGGTTGTATTCTCTACACGTGCTAAACAAAACCGTCCTATGTAAGTCCATCACGCATGAAATTTAATTCATTCTACGTAGGACGAACGATTTTTCTGCGATTTATGTCAGGATTTCCGTCCGTGGGTAGTCTGAATGCTTGCTTGCTTGCTTGTTTCTTATCAAAATGATACTAATCGACGTTCGACTAATTCAATCGTCAGTTTCTTTCTAATCATTCGAACGAAACTAAAGAAGTAGTGAAGAAAAAAAAAAGATCCGTAATATTCATAATTTCTTTTTCAAAGTTACCTTTCAATGGACCATTCAATGAACAAATTCTCTAATGTCTTCCGAGATATACAAATTTCCTCTCGTTTGTATATTCGCTCAATCCTCGATTGAAAATTCAACTATTCTACTTTATTCTACTTTCTTGTACATTTTAATTTACTCTGATATGCGACATTTTCATTCAGATTCGATTGCATAAGTAAATAACACGTTAATATCTTTTCTTTTCGTTTTGATCATTCAGAAAACGTGTTTAAAATATTCTCGAAGCGGGTTTAAAGCGGGATAATTATATCGCATGGGTTACGCAAATTCAGGAATATGAAAACACGCGAAAAACGGCGTCATTAAAGAAAGAGAACGTGTCATTTAATTATGTATGCCGCACGATTAGTTTAGTGAATGCTCTCTCTCTCTCCCTCTCTCTCTCTCTCTCTCTCTCTCTCTCTCTCTCTCTCTCGCTAACTTCTATAAACTGAAAGCACACACACCCACGCTATATAATCTACATTGTCCTGAAAAAAAAGTGGCTTTAACTGTTTCAATTTCAGAGTAAATTGCCACGGAGAGAAAGAGAAAGCCACCGTTGAATTTATGCCTTCCTTCCTGCTCGTCCGTAAAATTAATTTGCGCTCGCGCTAATAATGGAAGCTCCGAGCAAATTGCACCACAAAAGCGAGCGAGAATGCCTGGATGACCGACTACGTAAACCGGCGTTTACGTTTCGTTCACAAGCGTTAAAACTTTCTTATATTTTTTACTATATTTATACCAAATGCCATGTTTTTTTTTTTTTTTACTACCGTTCTAATTAAAATACGCACGGTTCATTATAATATATCCGAATTTCTGCATAAACGTCATTTACATTTTTCGACTTAATTTTCACGCGATAACGTGCACGTTCGTTAGTTTCACATTAAAACGTATTAACGTTAAGGATCATAACGTTAAGGATCCTGTTATTATATATGAGAATAACAAAAAACCAAGATCTTTCTTGTCGAGATGTAATAAAAAATTCACTTTCGTTAGTACATTCGCTTTATTCTTTTAATTACTTTTTTATTTGTTTCTTTTAATATTTCGTTCTCTTAAACTATAAAGCAATATAAACGTCATTGAATTTATCTTTATTCGAAGAATAATTTTAATTAGATAAACTATAGAAATAAATTTATAATTAACGAAATAGGCGTATACGTAAACAAAATAAATAAACATAAGAATTCAACAACAAAAAAAAAAAGTCGAGACAACATACGCGTTTGAATAAAACATTTATTCCAAACTTATGATGCCTTTAATGCAAACATATATAATACATTATGTTCGATACATATTACATTGAATTATTATCTAGAAGAAATAAACTTACTGAAATGAATTTTTATTTTATTGTCTTGAAATAATAAAAAATTTATGATTATCAATATTAAACTCTAATTATATGGTTTCTACTAATTTTGGCATCGAACAGTCATCAGTGATCCTTACAGTGCTACAGACAAATTAAATACTGATCACCGATGACTTCTGCGGCATTCAAAGTGATAACATTGCAACAAATTGATTCACAATATTTATTTTTTAATTACTTTAGTTTACTTTGATCTATTATATTCTAATCTCTACTCTGTTCTCTCAGCACCGATACTTAATCTTTATATCGATTATCGTTCTTTTCTTTCGCTCATTTTTTTTCGCTCATTATCGCTTTCTTTCATTCATCTATGTATATCTTTTAAAACGCTTATCCAAATTACGTTATACAAATTACATTTAGACAGAGCACATTTAGACAGAGCACGTTAGACAGAGAGAGCACGTTCAAAATAAAATCCTAGACATCGCCTAAACTTCGTTTACGTATAAAACATTCATCATATATCTCTCATATCCTTTATATCCTTAGGATTATATTCCTACGTTATAAATATTATTCCTAGCATTTTTTCGACACTCACAAACAATCACACATAAATATTTTCCTAATTCTACAATATTTATCTATTTATAAATTTACATTCTAAAAAGTGAAAATCAATCGAAAAAATATATCAAACGAAAGAATATCTAAATAAAAATGAATAAACTTTAAGAATTTGAAAGAAATTCGAGATAACATACGTTTGCGCTTATTTCTAAGCCCACGCGATCGTGTACGTGTAAACACGGAGAACATCGGCATCGAGGATTCTCTCCAAGGATCTTGGAGATATCGAACGTGCGAAAACGCCGTGGCGCTTGCGTAAAACGATTATTTCAAGCTTTAAGAAAAGAACAGAGAAAGAAAGGGTGAGATAGAGAGAGAGAGAGAGAGAGAGAGAGAGAGAGAGAGAGTGAAAAGGGATAAGGATGAGAGAGGGGTGAAGACACGCCGCGAACCACGAGTATCCAATGAATGATTCAAGCGTAGATCTAAAGAATCTCGTTGCTGGTTCGAGTATTCGAACGTCTTTACGTGTATTGTGTATCTATGTATATGTGTTATGTGTACATGTATGCGCGTTTTACGTCATAAAGACACGCGCACGAGCGCACGCGCATTTTAACGCTCCGTTCCTTCGACCCAAGCATCGGGTCGTAAATTAACCCGTGAGGCAAGTTACACACCGGCGAAAGAGACCGATGGGAGGTCGATGTTTTTTCTATCGTCTATCTTAAAAGAAAGAGAGAAAAAGAGAGAGGAAGAGAAAGAGAGAGAGAGTGAAAGAATGAGAGAGCTTTCTCGTATGCGAGCGATGTGACATTTCGATGATCGGATAATAGGTTAAGGGCAAAAAGCTGAACAATGAATTTCTAGGATGACTATATCGAGATATGTAAGTACACCGAGAAAATAGGGGAAATTTATAATTGTACGGTATGTTGTATAAAAATGTAAAAAAAAAGTAAAAAAAATTATAAAAAAAAAAAAAAAAAAAAAAAAAATAAGAAAAGACATACATACTGAGCGCATTAAATTAAATGGCCAATAAAATCACCGAATACCTTGTATCGTGTTTACTGCCATTACCTATCTACATGATAATGATAGAGACGAGTATCTAACGTTTAAGAAAAGTTAGTGTTAGAAGTTAGATTATTATGTGAAATTATATAATAATAATATATTTTAGGAAAACTTTTCAAACCTTAAGTAGTTTCGATAAGTGTTTACAAGTGAATAAATAAATAAACACAAGCGCACACCCACATACATACATGTATATATATGTGTGTATATAAAAGATTATGTATGAAAAGAAAAACACATTCGCGAGTCACGATATCAGTAATGCTTATGTAATCGATATCTCGATCTAGTAGTTTTGCCACGTATTATCGGTATCACGATGAAATGGAACGATCCACGGCTTCTTCATTCGACTTCCGATACGATTATTCATCCTCTTTAACATCGAGAAAGATCACTTTTACTATTCGTGATTCAACATTTGCGAAAGGTCGTTGCTCCAGCACCTTGTCCGGGGTCAAGACTCGCAAATGTCTTGCGTGGATACCATGAACCGATGTTGTTGCTAACTCGTCTTAGAGAATAAACCGCTTTGTCCGCTTTCGTTTATATTACGATCGAACAACATTATGCTCGACAATTTTCGAAAATTACTATACGAGAAAATTAGCAAATACGAGACGAGAATTCGTCAAAGAAATATTTTATTCGATTCGAGATAAATAAATTTCATTAGGAAAAGAAAAAAGAAAAAAAGATATAAGGAATGATCGTTCTAAACTTTTTATATTAAATGAGAGATCGATCGAAAGAATTAATAAATTCGCACGATTTTTTTTTAATAATAAATTAAATAGGAACGACAAATATGGCGACACACTTTAAATCTACATATATAATTTATACATATATACGTACTCGTCGTAATCTATCTCTCTCTCTCTCTCTCTCTCTCTCTCTCTCTCTCTCTCTCTCTCTCTCTCTCTCTCTCTCTCTCTCTCTTTTTCTTCACGGTGATCATATATCAATGGTATTTAAATTTAAAATAGCAGCACGATCGAACGATCGATTCAAAGACGTGCCGATGAAAACGATTTAACGAGCTAACAAAAAAGTCGATTACATCAAAGAAGTAGTACCGAAGAGGAAGGGAACGAGCGAGTACCATAATCGGTCGATGCGTTGTCTTACAAAGCCTTTCAAGAGACCTTGCCCAGAGAAAGAAAGAAAGAAAGAAAGAAAGAAAAAGAGAAAGAGAGAGAGAGAGAGAGAGAGAGAGAGGAAGAGAGAAAAAGAAACAAACTTCGGCAAAAGGAGAAAAATTTTTTAAATTTTACGACCGGATGAATGATACCTGACTTCAAATGCGCTCTTCTTCTCTTTCAGCTTCGTATTCGCTAAGTTTTCCCGGAACAGAGACACTACGCGAAAGGATAACTTCCCCCTACCTTCCATCCCCCCACCCCAAACCATTTTACTACTTCACCTACCAGTACTCCTTTCAATCTCCCTTCCTTCTAACCAAACCTCTATCTATCTCTCGTTCACTTCGTCTTTCTCTTTCCCCGCTTCTCGTATGCCGACAATTCACTCTCATTGGCGGCTCGCCAGAAGGAAACGTTTCAACCTTTCCTCTCTCTTTTTCTTTCTTTCTCTTTCTCTCTCGTTCGCTCTCTCTCTCTCTCTCTCTCTCTCTCTCATTCCTATGGTCTACTCGTCCAACTAAATATCACTTGCTCGTCGATGAATGAAATTTCGAAGGATTTAAAAGCCGAGATAGAAGAACGAACACCTGTTGGCTTCCACAAACCGATTATAATAAGCTTTTCCATGCTTGCCAATGAACTCAAACGAGTCAGTTCGTTTCTTTATATTTCCATTTCGAAATAATATGGCGACCCTTCATTCGTGCTCGATTATTATTGAAAGGGATCACGGTCGAGATAACAAAATCGCTTTGCTGAAGTGTGCATAAATCCTTTTGTTCTCTTTCTTTTTTTACTCCTCGATTTGCATCAAAAAAAAAAAAAGAAAAAAAAAAATAGAAAAATCGATCGCGTGCTTTGCTAAGAGTGGAAACGAAAAAAAGGAAAAAAAAAAGAAAAAAAAGAAAAGCGAAGAAAAGAAAAAAAAGCATGATAAAACAAGACAGAACAAAGTAAAAAATGTAAAGTGAAAGGAGTGGCTGCTCGTAGGATCTAAAAGTGTTCAACGCAGCAGACCATGCTGGATTATGTCGAAAGGACGACGGTGCAGAATCGAAATCGTTCGACGTCGTTCCACGGGCAAAAGATTCTCGAGGCGGCTGGCTCGTATTAGCGGGCCCATTAATCACAATTACGTGAATTCAGGTCCCGTGGTCGCGCGCGTGCACACCTCACCAACGAGAGAAGAAGAGGAAAAAGAAGAAGAGGAAGAAGAAGAAGAAGAAGAAGAAAAAGAAGAGGAGGAGGAGGAGGAGGAGGACACGCTCGCAGAAAATGTACGAGTCGAAGAGCTCGGTAAAAATACCGCCCACTGGGCCGATGCCCTGCCAACAAACCTTCCCTTGTCGTCGTCCTCGCAGCGGGTGGATTATCCTGGACCACCGTGGAATTTCGATGGGACAGGAAGACTACATCGTTCAGTCGAACTCTTCTCTCTATCTCTTTCTCTCCTTTTTTTTCTCTCTCTCTTTCTCTCTTTCTTCTCGTCACCGCCCTACTTACATTCCACCCTCGTCTCCCGTTGCTTTCCGCTGCGTTTCTTATGTATATGTATGCGTACCGTTTTCTTCGATATCATCCAATGCTCTCAAGGGTCACCCCTGAACGATCTTGATCTTTGTTTCTTTGTCCTCGAGAATAATTTAAAAAGTAACTGCCTCGTTTGTGTAACTAATTGTGTATATATATATATATATATATATATATATATATATATGTATATATATATATACACACAACGATTTTAACCATTTCGAAGAGTTTTCGAACGTTTGAAATTATATTTCTAACGTTAAATCGTTTTTCTTTCTGTTACCTTGCACCATCATTTTACTTTAAATATTAAAAAGAAAAAAGAAAAAGAAAAGAAGAAAAAGAAGAAGAGAAAAGAAAAAAAAAGAATGAAAAGAAAAAAGTCTCCAAGTGAATAATGGTCATTTAGAAAAACTTTCAAACTCTACCAACCAGATTTTAACTCACATTCATTTATATATTTATACGATCGCTCTAAAGGCATTTTAAAGATATTACCGTTAGAACGAAGAGAAGGATAGCTTAGGTTAACTTAGCTTAGATATAAATGCACTTAGATACGGTACAAGTATGTACTTACACAAGGAAACGCATTTCAGAAGCGATCGCGCACGCGAAAGACCAACCGGACAGGAAATTATCCAGCGATCGGTGTACATGCACTATGTCGACCTCCCGCATTGCGCAAGAAGTAGAGCTCGTTTGTGCCATATTTGGCTCGGGGGAACTCGGGTTTCTAACTCCTTCGATAGAGGACTTCTCGAATCGTCTCGTTGCATCTCCGTAGACACGCACCAAGCAAACGCACCGTGTCACTAAAAGGAGAGAAAATCGCTTTGCTCGTTGTCGTCGTCGTCGTCAACGTCAACGAAACTGCATTACCACTTTTTCTTACTTCCTTCGATCCTACTCGATTCTATTTCGAAAGGCTTCTATACCCATTAACTCTTAGCCTTAGCCTGGTCAATATTTATTTATTATAAATTATACAAACTCGTTTATTGCAATTTTATTATGTATACCTATTCGATTGGTTAACTCATTTCCTACTATTACATCGCTTTGATACTTTTCGACGACATTAAAGAATATAATATCTTTCAATTGGATACGATGGGTTAACGATAAAAAGCGTACGGCGATAAGTCGCGTGCCCTTTATGTAACATCCTCGAATGGATGCGCTATTATCGAGGGACGTATATATATGTATATATATATTGCTACTCTCTTGGTGACTCATTGAAGTTCATTCAATACTTTCAATCATTGATTATCTATCAACGTATGTATATAAAGTATTTCGAATTATAATACAAAAATATTATCATTTTTGATTAAAATCGATAATAGATAGATTAATCGATAATACAAGATTTATATATTACAT
This sequence comes from Vespa mandarinia, assembly GCF_050613455.1. Lineage (NCBI taxonomy): Eukaryota > Metazoa > Arthropoda > Insecta > Hymenoptera > Vespidae > Vespa > Vespa mandarinia. Next base: position 6,094,960 of record NC_140810.1, on the reverse strand, counting down.
TCGTTATTATTCGTTTCAAAGGAATTTTTCGATTTATTACAATGAAATAATAGATAAAGAAATCGTAAAGAAAGTGAATGTCCTTCGATTTTACTCTTGACCAAGCCACCCATCTTCGGAACAACGATCCGAGCCGATCGTTTTTACCTTCTCCCTTATATTTTCAACAATGTATACCCTTCCTAAGGACAGGTTCGAGGCGAGGAAGAGGCACAACAAAACGCGAAGAGGATCGTATAAGGTGAGCTCTCTCGACCACGTCGAAGAGAGTTAGGTATTTGCTCTTCGTCTCTTTTCGTCCCTTTTTCCTTCCCCTTTTCTTTCTCTCACACACACACACACACACACTCTCTCTCTCTCTCTCTCTCTCTCTCTTCCGAAGGACTTTTACGATGCGTTCGTGTATCGAACCAAGAGATTTCTCGAGATCGCGACATAACTCGAAACGTTCCTTCAGGAATTCGACCGCCATCGAAAACTCACAAACAAAGTAATCTTTAATAATGAACTTTCAAACGACATTAAACTTTTCTCCATTGATTTATAATTTTTAAAATTATTTATGCTCAACACGGAAGTAACTTTCGTATCTTTGGCATTTCGATATAGCGAGTTACCTTCTCTCCGGTCCCTGACTTACCTTGAAAAATTTTTTAATCAACGCTCGTTCGATCGCGATCTGTTCTTCTTTTTTTTCTCTTTTTCTTCTTTTTCTTTTCTTTTTTTTTTTTTTTTTTTTTTTTTTTTCTTTTTTAAGCAACGGTACACTCCCGAAAAGTCCACTGCCGTCGTCGTTTGTTAAATTATCACGAAATTTCCTTGGCAGCTTGGCGTGATTACGATTTATGGACCAGCTTCGAAATATGTTCCCCTTTTTTTTTCTTTTTCTCTTTTTTTTTTTTTTTTTTTTTTTTTTTTTTTTTTTTTTTTTTTTTTTTATTATTATTATCATCTTCCGTCGGTTCGTTGACTTCTTCACTTCGCGAGCACGCTTGTAATCTATCATATTCTTTAGAAATGAAATTTGAAGAATGAAACGGTGACCTAAATTTCGTCCCGAAAGTATAATAATATTTAGGGATGAGTACGTATAGTAATTTCTTATTCGTTACGACGACGATATTAACGAATTGTTACGTTATCATAATCGATTTAAAATACATACGATGTATTAAAATCTGTGATATAATGAGGATTAAAATTTTTTTTCGTTAATTTTTGTTTAAAGAAATTCGCACGAGAAAAAAAAAAAAAAAAAGAAAAGAAAAACCCAACGAACGATTACAATTCAAATTTCCCGACCCCTATAACGTGACGCATACAATGTAAGATTATCGGCTCGTATCGAAGACTTATTATATATCGATTATAATAAGTGCAGATGCTGGAAGAAAATCTATTGGATCCAAGAGTTCTCTTATTTTCGAACGTCTGCAAGGAATGTCGGTTATTTGATACCTACTTCGACACTCGATACGTAAGTGGTTCGAGAAGCCTCGTCCCGGACTTTCGTTCTCTCTTTCTTTATCTACCTTACGCATCCTCTTTTTTCTTTTTCTCTATCCACTTCAGAACCGACTGAAATAAAGTGCGATGGACGAAAAAAAAAAAAAAGAAAGAGAAGAAAAAAGGGAAAAGAAACGATTGCAAAGTAAATTCTCAGATAATTACATTTCGCTTGATAAATCGATCGAAAAATTATGGCTTACTAGCGAATATCGGCGCGGGGGGGAGAGGAGAAGAGGAGGCGGGGAGGGCAGAGAGCCTGTCTTGTGATATATATTGGATCATTATTAAAATTGTCTTTATCACAAATACATATTACTTTATTATCTTGGAAGGGAACATCGTTTACTTTGTCTTTTTCTTTTCTTTTCTTTTTTATTCATCTTAATATACACATACATATTAATAATATATTCATATTAATAATAATTTTCATATTATTATCTACGTTATAGTAAGCAAGAATTATAAAATTTATAGTGACGATATTGAAGTAATTTAATATCATCTAATCTAATATTCTATCAATATTGATACAAAATAAAAACGATTTTATGAGGCAATTAATAACAAATTATCTTCAAATTTGCAATTCACAAAAAAAGAAAAAAAAAGAAATAAAGAAAAAAAAAGAAAAGAAAAAAAAAGAAATATATACCAATAAACTTTCTAATAAATCCTAGACAATATGTAAACGTCTCGAACTTAACGATAAGACAACTCCTTAGAATTGCAAGCAAGCAAGCAAGCAAGCAAACAAGCAACAAGTGGTCCATAAACGGTGGCTGCGTAAGCCGTGCAACCATTTCCCGTTTTAAGTAGGACGTAACACGATAAAGGAGAAAAAGAAAAGAAGGAGAAGGAGAGAAAGTGACGTACACTAGTTAATCGATCATCGATCGTAGGCGCATGCTCAAAATAATAATAATAATAACAATAATAATAACAATAATAACAATAACAACAATAACAATAATAATAATAATAATAATAATAATAATAATAATAATAATAATAATAATAATAATCCATAAGTATAATCGATAATAACCATTTTAAAGCGAGCACTCCATGCGTATTAGCAAGTTTTGAAGTAAATACAGTCTCTCTCTCTCTCTCTCTCTCTCTCTCTCTCTCTCTCTCTCTCTCTATTACATATATATATATATATATATAATATATATATATAGACACACGCGTATGTATGTATGTATGTATGTATGTACTCGACGCGACTCGGAAAGGAACGCAATTACGGTGGTCGTCGCTACGTGCCGACGATAATGGCATCTTCCTTCGATGAACACCGTCCTCTTTGAAGACCACCGACAGCGGCGCGGGAGAACTGAGCAAGAAAATGTGCGGGTCTCTTCGGCTTTGCCCTCGAAAGAATATCACTGCGACTTTTTCGTAGGACGAACGCCCGTCAAACTCAAACATAGCAATGACTCTCCCTCGTGCCATTCGATAATGATCATTACGAAATCGCACATTTATGATCGGAGAAAATGCGGAAGATAGTAATTGTTTTTCGATCGAGAAAGTATTATGACGTCATTTTGATCCGATGTACCTCGTCGTTCATTCATCACAAATTTCTTTTTAATTAACAACAAGTTTACAAAATCTTATTCTCTAATTTAACGACTAATTTTACGACTATTAGAGAAATATATTTTAAAGCGTTGACATTGACGTGTTTTTATTAATCGTACGACACTATCTATAATGATCTGTAAATCGTTGTAACGAATTGGAAATGTTTAAAAAAGAAATATATAAATCATCTTAATTTTATTCAATATAAATTACATAATTTACATAAATATTCAAACACCAAACAAATTGGTTATCAAATCGTCGAAAGGCTTTTTATCACCAAAAAAAAAAAAAATATATATATATCCAAAACTAAATAATGCGATTAACCGAAATTTTAAATAAAAGAAAGAAATTTTGGAATATAATCAAACAAATAAATATAAATATAAAAATATAATAAACGAACGAGAATGATTTGAAAGTTTTATCGCCATTTGAATTTTTTTAGAACTACATACGAAAAGAGCTTGGTTCTCTTCGTTCGAGGTGTCCCCTTGTATCCGGAGGAGACCCTTCGTCTCTCACCCCCCTCCGCCCGTCCGCCCCTTTCTCCAAAACGACCGAATGTTCAACCATGGACAGGAATAACGGCGTCGAAGAAGAGCAGACCAGGGCAACGCTTTTAAGAATCGAGCAGAGCCCATGAAACAGAGACAGAAAAACGAAGAGAGAGAGAGAGAGAGAGAGAAAAGAGAAAAAAAAGAGGGAGGGGAGGAACGAACGAAGAGACACAGGGATTCTATTGTATTATAATGGGCATTATACGGATATTCGCCTAAGTGGCTCGTACCTCCTTCCTATTGCGCAATTTATGGCCGTTCGTTAGCTGACTATACTGTTTTTAAGAGGTTGGTCCAGGACCCATACTCCAGCTATACCTACCTGTCTACCTTAGCTACCCACCTAACCGAACCTACGTATGCTCATAGGATAACAACGCACCTCCCTTGAGGGGGCAATTTAAGCACGAGCCGAAAACCAGCAATTCTCCTTGAAAACGTGTTCTCATCGTGATATCTGGAGCTCGAAGATAATATTAACATAGCACAAATCATTTTACGATGGGGTATATGTATAAAATGCATCTGATCTACAATGGATTTTTTTTTTCCATCATTAACAGAACCATTATCTATATGGAATTAAATCGTACATAACTTACGAATTTTTATTTATATTTAAATAAATGAAAATATAAACGAAAATATCATGAAATTTTTTTGATTTTCATAGAATAAATTTTTCAATCGATTCGAATAATATTATGTTGTTCGTCTCGTACGAATACTCCGTAATGATCATACAAACATTGGGAGCGCGAGAGAAAAGATTAAAAAAAAAAGAAAAAAGAAAAGAAATAAAAAATAAAGAAAAAGAAAGAAGAAAACGAAAAAGAAAGAGAAAAAGAAGAAGAAAAAAAAGGAAAAGGTAAGAAAAGATTGAGTATCCTTTGAAGATTCCTATGGTAGGGAACGAAATAAAATGGCATCTAGATCCTAGCTGGTCTCGCTTCGTAGGGGAAGGAAAAAAAGATTCCGCGGTCAATCGAGAGGGAGAAAAGGTTCGCAGCTGTTCTCTCTTCGATATTATCGATTCCTTCGCGTGCGACGAAGGCACGGCAAGCGTGGATGTTCTTAGTTTGTACAGCCCTGCTATGAAGAGAGAAAGAGAGAAAGATAGAGAGAGAGAGAGAGAGAGAGAGAGAGAGAGAAAATCGGGGCCCCGTGCGTAGCGGGCCTGCAGGACGAATGGAACATCTGCCGGTGCCCGGTAAGCCCCTTCTCCAAACACCATCACCACCACCATCGCCATTTTACCACCACCACCAACATCACCACCATCGTCACCCTGCACCACATTATACGCTGGACTCCAGCGTCTCTGCTATATACTAACCGCATCAACGACATCGACTACGACACATAACTCCTGCGAGCAAGACACTAACTTCTTTTTTTTTTTCTTTCATTCTCTCTTTTTCTATTTTGTTTTTTTTATTTTTTTTTTTTTTTATTTTTCTTTCTCCTTTTTTTTTCTTTTTTCTTTTTTCTTTCTCATAGAACAAGGTCGACGTATCCCTCGTATACATACATATGTATATGTATATACCATATCCACATTAGAGCGCGAAAATAAAAGGAATTTACAAAAAGTATTGTCCTTTAGTTTCTCGCGCTATGTCGTCGTCCCTGCGTTTCTATGGGTACTCGTAGGCGGTGTGAAAAAAAGGATACATCGACTGGGACCATAAGCCAGGCACACGCTTCGGATTTTATGGCTTAAGAAAGAGAGAGAGAGAGAACGTTCATTGCTCGATAACAAGGTCACACAGGAAATCTTTGGGTATCCCTTAGGAAAGGAAGATTTAAGGATCTTCTTATACACGTTTTAAATTGATAAGAGAAAAGATATGTAATAATGTTAAAAAAGAAAAAAATGCAATCGGACTTATCTCGGTGGACTGCAATAGTCGAGGATCTTATTCATTCGAAATTGAAATCAACGGAGATGGTATAACGTCGGGATAAATATTAATAAGTGCAGGAAACTCGTTGCTGTTTAAAAATGTTATCTTCCCGTTCGTTTCGAGAAATAACACCGAAGATAGCAGAAAGAGAGAGAGAGAGGGAGAGAGAGAGAGAGAGAGAGAAAGAGTTAGAAGCGGCGAGACATCGGGCGTCGGGAGGTCAATCCTGTAATGAACGTATGGTAAATCCCTAAGAGGAGGAATAGTATTCGAGAGATTACGAATCGCTGAAGCGTTGAAGGTATCTTAGAAGATCCTTCGGATGAAAGTACAGTTACATAGGCGAGGCTCGTACTTACTTACTTACGAACGAGCGCTGCCTTTATCCAGGCCACAGCCAATAAAGGGGAAAACTATCCTAGGTATCGCTGCAAAATGGTGAAAATATTTAATTCCGACTGTTTCTATCTTTTTTCTTTCTTTCTCTTTCTCTCTTTCTCACACGCGCGCACGTATGTGTATTCGAAAATGAATGCTATTGAAAATACATACTTGTTTTTACCAGTCGAACGAATTTTACGAGCGAATTAATTCAAAGATATATTCCGAGTTAAAATTGAAATTAATATATAGGAAATACAAGTTAGAATCATTATAAGTGATTATTTATTTTTATCGAATGAATAACGATAAAATAAAATAAATAAATAAGACTGATTTTTTTTTGTTTTGATATGATGAAACGATAATGGAAATAAAAATGTATAAATTGCTCAGTTTATTTCTCTTCTCTCTATAATCACGGGATATGTTCTACGTATATAACAAATAACTATGTAGAAAATAAAAGATTCGTGCCTTTGAGAGTCAAAACGTAGGGAAGAGTAACGAGGAATCTCATCAGAGCTTCAACGGGTCCCTCGAAATTCTCGTCACGTACGAAAGTGACGTGAACTGAGCAGAGGACGACACGACTCTGCTGACCATTTCGTTCGTAACGACATACAATCGAACGCGCTATTATGCAAGCGTAATCTCAACTTCGGTTGTACTTTAAGGTCAGCTGGAGACCGTTGATGCGTGCTCCCCGCTGAAATAATATCAGTGCTTTGATCACGATTTTCAACGATAATTCGTTCGGATAAAACTGTCTTTATCATTTGTTAAAAATTAAAAGAAAAAAAGAAAAGGAAATAATATAGATATAAAATGTAAATTGAAATAAATTCGTTTCAATAAAAATTATAATATTATTCGAATATAAGAAGAAATATTTTAAAAATACAGAATTCGATTTACGAATTAAAAATGATCGATTTTATCGTTCAAACGTAAGAGATCGAAGTCCTTTTTCGAAGATCCTTGGAACGTCTTCGTACCATAGGTTCTGTCCTTCGTGTCCCACCCTTCTATACAGTGAGCAACTTTTTTTGACCTTTTCTCGAGTCCTTCGTTTTACACTGCAACCTTCCGTACCCCTTTCGCCTATCCTTTGTTTCGGACCCCAAGTTATATCTCAAAGTTCTTTCTCTCGGTCTGTTTCTCTCTCTCTCTCTGTCTCTCTCTCTCTCTCTCTCTTTCTTTCTCTATCTATCTTTTTTCTTTCCCTTTTCTTTCTTTGGTCAACCTCACAGGTTCGAATAAATTACGCCACCGTGTAGACCTCGCCGCGGACCCAAAATATTTCATTTCGTGGTCGTTATCGTTGCGATTCTGGAACAACTTGGAGGAATATAAATTACCGTTCTAACTTTATCTTATAAATGATATAAAAACTGATTGAAAATAAATTGAAATAAATTCATTTGAAAAACGTTCATAAATATTTTTCGAAATATCATTAAATGACGTATTAACGTTTAGAACATATTATTACGAAACGATTACGAAGTAATGATAATAAATATCTATTATTAAAAAAAGAAAAAAAAAAAAAAAAGAAAAAAAAAACATGTTATTAAAAAAAGATTACGAAGTTATGATAATAAGTAATGTGAAAGCGAACGAGCGATAAGAAAGTCTTAAAATAATAAAATTAAAAAGAACATAGAAAGTTGGCCGTAGGTATAGGGCTAACAAATACTCGGCGGCACAAACACACGTCTCATAGAACTTCTCCAACATCCGGCAAGGAACATTTCGAGGAGTCGAAGGCATCCTTTAGAAAAAGCGAAACATACGGCGTCGTGGCGCGCCGCTCTCGGGAAAGTCCAATATTGTCGCGACTTATCTTAGACACGCCTGTCTTCTTGAGTATATTCTCCCAGTTCAGAGAACACCAGAAAGAGAGAGAGAGAGAGAGAAAGACAGAAAAAGACAGAGAGAGACAGAGACAGAGAAAGAGAGAGAGAGATAAAGAGAAGGAACAGATGGAACAAGGAGAGAAGGTAAACAAAGAAAACCAGGCGAGAAAATGAGCACGTGTAGGTAGATAGGTACATGCCATTTCTAAATTCGCGAAAAAGGAAGCAAAATGAGAAAAAAAGAAATAATTTAATAAAAAATAAAAATAATGAAAAAACAATATATATATATATATATATATATATATATATATATAAAAGAAGGAATAAAATACAAAGTACACCACCCACACGATGACCCAATTAATAATATGAGGAAACATTGATTCATAATAACGAGCAATAAACAAGTCCTCGTCGTCGTTTAGTTAAAACAGGCAGTATACTTTCTCTGCCGTCCATCGTTAAAGGTTAAATACAAACTCACTTTGGAAAATGGAGAAACCGATTTATAATCGATACGTCGAGACTCGTTTGATATTGAAATTACATGTAAAGACGATCGCACCGATTGGAACCGAACACATACTTCGGATCGTACGGTAAATTAACTATTACGTCAGCGCTTTATTCTCACATCGATAGAAACGCGATTACTGATTGTAATTTCTTTTCTTTCTGTTTCTTTTTTTTTTTTTTGCTTTCTTTCTTTCCCATTAGTTTTTTCACCTTAATCTAGATATATTCGAGATTGATCGGAATAAAAAAAAAAAAAAAAAAAAAAAGAAAAAAAAAAAGAAAAAGAAGGTCTTTGGAAATAGTCGTTGTAAAAGTCGTTTATGCTTATATGTCAGTACGACAAAAAGGAGAGACAAAAAAAGAAAAAGAAAAGAAAGAAAGAGAAAAAAAGGATGACGGGTGGGGGAGGGACGCGAGGAGAGAAAAATAAGAAACGCTGTGTCATTATAATCATTCGAACGGCGTTACACGAGCAAAGACATTCCGATGTTGATTAACGCCCGAGAGGAATCTCTTTTAAAAGATACATTCAAAGTCATAATTATATACGCTCTCAACGAAAGGCAAAGGCATACAGACTCATTGTAAGTAAGTACTTCGACTAGCGACTATGCCAAGCTACGATGATATCTCTTGTCGCATGTGAATGAAGTAATATATCGAAGGAGTGTCCGCTCGTTTTTAAACGAGTTTCCGTGGCCTCAATGAAACTCCATCAACGTGACTTCGCAATCATGGCCAACGGTGATTTCGCAGGATCATCCTTCTCATCGATTCTCTCGTTATCGTTGACCGTCCGATAATTTTATCTACCTTAAAATCGGCAATTAAATCGTCGATAAAATGATCTTCGATCTTTCAATCTTTAATCTCTAGTCATTTTCTATCATCTATTTTAATTTTCTCGAACGATAATTAAACATTTATTAACGACGATACATTAGAATAAAAACAATGAGATATGGTTACATATTAAACGTAATAGAAACGATTGTACCTGATGGATCGAATCGAGAAGGGAAATAAAAGGGAATGAAGTTATACGAATGGCGAAGTTATCGTAAGTGTATTTTTTTTTTAAGATTTATTATAGGGTGGGAGACAATCCTACAGAAGATGTGGGACAGAGAGGAAGGTATCGTGCTTGCGACTGAGAGACTCGAGCAGATAATTATTATCGCATGAAAGAGAAAAAGAGAGAGAAAGAGAGAGAGAAAGAGTATGGAAGCGAATGGAAGGAAAAGGATAAGAGAGCAGAAGAAGAGAAAGGTGTTGGATGCGAAGAGACGTCGAAGCGAAGTAAAGGCGGTTCAAGGATCACCGTGTGTGTACATATATGTAAATGTGTATATGTGCCTGGATCTCTTTACTTATGTATTAGTGGAGACTCGGCCGGTTAAGCGTACGCGCCATCGAATTGCCCTTTCTCCGTCTAGCTCTCCCTTCTCTCCGCTCCACCCTCTCTCAATCTCTCTCTCTCTCTCTCTCTCTCTTCTTTTCTCTTCCTCTCGCCTCGTTGACCCCAAATACCAACGCACGATTAAGTACTCGCTCGACGATTCTTTCGTGACTGGCGAGTGCCGCGAAGAGCAAGCTCGATATGAACATTCACAGAGTGTGTGAGAGAGAAAGAGAGAGAGAAAGAGAGAGAGAAAGAGAGAGAAAGAGTGAGAGGGAGGAAAAGAGTGAGAAAGCCGACGAATGAAGATACTATCCTTCCGTACTGCCGGAAGACCCTGCAAAAGAGATCCTACGTCTTTGATCGGCTTCCGCCGATTAAACCGTCTTTGAACTGAGCCTCCATACTCTCTCAAAAAATTCCTTTTTTGGTGTTATCTCGTCTCGTGATTCAATGCCTTCCTTTTTCTTGATAACGTCTTTAAACGTTCGATTCAATTTGTAGAAGAAAGACATGCTTGATCACATTGATCGCCATAAAAAACAATTCTTTTACGAGAGTACAAGTAGATAAGACGATAATCACGCAAAAATATAAATTCTCTTAACAACGATGGAGGAAGTATTATTTTGAGTCTTTCTCTTGCTTTTTTTTTTTTTTTTTTTTTATTTTAAAAAATAAAATATTCTTCACCAAAGAGAGAGAAATCGTGATTCGAAGATGCTCGTTTGCATAATTAACGTCAAATTTGAAAGGAGCCGAAAGATGTTAAAAAAAAAAACAAAAGAAAAAAACAGAAGAAGAAGGAAAAAAGAAAAAAAGACAGGAGAAAAAGGAAAAAAAGAAACAATAAGAAAGAAAGAAACAAAAACAAAAAAATGAGTTCAATCAAAAGATAAATCTCACATCATTTTCTTGGCATTTGACTTCCTTAAACTCCGGTGACTATCTTGCGACTAATATCCATACATAGGCAAATGCATATATATATATATATATATATATATATATATATATATAACGTAAACCAAGAAGGGCATCCTAAGGAAAAAGGTAATCGCAGTTAGGTTTTCAAGTTACCAAGAGCGCGCGAATCGAGAAAGAGACGCGTTACACGCTCGCGACTTTTCCATGGGGCTTGATGAAGAACCCGGGCCTTCGAGATACCGTTGCGAACGTATGACCGTTCTCCACGTATTACGTAGAAATATATGTTACGAGCGTAAGAACGGTTCGTTCTTTACGTGCGAGCAACCGAGAAATCGTTTTCCGGTTCGCGTTCGTTCGACCACTGTTTCTCGTACAACATACCAACTCGTTCGTATATACACATGTATATTTACGTATTACATACAGACACATATATACATATATACACGCGTCATATAGATATAGTTATATATGAATGTACATTGCACAGATATACATTTCATGGATTTATAAATGTATACGTACATGTGGATATTTATAAACGTATCCTTAAATACATATATACGTAGAATGTGAATGCACATATATACATACCGATGTATCCACACCCGTTACAAGTTACGCGTTTACCGCAGAGTCTCGCGCATAATCCTTTCGAATTTCACGCCATTGAATTTCCCATGAGTTCGGTCAATTCGATCAAGCGAAACAATGCACGTTAAATTTTATTCAAGTTAAAACGAATCGATAGAATCGATAATACGGAAACAGTCCTAGATAGACTTTACTTTTTCTGAATTAAAGATATCTTCGATATCTTCTTTCAGGATAGATTTCGATCAAAACATCAAGATCATAGAATGCGTGTATAACGCATGATAATAAAAGTAGAGAGATTATAGTAAATTGAATATTAATTAATTGCGAAAACTTTATAAACAGAATGTATTAAATTATTTAGAGCATTTGTATAACTATTTAGAAAAAAAAAAATAAGAAACAAAAAATGGTTTTAATAGAATTGGAACATTTTTATATTATGTGGCAAAAGGTGAAAATTAGTGAACATGATAAATCTTAATTTTTATGATTTCTTTTTTAATATTTAGTTTCATTGCTACATAAGATTTTACTTTTATTTTTATTTTGAAGTGAAATGTTATTACAAAAAAAAGAAAAAAAAAAAAAAAGGAAATAATTATTTACATTAACTCGCTTTTAATGTCATGAATTTTTTAAATTACGAAAAACATGTCAATGGAGTGTCAAATCTTATCTTTTTTGTATATTTTTGGTATTTATGCAATAATAATACGAGTAATTTGAAAAGTTCGCGATATCTTCTTTCTTTTTTTACATATATAAATTTCATTTTTAAAATGGAACACATTTTAAAATAAAAAAGAAAAAGAAAAGAAATAAATAAAAAAAAAAAAAACCCAGCGAATGTTTCCAATTGCCATGGTATTATACTCTCATATAATACGATTTCGATATAAAACGAATACGAATAGTTTGCATTATACGTGAGGATTATCTGGCTATATATTTTCAAGTTTCGTAAAAATGTTGGTATATGTTCTTTGAAAAAGATACGGTAATACTTCGTTTGTATTGATCGTTAAGAAAAACGTATACCTGAAAAATCGAACGAGTCACGGTGAAAACTTCGAGGACTGGGGCACCTTCTCGTATCTCGCACCTGCCGTCGTTGCCAGGACCCCGAGGTATTCTCTTTCTTTCTTTCTCGTGATGCCACTGGACTCGGTTTTTCTTTGGCATCGACGCATGCATGCACGCACGCACGCACGCACGCACGACATCTCGATATCGTTCCGTCACCAACCGAAGCCACAATAATTTCCGAGTGGACCATATATGGAGATAACGAGTGCAAGACAAAGTTTTCACATGACGAAGATAAAAAGCTTCAATAAAAGGTTCGCCATTTCGATTGGCGGAAAATAAAAGAAATTCAAACAACAATTTTCCTGTTTTATTGTTCGGAGATGATATTCAAGTGTACTTATATACTTTCCTCTCTCATTATTTCATAGTTTTATTTGTAATGGTCGACAGTATCGCAATCAAAGGCCAATTATCCGATCGACGACCCGTCGTCACCAATGACAAATAATTATTACTTTCCTAGCTGTAAAATTGCTCTTGCAATTTTTTTCTCATGTTCTTTTTTTCTTTTTTTTTTTGTTTCTTTTACAGTACAAGACGAGATTATCTTTCTACGGTGATTCGTTGAATATTTTCAAAGTAACGAGAAATTAGTCGTCGTTAATCTTAAAGTAGTTCAGACTCGTCTTTCGAGAAACGAGATTCTACTATATTATCCAGTCTGAAAACAGACGGCCAGTCGTATTCCGTCACGCTCGAGAACTTATCGAAGACACACCTGGCAATCGATAGAACCGTACAAAGCATCTCCTTTGAGTCGAAGTGAATAAATGGGGAGAACGAAAGAGGGTAGTATCGTACCGTAGAAACGTGTTCTCGGTTAACTCTTAAAATTTCTATTAGGCCCACCAAAAAAAAAGAAAAAAAAAAAAAAAAGAAAAAGAAAAAGAAAAGAAAAAATCTATTTTACCTGACTCCTATGAATGAAATTATTCATTGAAGAAACGATTCAAAAATTTTTTTAGATCGTTAAAATCTTAAACGAAGAATTTATACTCGTTTAATTAATTATCAAAAGGTGGATAGGTATATTTTGATATATTATATAATAATCGTAAGAAGAAAGTCAAGGGACCAAACGTTTAAAGCTAGCAGCATAGGGGCAATCGGTGGGGGGACAATGAGTCATTTAATATCTGCCGGCTAATTGGGATGACCGGCTACCGAGCGCGGTCCGCACGAATACTCGACCAATCAACGCGTGGCGTGGAACAAACACTCTCGACACGCTGATACCATCGTGATCCCCTTTTGCTCTCCTTCCATCTTCCCCCTCACTTCTATCCTTTTCACGACCGAGGTTCTCAACCAAGTCAATTATGCGTATCTATATATCGTCTCTGATCTATATGATTTATCGAAAATCTTACGATTAATTTAGTTTACAGATAAATTAAAATCTTATATTTAATGTATCGAAAAACGACATATATATATATACATACATATATATATATATAAATATATATATTAGGTGGACCAGAAAGTAATATCGTTTCTGCGTATGTCGATATTTGATTGTCATTTGTCAGCTCTTTGTGTACTTCGATTTATTCGATTTATCGAATTTAAGAAAGCGACATTACTTTCCGGTCCCCTTAATATATATATATATATATATATATATATATATATATATGTATGTATGTATGTATGTATAAAGTGACATGAAAGAATATTGTATTAATAAAAATCTTGAAAAAACTCGAGAAGAAAAATTTGTTACATGTTCTTCTCGTATTCAACGGATTTGGAAAAGGGGAAACGTATATATCGTCCAGTAAGAAATGGTACTTTACACTGACTATTTGAAAGGAAACAAGCACGTGAGCCCGCACACAGAAATATAACGCTGCATCGTGTCGGCTAGCGGATGTGGACATATCGGGTTGCCAATGGTTCACGTATAACACACACGAAGAAAGAAGAAAACACGCTCGTGTATTCGAGTTAAATCGAAAGTTACACAAAGGCGGCGACACGCGACATCCTTCGCCTCTTTCGCGTAGTTCCTTGTTCCTTCCGAGAACTTTGAGCCTCCGGTAAACAATAGTTAAGGGATAACGTAACGAGGAAGAAAAGAAAAAAAAAAAAAAAAAAGAAAAAAAAAAGAGGAAGAAAAAAAGTACGACCTGCAGTTTTTCGTTGAAACGAATGGGGATCGTTTAAATCTCGTATGGTGAGACTTTCGTGATTTTAATTAGAAAGAAAGAAAAAAAAAAAGAAAAATGGAAAAAAAAAAAAAAAAGATTTTCATTAGAAATCTCGCTATAGAAAGTGTAAATTAATTTTGTAAAATAATATTCTTTTTTTTTTAATTTGAAACTTTGATAAATCATTTTTCTCATAAATACAGTATATAGAGAAGAAACAAAAAAAAGAAATACGGCCATTTTATTAAATGGCCAACGACCAATCCGCTTTGCCCTCCGAATTTAGCTCAACGACTCTTGTTAAATCGTAGAAATACGTCTTTCGTGTAACCGAAGTAACTCTAATTGACAAACACGATTTGCCGGACGCTCAGTGGTCGCTGACCCCTCTCGTCGTTAGCCTATAGAAGTCGTTCGAGAAACTTTGACTGACCAATGAGGGAACAGGCAATCCTTAGAAAAGTGGTTTGCGCTGTGACGCTAATTTTTGCCACGTTTGTACGGACGTTGTTTACTCGCAAAAGAAAGTCTCGAAGTGTTTTTCTTTTTCTCTTCGTTACGTTCTTCCTCGACATTCGAACAACTCAAAAGTTATTTATTTCCAACGTTAACCCACGGGAAAAGTATACAGACGTAAAAGAAAATCAAACAGCGATCAAATCATCAAGAACACTTTTCACGAATTAATAATCCTTTAAAAAAGAGAAAAAAAAGAGTAAAAATTAATTAAGAACTTGATACGCATTGAAAAATATCTAAATTTTCATTGGTGTATATCAATTAATAAGTTGATAAAATATTATCAGTTGATATTATTAAACGTTTACTACCAAGCTAATCCATTTATTAAACAGAGAAGAATGAAAAATATGTTGTAACCGAAGCACAAAGAGAAATCAACGCGGTTGCTTGGTCGATTAGTCAATGTCACCTCCGTGATTAGAAGGATCGACCGAGTTAAATCGCGCATAAGCGATGATCTTGCAATTTAGTTCAGTGCAGGCAAGCGAACACTTCGCAAAGATTGCGTGCAGAGTTTATGCGTTTCGTCGCGGCAATGTGAGCACGTCCGATCGCTACGATTACACGTGTAACTTCTGCATGTTACTTGTACTTTGATATTACCGAATAGAAAGAAGAGATCGAAGTAAAGGCGAGAGATTCCGTCGTAGACGCTTGCTCGTTCGTCGAGGCTTGACCGTGATGCACGACTGCTGACGATGATGATGATTGACCGCTGTCACGAGGCTCCTTTCGAATAAGGAAAATTACGTTCGCGTTCGAATCTATAAGAAATTTATATCCAACACGTTCTCGCAGTAGCTTCAAGATCCTCATAGAGTAAATCGATCATAGAAATTCATTGATGATAATTCGATGATCCAACGATGTTCTGACATATACTTAGATAGTATTTCTTTACGTGTTAATGTCCAATTCCGCATGCGTGTAATTTAAATACAACTACGATAATATAATGACAAATATAAATACATTCATCTTATATCGTATTGCCTCGTGTATTTATAAAATCTTAATCTAATCTAAGATAAGATCTTAATTTTATAAAATTTTTCGAAAAAAATGTGACCCATTAATAATATAACATTAATAAATAACCGGTCAAAAGTGGTTTTTGATAAATTTAATAGTTATACTATTTCGTGAACTGTATAATACTTGTTATTATCAGTCAGTTTCTTGATTTCGTCATCGTCGACACCGACGAAAGATTTTTCTAAAAATTTTTTCTTTGTAAATCACTTTCTAACAGTATTTTCAGCTAAAAATATCTTCATCTATATCCGTAAATAACATAAAATTTTTTTTACCGTTTGTCTTGCATCATTGCATTTCCTATAAAATAATAAAAAAAGAAAAAAAAACCATTAAGCGTCGATAATGCGCTTTATTGTCTCTCATCTTTAATAAAACACAAAATTGAAATGGATCATTAAATACAAAAAAAAATGTATCAAGATTCGCTTGAATACCTCGTTTCAATATATATATGAGCAAAACTTTTACAAAATTTTCAGATGCAATTCCATAACAATGAAGTTTCATTCTCTTGCAAATTATTTCTAAATTTCTATACTATAATTAAAACATTATTATGATATTAATCGTATGTATACCTATAATTATAATTATAGGTTTATATATAATTGTATATATAAACCTATAATTAGTTTACCTTAAAACAATCTCATTTGAAAAAAGAAAAAAAGCAGAAAACAAGAAATTCAACGTTATTCTTATCTTAAAATTATTCTTATTCTTCGAAAGATCATCTGACATAAGAATAGAAACATTACGTACAATTAAAATCTTGACGTGTACTAAATAATAATAAATATTATAAAAGAAGACCATTTATCAACGATGATCGTTAAATGTACATACATGAGTTAAGCGGAATTGAAGAGATCTTGATTGAGACTTGGTTGGACGAATCTCTGAACGATAAGTGCCGATCTAAAATCCTGAGAATTCCGCGAGGACTCGTGCCGTCTCGTTGAAGGGCGTGGGAGACAATCGACCAGCAGCTGGTCGATGTTGGTTCAAGGACCATTACACAATGGGACTGTATGTACGAGCGGCACGGCTAGGATACACGAGAAAGTCACGTTTTCGAAGAGGTTCTGGGCTAGAGGAACGACGAAAGACTAAAGAGAAAAAGAGAGAGAGATAAAGAGATAGAGAGATAGAAAGAGAGAGGATCTAAGAACATCACGTTTTCCCGGAAATCAAATCGTGACTTTGTATTTCTTATCGGTACTCTTACTAAAATGAATATGGAAGACGCGCGTGTCCTGTATCTCTTTATTAAGCCTCACATGTTGTCGTCTTATCCTGATTAGAACATGATTGGAATTATCGATGTTGATAGTAAAAAAAAAAGAAAAAGAAAGAGAAAAATAAAATAAAAAAAAAAAAAAATCGTTTAATCTTTATCGTTCCAAAATTAATATAATATAGCACATGCTTGTTGTCAGGCCTACAAACAAACGTAACAAACGTTTACTATTTTAACGCTGCACAATTTTTCTAAGATAACTGTTTATTGACAAACATGTACGTAACACATGTTGCGCGTTAACACAAATATCGAGAATAAAAACAAAAAAAAAAATAAATAAAAAAATAGGAAAAGCAAACAAAAATCCGATTGGCATCACTATTTCCTCTTCGAATAATAAGGTTTAATTGCCATAAAAAAACTATCATAATAATCAATGTTAAAGAACTGTTACAAGTTTTTATTATTATTCCTTTTCCTTTTTTTTCCTTTTAATGATACGAAATAAAAGACCAGAAAGTGTTATGGATCTCCTATCATACCGACCGATCTTTAAAAACGAGATGAAAAGAAAAAAAAGAAACGATGAAAAAGAAAGAATGAAGCATAGAAAGAAAGAAAAAAAAGAAGAAGAAAAAAGGAAAAAGAAAAAAAAAAGAAATCAGTCTTTCAAAAGATAAAGATCAAATCGCGTTGTTTCTTGAATCATTAAAGAAAAGGCGTTGGTTCGTTTCTCCCGTTGGACTGGCGCCTGCAGCTTCGAGATCGTTCTCGCAACTGAGGCGGCCAATTAAAGGGAAGCCGACCAATCCAAAGGCATCGAAGAACACGAGACGACTCGAAGACGAGACAGGAGGCGCGAGGCATGCGTTATCGTACGTTCAGATCGTTCGCGACGAGTTTTCTGGGTGCTGCTCTTAACATCACCAGGAATATGTATGTATGTATGTATGTATGTATGTATGTATGTATGTATGTATGTATGTATGTATGTATGTATGTATGTATGTATGTTTTCTCTCGCTCTCGAAGAGGCTGCACGCGTATCACGAGAGTTAATACGTTCGAGTCTTGTTGTTTCTGTAGAAGCCGAAGCTTCAGACGACGAGGGAATTGTGCTCGATGGGACTCGCTCGGTACGCTGTTTCTCACTTAGAAATTGCGAAAGAAACCCATACGACTTTACCTCACTCAACGTATCACCCATTCACCCCTCCCACCCTTCCTCGTTAATACTCCTTTATCCCAACCGTAGACGTTCCGTGCACGTCTTGGGAAGCGACTGACGTAACTTCCGGAAAAATGTCTTGCCGTATAGGCTCCTCTATATAAAACGCGAAACGCGGAAATTACTCGCACGGAATAATACCAGCCTCGTTGTTCTACTCTCTCGAGTATGCACTTTCGGTTGCGTCCTCTTTTAAACGTTATGTCATCGAAAGCATGCGCTTCGGTTCCTTTTAAGTATTATGCTACCGGTATGTTTCGTAACATGCGCATCATTAAGAGGAAATATCTTAATTAAGAACCTTGCACGTTCTCTCTCTCTCCTTATAAAAAAAAAAAAAAAAAAAAAAAAGCAATGAGGAATTTTGAATAAAGTTATATTATTTAAGCAATACCAATAGGATAATAAGAGATTTTGACAGAGTTGATTATTTTGAAAAATTCCCGCGAAATAATCCTTTGTTACGGTAAAATCGAAGCGGAACAACGTGCGATAAGAAAAGAGCTCGTTTAATGGCACGTTAACGACGTAAACGTTACTTTCGATTGTTCCATCGCGCGAGCATGTAATACGAACTAACAAGCCGTATCTAGGAATGGCAGAGCACAGGGAGTCCGTCCCGCCACACTTGGACTCTTCCTTTCAAATGTGAGCAAGCGCGCTACGTTGACCACGTGAAGAATTAATCGTGCTACTTTACCGCGAAATACTAACTCGTTAACGTCAAATTATCGTTTCTAAATTAAGACTTTATTGATAATTAATTTGTTTTATCTTCCATTTCCATTTCCAATTGCCTTTGTTTAATTATCTTCACAAGCAAATTTTATATTTTCTTACAAATAAAATTAAACATATAACATTTAAATTAATATATTATTTAATATTAATTTAAATATCAAAGACTCGAATCTCAATATTCTTTCCGAGAGATTAATCGAAAAAACAAAAAAAAAAAAAAAAAAAAAAAAAGAAAAAATAAATAAATAAATAAATAATTTTCAGAAAAGATTTCGAAGTCATATACAAGGTTTTCTTCTATTCGATTTTATTTATTTGTATTGTCGTAAATAAAAATAAATTAACATTTTTCTCAGAAGAATGATTAGAAAAACAAAGTTCCGATATTCTTCCTTAGAAATATCGTAAAATCTAACACAACGTTTAACTTCTTTTTGGTTTTATTCAATTAAGTTCAAATAATTAATAGATTTTGTCTAATGATCTAACATTGTTCTTGAAAGATTGATTAGGAAAATAACGAAGTAAAATTCTTCCTGGAAAGTCCTTTAAACGATAAAAGAAAATGCTACGACTTGAAAGAATGAAAAATAACACCTGTTCATCGGTAATTAAACGGAATGGAACGGGATTTCATGTTGTTATGCCACGTTCTTATCAAGAAATAACAAAATAAAAATTTCTATCAATTATGGTACATCCTGGTCGTACCGTACCAACGATATTTTACAGCGTCGCCAAGGAGTACTTCAAAATCAATTTCGTTAGTGGATATAATAACTATAATAGCTGCGAATTAGCGTCGTGAGCACGCGCGCACGCAGAAGCGAAGAGGCACGTAACGTGCCATCCGCCAGCTGGAAAAGATTAATGCGATCCAATTTAGCGACGAACTCTCGTAGATCGGTACGGCAGTTCGCTTATAGAATAGTATATTAATCATTTTAATATCTGTTGAAAATGATGAAGTTTAGGAAAATTGTGAAAGATTTTTCTTTTTTTTTTTTTTTTTGATTGAAAAAGAGTAAGAATTAGAATTGGCGAAAACGTCGAAAATACCGTGCGTTTCTTCCAAAGTTTCCCATGATCGTTCACCGTGAAGGAGTTATTAGATTTTCAACGATTAGCCTCGTGTAAAGCATTCGCTTTACCGCCGGGCTCATTGCCATTTATCAGGCAAAAGAGTGACTCTGTACACGGTCTTACGCCACGAGATAAATATGTGTGTATGTATATATATATATATATATGTAGAGAGAGAAAGAGAGAGAGAGAGAGAGAGAGAGAGAGAGAGAGAGAGAGAGAAGGAAGGAGCCGAATGATTAATAGATACGATCGCATTGAACCGACGCAGAACAGGGCGCGCATATCGTCGGGGTCGCTCTTCTTGGGAAACGACGAAGACGACGAAGATGAAGACAAACCGGTAGTCATGCTTTCAAACATAAGGATCCTCGTTTCGTGCTCTCCAACCGTACAAACTAATCACATTTGAGATGCGTTAAACCGTTTCCACGTTGTGAGAAAAAAAAATGGCAAAAAGATAATTTTCTCGTTGGTTACTCTAGGGGAGATCGTGTATCTTGAATAGTTTTTTCCTTTTTCTTCTTCTTCATCTTTTTTTTTTTTTTGAGTTTTCTCATTCTTTCCCATAGCTTCCTTCCCACAAGAATATTACAGAAACAACCGTTGTTCCCATATATATATATATATATACATATGTAAATAATCTGTGTGAGTTTCAAATATGTTGATGTTTTTATTATACGATACGAATGATATTATTCATTGGTTAAATTTCATTTTTTCAATTATAAACTCGTATCATGGAGAATACAAAAATACAAAAATATAAAAAATGAAGAAAAATAGAAAATGCGCATTCTCGTATGCATCGAAACGGACGAATTAAATGCAAATGAAATAATACATGGTAGAAAAGTATCAAGGGAAAGAATCGAAAATGAACGAAACCGATCGACGGAATTCGTGTGGTAGAGCAACGTGAGGAAAGGGAGGAGGAGGAGGGGGGTAAGGATAGAAATCGGTGATCGTAACGTTCGGACTTTCGATCGATGTCCAAAGAGAGATCCACAGAAGCAACCTGAAAAGAAGCTTTTATTCGCTCGTTTCTCTCTTGCAAAGAGAGAATCTGCATATCGTCTCAGACTGTATAAGGGTCCGACCGTCGTGCCCTTGACTGACGGCACAATCCTCGATTCTTCCTCGATATCGAGAGGAGCACTCCGATCTTTCGACGGGCAGGACGTAACTGACGAAGATAGAAAGAGAAGAAGAAGAAGAAAGAGGAGGAGGAGAAGAAGGAGAAGAAGAAGGAGAAGAAGAAGAAGAAGAAGAAGAAAAAGAAGAAGATAGAGAAAAAAAATATAAGATAGAAGAAGAAGAAGAAGAAGAAGAAGAAAAACGGAGGACGTCGTCTTTGGATGTTGGACATACGGTCAGCTCGAAGGTCCTTGATTATACGCTTTTGCTGCATAGGAGAACGACTAGAAGAAAGAGAAAGAAAGAGAAAAAGAGAGAAAGAGAGAGAGACATAGAGAGAAAGAAAGGATAAGACGAATGCAAATGTCCGAGCTTCGTAGATCGGGAATACGCGACAAACTCGCCCGGAAGATATCTCGGCTCTTTTAGTTAGCAGATGCCGCGAGATACCGAGAAGATGCTTCTCTCTTCTTCTCCTTTAGTTTCTCGAAAGTTACTTTCGTAGAGGAAGAAGAATAGAAGACATTACATAGATAGGTTCACGACCGTTTCAGGAAAAAAAAGGAAAAAAAAACAGAGAGAAAAAAATAAGTTTTGTACCTTACTATTATCCGTACGAGCTATCGATCGATTTGGAAGAGAGAGAGAGAGAGAGAAAGAGAGAGGAGGGAGAAGGGGAAGGACGCAGATATTTTTCGCGTGCACGCGTGCCGGCACTGCAGCCATGCAGGATCGATGAAAGGGAACGGGGAACCGGTTACGGGCCTATCGTGCGCCGGATTCTAAGCCGATTTTTTTCGATTTCGGGATTTCTTTGCCTACGGTCGTAACACTGGGGTCACTTTTTTCAATGTCTATTCACATTTTACCCTTTCTTTAAAAAACTTCTCTTAATGCGAATATAAAGTTAGGGAATAATTTGAATGACGATTAAAATTCACGTAAATAAAATTTCTCGTAGAATATTTTCAACGTAGAATATTTTTTTAATCACACACAAACACAAACAATTTTGATTATCTTTTATTAATATTAATTATTGATTAATAGTTTTATTATTGTACGTAACTGGAACAGATTGTATCTCTTAAACGATTGAAAATAGAAAAAATTGTTATAAAATAAAATTAAATAGTATAAGTAAAAAAATGTAAATAGTATATTATATATATATAAGCAAATAATTTCATGCATTTTTGTGCATCGATGTATAATAAAAATTCAACTGCACCCCTTTTTTTTTTTAATGGAAACTTACATTTTTGATTTCACCATTGAACGCAGTTTTTTGGACTCTATATTTAGTTATACCCTAAACTTATATATTAGAAAATTATCACGTGGCTGTATATATATATATATTTAACGAAATAATAAACAACGAACGATCGTGCTAATATAAAAAATGATCTTTAGACATTTTTATCGAAGAAACTTTCTACACTTCAAATCAAACTTAATCGATAATCCAAACGATATATATCTAATAAAATATTTCTTATATTTTTCCACATATGATATAACTTACTAATTATAAACAAAACTACGGTAACCTTCCGATTGATATTAAATTCTCGAATAATTCTTTTTTTCATTTCATTCATTTAATGAAATAACTAAACAACGATCGTACGGATACAAATTTTGTATTTTAAATTAAGAATGATCATTATGTAATAATAATGATATAAGGTAAAAATACGGAATGTATTAATTAGAAACTATGATAGATACAAATTTCTAGATAGATGGATCATCAATGATCGAACCGAATTCCACGTCGATGTACCGAAATTCTCGAGTCGCATCGTCGTCGTTCTCGTTGTCTTAGTCGTCGTTGTCGTCGTTGTCGTCGTTGTCGTCGTTGTCGTCGTTGTCGTCGTTGTCGTTGTTGTCGTCTCTAAGCAATACCTATCTCGCGCGAGACTTCAACGTGTGAAAGGACGTTAAGTCCGGGCAGATCGGTTTCTAAGGAGAGATAGAAGAGAAAGCCTGAGAACGTAAGAGCGGAGAACGTCCGGAGAACCGGCAACGCGCCCCATCCAGAGTATCCTGATGCAAAGTAACAGAAACTCGAGAAACGGACCTCGATCGAGTCCGCGGAATGTTCGAGATAACGATCGAGCTACAACTATTGCATTTACGAGCATGGATGAGATTTAAATATATCACGAATACCATCGTGATCTCGTGGTATGGTTATAATCTATGGTAATAATTAACAAGAGAAATAAACAGAAGAACATTGATTATAAATTGAATTAAAATATGTACGATTTTACAAAAATTGCCAATAATAAACGTCATTATATTATTATTTTTATTTATAAAATCGATCGTTCGTATTTCATGAAAATTTCCCGCCAATTTTTGTCGTTCCTTTTAAAATCAATAAAAATAATGCTAATTATACATAAAGAAAATTATGTTGATACGAGTTCGATAGATTTTGTTAAATAACGATAATAAGTAATATATCGATAATTTACGAACGCATTCGTCTAATCTCATTAATCGTTCTTTCACTTTCTTCCTTCGAGTTACTGAAAGGAGAATGCCAGTGTTGTTATACACACATATTCTGTGAATGTATTTAAATATACCATAACACATTAGTAATACATTTACTTGTACATATATGTATATACATAGTACATTACTATAATATAAACTAGTCATGGTCATTAAGGTAAAGCGTGGGAATATAATTTATACTTATCTTCGTTATATTGTAGATCTTAATCTACGTGAATTTAACAAGATAACGATGGTTATTTCAACTATCGTCACGCCTTCTTTTAGGATTAGAATTTCTTTCAATTTGAACATTGTCTTTCAATGAAAATTATCGAATAAATGTAATATCAAATCGTTAAAGTAATGTAATTAAATCGTAGAAAAATAAAAGGAGAAAATGACAACGAAGGAAAAAAAAAGATGAGAGATAAACATGAAAGTAAAATAAGAAAAAAAGAAAATAAAATAAAATAAACAAATAACCATAAATTCGCGTTAAATACGTACTTATTTATTTATTTCGGTAAATTGGAAAAGTCGGAGTAATGGAAGCATGGAACTAATGTTTAGGTTGGTATCGAAGGGAGAAGGTTCGATGGCGAGGGCGCGTAGGGCAGACGGCTTCCTGGAAAGCAAGCTCGGACACCTGTCCCTCAGTGGTTGTCAACTTATATATCAAAAGAAGAAATAAAATGAAAGAGGTTAAGAAGAAATGATATGAGAACCACTGCACTGGTAACACCACCACGTGCATCTCCGCATCCGAGTTATCTTCGAAACGTCATTCGCAAACGTGTTGCACGTCATAAGATTTCCCTTGGTCCGATCTACCCTCTCAAACTACCCCCACATCCCTGTCACAAGTGTACAAGCAAGTTTTGGCGGGTAAATTTGAAATCTGATTTGCTCAAGATTCTACCAATTATATTTCTCGATAAATTATGTTTTCAAACGAGAGAGATGATTCGAAGATCGAACGATATTCTCGTTCGATTTTACGTCAATAAAGGAGTCCCGTAAGGAAAGAATTTTTGCGAGAGAGGATGCGTATCGAGAGTTCCTTGGGCTGGTCGATATTTTCGAGAAAGGTAGTAGGTAATCGAAGGCAAACGCAGCAATGTCCGACGTTGCTACGGAATACTAATGCGTGATCGGGGAGAGAAAGAGCAAGAAAGCGAGAAAGCGAGAGAAAGAGAAAGAGAGAGAGAGTGAGAGAGAAAGAGGGAAAAAGAGAATACTGTACCTTTCTTTGGCTCTTCTTCTTTCTCTCTCTTTCTCTCTCTCTCTCTCTCTTTCTCTCTCTCTCTCTCTCTCTTTCTTTTTTTCTCTCCATCCATATATCTTTCTTTTTTTCTTTCTCGAGAAAGAGAAAAGAAGTCAAAACGGCATGACGACGCGCCGGCGTCATTGAAACCGACCTGTTGCCTAGCCACCACTTTGCGACCACCTCCCTGCACGCTTTCTCGAAACACTGCGCACACTCGCGAGCTTTTCATATTTTTCGCGGTTTCTTTCTCCGACTAAAAGATAGATACACAACTAACACATATCACAAAACAATGATATATCACTTACCGGACACATTTGGTAGAAATGAGAAAAGGAGCAACAGCACCGTTGGAAACCACACGCTCCTGCTCAAATTGTAATCCAATTTACGTCGTGGCAGCAGCAGCATCAACATGGTGCCGTCGATTTTATCCACATACGTCGATTAGACACACACTCATCGGGCCTCCTGCGTGCACACACTGACCGAGAGAAGAGAGAGAGAGAGAGAGAGAGAGAGAAAGAGAGAGAGAGAGAGAGAGAGAAATACCGATGGAAAAGGAAAATAAGAGAGAAAGAAAAAGAGAGAGAGAGAGAGAGAGAAATAAACAGAGAAAGAAGAAATATAGAAAGAAGGAAAGATCGACAGGAATACAAGTTATAGGATAAAGCACACTTCTCTTCACTCGATTATAAGACACGCGTACCACCTCTTGATCCAACGCATCGTTCGTTTCGCTCTTTTCTTCTTATTACTTTCGTTTTACGTCCAAAAACAATCAAGCAGCGACAGTATGTAGCACGTTCGCGCGCACGACAGTACGAGAAAAAAGCATGCGTCGATCGTACACGAACACGACCGCGTCCGAAACACTTCTGGGATCCCCTATTGTTCCCTTAACGCGCTGAAAGTAGTTCCCCGGATGCGCGCGCACCTGCCTCCGGCAGTGTATCCTTACGCTGTGCCGCAATGGCCGGCACCATCGGCCAATCACCATTGGAGTATGCTGGAACGAGCATGTACTACGCTCTACCTTCAGAGTTCTATCTTACTCTCGCGTTTTTTTCGAATTTCGCCACGGTTCGTATTTATCCCTCTTTTGTTGTTGTCTCTTTCTTTTTTCGTTCTTTTCTCTTCTTTTTTTTTTCTCTCTCTCTTTTCTTTTTTCTTTTGCATTTTATTTATGCCATACAACATATTCCAAGGACATTGAGACAATTTACAATTTGAAGCTTCATTATTCCTCGAGCAAAATGCGAACGTTTATAATTTAGGCATAGTTATATTATTAAAATTATTTTTGTTTTAAATAATCGTTTGAATTTCGAGCTAAAATGGGGATAATGAAAGTACGAGCTACTTGTGGATCCTTAATGAATCAAAGCTCATTGTAAGAGATGCGATAGATGTATTAATTATGTATTTCCTGTTACCCTTTCCTTCTTATCGGGACATTGCGTTAATCTCATGTGAACGAGCAAAGAAACATCGTTGATCTAATTGTCTTGCTAACAAGTGCGTTAATTAGCGCACGCGGAGAAAAGATTCTTTAACAAGCGCCGCCTTGCAGCATGGCGATTGCTTTCCGATTACTTTCTATTTCGTTACGTAAAGTCGCGAGAAAGATACGTACGTCGTATTGGAACGAGGAAAACATTTTGTTATCCTATTTCTATGTCAACCATCTGTTAAGAAATTTTTTAAATACCACACTTTTTGACTTTCAAACTCGGTCAAGATTAGAAACGATTTTATAAATGATTTTACTTTCAATGCGTAAAAACTTTATTACTCAGTTTGATATAAAATATAAATCCATGTCAACCAGAAAATGTTAATGATTTACAATCTTTTAACTTTCTAGCTTAATCACTATTAGAAATAATTTTCCAAAAATAACTTGGATTAATTTCGTATGTTTCGTAAAAATAAAATGACGAAATTGCTGTTACTCGTTTCGAAGTAAAAAATAAATTCAAGCCAATCATCCATCGACAAATTTCTTAAATATTACGCAATTTTAAACTTTCAAGCTCATAAATAGTCAAGATTATAAATGACTTTATATATTGATCACGAATCAATTTTGTACAGATTGAAAACCAATCAGATTTATTTATAACAAATAAAACAGTATTACGAAATTTCTGTTGTCCTTTTCAAAAATAAGATATAAATTGTCGTAATTTCAAGGGACTACAGAGCGAGACAGAGGAGACAAACGATTGAAGATATTTTTTTTCCTCTCCTTTTGGAAATAAAAACTATTGGTGTTACGCATCGAAATGTAGGCGCTAGAAAATTCCTACCAGCAGCGTGCTGGAGCAAAAGTCGTGAGTACTGGTAAGATCATTAATTAACCTTCCATCCCTTGATTGCGTGTTAAGCGAAATTCATCGCCGGTGTTAACTGCCTCACGGTAAGGCCGGTACCTTAACGAATACAAATGCGAAATTATAATTTCGCAGTCCTCTCTGCGAGTTTCTACAGAGATACCACGAGCCTTTACGAATTGCCTCGCCCTTTGTATGTGAAAATATACGCGGTATAGCAATCGTTAGTTCTTATTCTTATCGAAGGCATCGACTTCGTCATCGTAAAATCGTGAATTTGCATTTGTAAGGTCATTCAATGTGTTATTATATCAACGCAAGTAACGGCACACGAGATTCCATTTCATTCAAAAGATTCATCATCTCGTAATATCTTGTATGATCCAGCATAAATAATTCACGTGAATCGGTAGGGAAAAGTTGTAAAAGTAATTTGGAACGATCTATTTTATCCTGTGATACGTATGAACATAATTTATTATTAATTTATGACTCGATGACTTGTTTTCTTGCAGCTAGTATGACTTTGCTCCAAAGACGTAATTATCCTATTTTACGAGTTACCTTACCTTTTAATCTACTTTCACTTTGGATATATTTAAATGGTATTTTAGAGTCTTCATAACGTCAGTTTGGTCAGAGAATCATTGTATCACATTTTACGTCGTTAGGACGACGTATTTTGTTAAATCGATAGTTAGGAACACGTGCATTTCACTGCGAATCAAACATCCGTAAGTATGTCTGATTCAACACTGGGATCTACCGAAGAAAAGAAACTTCATGATTTGAACAAGAAGATCGTGGAAATTAAAAAGAAGATACAATTGTCAGGTATTAATGATATTAGATTTGTATCAGTATATAAAAAATGAGTTCAATGATCGCGGAAAGGATACTTTCCCCCTATCAAGTGTTACAAAAAGAGAGAGAGTTAAAAAAAAAAAAAAAAAAAAAGAAACAAAAAAAAAATAAGAAAGAAGATCGTCGATCGAATGGCGGCACTTTATACGAAGACACAGGATGCCGGCAATCGTCGGACGATTATCTTACTTGGAGAGTTTGAAAGAGTGACAATTGGCAGGAAGAGGTTTTTTTCCTCAAACACTTGCTTGGTGTATCGATTATAATACGTTCGATCGACATACACGAACTTTAATTTCCGGATCAATTTCGATGAAATAATAATAATCCTTTAAATAATAATTATCTTTTCAATATCACATTTCTTATTTTTATTTCAATTTAATTAAACCACTTTGAACGAAAAAATATTGTTTTATTCGAAGTTAAAAAAAATGAACACGGATCGATTAAAAACATTAATGCAAAATCTAAATATTTTCTTTTTCAATTGTTATTATTAAAAAGACAGAAATAAGATTCAAGAAAAAAAAAAAAAAAGAAACATATTTAAATTTTTAGAAATAAAGATCGAATTATCATATCACTCGTGGCTCTGGAATATAGTTATTTATCTTTTTTTTCTTGTCTTCTCACTTTTTAGACATATACCGCCCGAGTAGTTTCCATCGAGTAGCTACGCTCACCTAGCAAAACGAAGACAACCTGTCATTAGTGAATACCCTCCAGCTAAGCGCTCATCTCTTTTGCAGAAAATGGCAACGACAATTTAATCGTTTTTCGGCGGATTCACAAAGAGAAAAGAATATCCTTCTTTCTCTCTCTCTCTCTCTCTCTCCCTCTCTCTCTCTCTCTCTCTCTCTCTCTCTCTCTTTTATGTAGCTTCCTTGTTTCCTTATAGTTAGCTCTGTCGCAAGCGCGCTCTATTATCACGAAATACCCTTTTCAACGATCCTAGACATTCCTTCATCGAAATCCAGGAAATCGTTTCCAACGATACGAATATAAACTCGATAATGTGCAAGAATATTCTTTGATGTAACAACGATGAACGCAAAAAAGCATAATTTTAATTTAAGAAATGATTGTCTTTCATAATATTCTTTTCGATTAATTTTCTTAATATTATCCATAATGTTTCGAAAGGTATATCTATTAGTACAATTATTGTTACGATTGGTTAAAAATTCATTATATTTTTTCTTTTTCACAGAGGGACAGAGAAAGGCTAATTTCGAAGAAACAGAGACAAAAAAGCATGAAAATGCAGAAAAAATTATCTCCCTTAGGAAAGATATAAAAGATTTATACGTCGAATATTCTAAAACCAAAAATGTAAGAATTTTATATTAAAACAATTTCAATGCGTATTAATAATAAATCTAACATTTTTAAGAACGACGATGTAGCTGAAAGAACGGCTCGAATTAGTCGTGAAACTTCGGCTGTTGTAAGAAAACATGGCTTGGATGAAGCATTAAAAAAGATTAATGAAGAGAACATACGATTGAGAAAAACGAAAGATTTGTTAAAGTATCAATCTGATAAGGTAAGAAATCGTTAATTATTATAAATCGACAAGTATAGCATTTTATTTTTTTAACCACATTTGTTTCATCAGCAAAGGCAAAGGTTAAAAATATTATTGCAAGAACATAAAGAATTATTAAGAGAAAATAAACGGAAAATATTTAAAAGAAAATTAGAAGATCCTTTGAGAAAGGTATAAACTTTTTTATTTTATCAAATTAATCATCGATTTGATCGAAACTCTTAATTTTCAATAGAAAACAGAAAGTCTGGAGGTTCAACTTGAGCGAATGAGAATGTTGATAATAAAAGCAAATATAGTTCGAAGAAAATATAAATCCGTACATTGCAAATTGAAACAAAGATCAGTCACTTATGCTTCTTCATTGAAAGAGTTAGAAGATGATATAAAAGAACACGAAAATGAAATTAAACGTTTACGAGTATAATTCATATTTTACAATTAATGAAAATTTAATGAAATATTATATTATCTAAAGTAAATTAATTCGTTACATTCAGGTAGTAAAGAAAGAAGCTATCGAATTGAAATACAGCATGCAAGAAAAACTCATGAAACAAGAAATCGAAATAGTTAATAATAGTAACGAACAAGAGAGTATTATTCAAGATTACAGGTTCGTAATAAAAATATGTTAGATAAAAATATTATATTAAAAAATTATATGATCTTTTTTATAAAAATTCATATGGATACTTTAGATTTGATTCTATTCGAATTTAAAGGAAACGTGTCAAGGAAAGAAAAGGTGAATTAGAAAGATTAGAAAGAACGATCTTTCCTGTTCGTCTACGAGAGGATTACGATTCTGTACAAGCAATGAATTATGGACAAGATGCAAAGAACGAAATAACAAAGAACGAAATAACAAAGAAAGAATTGACACGATTGGAGGAAGCGTTTGCCAAGCTACGCAATGTTACCGGTGTCTCCATGTCGGAGGACATTTTAAACCGGTTTCTAGGACAACGGACGACCAAAGAGAATCTTCAAAAAATGAGGACCAACATGGAAGATGAAAAAATGGATCTCGACAGAAAAAGACAAGAGTTGTTGAGCGAGATTGAAACTCGAAAATTTACCGAAACAAAAAATGCCGAAGAGTGAGTTTTATTTATAGATATTATTTATGAAATTCAGAGTTTACGAAATTTATTAAAAAAAAAAAAAAAAAAAAAAAAAAAAAAGAAGAAAAAACCAACAACAAAAAATTGATTATAGAAACGCTGAAGAGACAGAAAAATTCAATAAAAACATGGAAGAGGAACGTGCCCGTCAGATGAAAGCAGAAATTGAATGCGAACGAATCAGAGAACTTTTAAAGCAAATAACCAAAGTATTAGAAAAATTGTTCGACAAATTGCAAGTGAGTAATAGCTTTTAAAACACGATACTAATTACAAAAGAAATTTCAACATTTTGATTATTAACGAGTAGCATTCTCCGTTTTCTCGATCATAATCTAAACGCCGTAGGCGTACCATGCAACCGGTAAGTTATTATCTTACAGTAATCGCTCATAAATATGTATCGATTGATTGTATTTGAAACAAGTAGAAGCAATACTGAAATTACATTTATTACATTTATACGTGCATGAATTATACGACGTATACGATTTATATACATTAAAAAAAAAAAAACAAAAAAGAAACAAAAAAAACAAAAAGAAAGAAAGAAAGAAAGTAAAAAAGGAGACTTAAAAACTCCAAAGTTTAAAGTTCAATGTGTTACAAAGAAAAATAAAGGTCATTTCGAATACCTTTTATCTTGAACGCGATTTTTCTATCTAAATAATTTAACATTAAAAAGACAAGATCTTTCTAATGTATCCCTTTATAAATTATTCTTAAAGAATGCCGATCTTTTTATCTCGAAATCAAAAAAAATAATCTTTCGAATATCACGACGAGATAGATCGACGGCTAATCATATGCGTATCTCACACGAAGAACGCTTAACATATTCGAAGCACGATTGTAAAACCCTACGAAGAATTAACACGTCGGTCATGAAAGGCATTCCGAAAATCGAATTGACCCTTCGGTATACTCGCATCGAAGCGAAGGTTCGATGGAAATAACGTGTAGATCACTAATTAAATTAGTGAAACCACCTTTAATGACGTCCACTGCTATAAATGGGGTTCTCTTCGTACGTTAGAACCAAACATTTATCCTTTGAGTTTAACATCCTGAAAGTAAGCCTATATATCGAGAACCAATGGATTTTCTTTCGAACTGCTTCCGAGCTGTAATTCTCACCTCGTCGCGATGCATTAACACCTTCGTACTCGATCGAAAACAAATAGTTCGGCAGGGAACGAGTGAAAAATCGAATATTGATTCTATCGATGGTACAAGATACATACCTGGAAGTTTGACTTGTTAATTCAACTTCAAATTCGTTCGCGCTGTTCGTCTAACCAACGATAGGGTCAATGTATTCTTTAACCTTTAACCCATAGAGATAATACAATATGTATTATATACAAATTTGTAAAAATACATACTTGTATGTAAATTTCATATACGCCTATATCATGATGTAAAATATATCTAAAATCATCGTAAAATATATCATAAAATATGCATTCGATATATATGCAGAAAAATTTTTCTTTTTTTTTCTTTTTTTTAAATTTTGAAGTAAATAAAGATAATAGCCATGTAGTACGATTCATCTTATATATTTATTGAATTGGCTAATAAGTAATGTCATAATTTTCAATATTTTATATCTAAATAAAAAAACAATAGACAATAGTAAAATAAAATTTTAAATAAAAATAAAATTTTTAAAATACTAATGTTATTTGTTTAAATATAAAATAGTGCAAATTCCGGCATTAGCCAACCTAATATACGTTTCTTTCTATTTGAATAAATTGCTTGTGTGTATGTGTTCGTACTAACTTTCCTTTCTTTTTATAGAGTACAACGGATTCTAATACCATCGATAAAGAAAATTTAACCATACCAGCCGACTCAATGAAGCTATTATCGTTGTTGAATGAAATTGCTCAAAAACTTACCGATGCTTTTGACAAACAGGACGTGTACTTTGAAATATTTGACGATGTATTAACGGAAAAGGTTAGAATGTTTCAAAAAAATCTTCTTACATTAATCATTTTCAAAAATATATCATAGAATTGTACTCATACCTTATAGCTTGAAACAATGTCTATCACAACTTCATTAGAAGGCAAAGCTATACGCGTTGAAAATGTTCCACTCTTTTCGAAATTTCCAACATGGACATCTTCAGCGATACCACTTTCGGAAGACGAAGAAGAAGTGCCAACGAGAAATACTTTGAAAAGACAAGCACAATTATTAGTTGATACAAAAAGTCGAAGAAAAGGACTAGGTTTCAAAAGATAAAATTTTCTGGACTTATTATTACTATTATTATTATTACTATTATTATTATTATTATTATTATTATTACTATTATTATTATTATTATTACTATTATTACTACTATTATTATCTATCTATCTTTTTCTCCATTTATTAATGAAATTAATCGTACGTAGAATTGTTAAATATCGGAACGCCATATTGAATCGCAGGTACTGCTTAAGACATCTCATATAAATTTGAAAATGACTACGCTAATGATAACAAAGTTAATAACTAATATCACTTTTAACAATATTTATTTTATGATACTAGTACATTATTCTAAAAAAAAACTTGTGAAAAATTATAATATATGAAGTATTCAATAGAATAATTAATTAACAAAACTTGTAATCGAAGAAAATCAACGAATACTGGTAGAGTCATATTCACTTCCAAACTATAAATGGAATGTTGTGTGTACATATTAATTTATATTAAATATGCCGGCAAAAGTACAAAGTAAGGTTTTAATATATGAAGGGTGTAATTATTTAAGATATCGTCTTTTATTATCAACATTGTCAGGAAAACCAGTACGTATTATTAATATTAGAACTAAAGATGATGATCCTGGATTAAAAGGTTAGATTTGAGGTTATACATGTGTTGTGTTTGAAATTAAATTGTATACTAATACATAGTATATATTGTTATAGAATATGAGATAAGCTTCATACGTTTATTGGATAAAATTACTAATGGTACTAGAGTAGAATTAAACGAAACGGGTACTTCTTTATATTATAATCCTGGATTATTAAATGGCGGAGAGCTAGAACATGATTGTAGCTTGCAGCGTGGAATTGGATATTATTTAGAAGCTGTCATTATTTTAGGACCTTTTTGTAAAAAACCTATCGATATCAAACTTAGAGGAGTCACGAGTAATACATTGGGTATGTAATTTTTTAAGTGCAAGTATATAACACAGTTTATCTTTTTATGACATTTCTTTTATATATTCTAAACAGATCCATCTGTGGATAGAATTAAAGCAGCATGTATACCATTGTTAAAAAGATTTATAGTAGATACAGATATTGAACTTACTATTAAAAAGAGAGGAATGGCACCGTTAGGAGGTGGAGAAATACATTTCAAATGTCCACTTTGTCGTACTCTCAAATCTGTACAGGTAATTTTTATTTTCAAGCATCGTTATATTTTATATAGATATATATCATATATATATATATATATATATATATATATGTATATATTATTATATATATATATATATTATATATTATTATATATATATATATATATATATATATATATATATATATATTATATAGATATATATCTATATAAAATATATTATTTCAAAATTGATATTATTCTATCTTCTATAAATTTATATATTTATTATTCGTAGCTTCAAAATAGTGGTATGGTAAAACGTATTAGAGGAGTTTCTTGTAGCGTACGTGTTTCACCAGCAATTGCCAATCGTATGGTTGAATCAGCCAAAGGCGTATTGTTAAAATTTTTACCAGATATATATATACATACGGATCATTGTAGAGGTGTAGTTAGTGGCAAATCACCAGGTATTTATCAAATATTATTTAATAAGTTTATCATTTTTAATATTTTATGCTGCTATAATATAAATTACACATACATCAGGTTTTGCAATAAGCTTGACAGCTGAAACAACCAATGGCATTTTTCTCAGTGGAGAAGCTTGTTCACCTTTAATGATAACAGGTTCTTTACCTTGTGTACCAGAAGATCTTGGAAAAGAAGCAGCTATGATTTTACTTGATGAAATTTATCGGTAAAAATAAAAAGAATTTATATTTGATTTTTATATTAAAGAAATTAAAATAAATGTTTAAACACACCGTCTAACTTAATTCTAGAAATGGATGTGTGGATTCTCCATTTCAAAGTATGGCAGCAATGTTTATGGTACTTGGTAAAAAGGATGTGTCTAAAATTGTAACAGGATCTTTAACCCAATCAATGTAAGTAGTATATTATTGTAAACAATGTATAATAGACTAATGATTTAATTATATTTGTATAGGATACAATTTTTAAGAGATTTACGAGATTTTCTCGGTACAGTTTTTAAAATTGAGCCTATTAAAGAAGAAGATGAAATAAAGGAGCAAGTAATGTTGACTTGTGTTGGTATAGGTTATACTAATTTGAGTAAACGTACTTTGTAAAATATTTATATTAGAAATATTTTTTAAAATATAGCATTTTTCTAATTTCTAAATTGTAAATACAAAATTATTAAAAATTGTACATATATTCATTACCTACATATATATTTTCAACATATTATACGTTATTTTTACAATATAAAATCTTGCAAGTACAATGGTTTATCTGGCCAAGAAATAAACAATTCTCTCTTCAATTGGTTCCAAGTATTTTGATATTGAACAGAAAATTGCTTGCAATCATAATATGTAATTTTCTTTGGATGGAATATATCCGTTTTAATATTTTTATAATTATCACAAATTTTTAAACATGTTTCTAGAAGAGCACGTCTACTAATAAGTAAGTTATGGCCCTTCTTCTTTTTAGTTACTCCTTGCTTTCTGCCTTGTACCGCTATTTCTAAATCACTGTAGATATTTTATGAATTATTACTGCTATTGTTATTATCGTTTACAACAGATTTTTGTTTTATTCATATATATAAAAATATAAACCTGTTTCTCACAGCACACCATATGATACTTGATGGACATGGATTTATTCTTTTTCCTTCTTTTCTCTGAGCAAAAGCAATGTCTGCTTGAAAGATTTTAGGAATATGTAATTTATTATTAAATCTTTTAGATAAACCACGTTCCATGGCTTCTAGTGAGAAAGGGCAGCCCCTACCAATAGTAATACTTTCCAATTTTATTCTTGAAATTAACAATGATAAAAGTGAACCTTGTATTCCAATAATATTCCATCTACAACATTATGATATATCTAATATATAATTATATTCTTTCTTCAGTTATTACATTTCTAGGTAAATTATTTATCACATACTTTGCCATTTTATCTGAACACGATAAACTTAATGTGGGATTTCCTCTACCAGGTTTTGTTCGTAATGGACCAGTTATATGATAATTAGCTCCCGGTAACTTGGGATCTTGATGTTTTTCAGTTTTTAAGCATTTTGCTCCTGTTCTGTGTATGTCTGTATTTGTTTCACTAACAGATAATTCTAATGTCATCTTTTCTTTATCATCATGCATTATCTTTCTAATTTTTGCAGGACATTCTTCCTCATTTATGTCATTCTTAGGAAATATAGAACAATCTCCACAAGGACTTTGACTGGAGAAAAAATGAAATGATATGCTAGGATACATTTCTAATTTATTCTCTTTGTTCAGGAATAAAATATTACTTTTAAAACCATTTAATACAATATCTATTTGATCGTACAAATAACGTAAAAAGGCACGTCTTGCGAGTATTTCTGCATGAGAATCACTCAATCTAGAACCTCTTTCGTGCGGAGCAGTTTTAACCAATTCAGACTCTCCTAAACACTTTGTACCTGTAGCAAGTGATACTACAGACAAAGATTCACATTCTGTTTTCAAAAGGATTCCTGACAATATCGTCCATTCGTTATCTGTTGGTTTTCCACTTTTTTTTAATCCATTATATTTTTCAATACAAAGTTTTGCTACTTTATTCGGAAAATCGTTCATTGTGCTTTTTTAATACTTATAATCGTATTAACTGATATAATTTATAATTAAATATATTATTTTTATCCGCTTAATTTTATTAATAAACATTTCTTGGATCCCATGTATATTTAATTTGTGGGAGATTTGATAAAATTTTCATTTGTTTTGCATCAATAATAAAATTTAAATTTATATTATCTCGTATATGTTCTTTTTTTACAGCCTTAGGAATGACACCTAAAAGAATTACAAAATAAAATTACTTTATAAATAATATTTGACAATAATTAATATTAGTAATAGCACAGTTACCAATGCCTTGTTGTAAAGCCCATTTCAATAATAATCTTGCTGGAGATACATTAAGTTTTGAAGCAATATCATTAACAACAGGATCTTTAAGAAGATTCGTATTGGTACTTGTACCTAAAGAGGAATATGCTTGTATATGTATTTCTTCCGCATTACAAAATTTAATTAATTCTTCTTGACGATAATGTGGATGACATTCTACCTATATATTCAGGATAAAAAAATAAATACATCATATAATGATGAACATTAGATTAAAAGATATTGCATCTAACATACTTGATTAACTGTAGGTTTTACACCATAATAATTATTCAGTAATTGTTTTAAATGATCTACAGTATAATTAGAAACACCAATAGATCTTATTAAACCTTGTTTTTGCAGTTCTACTAGTTTTTCCCAGGTACAATCACGCAAATCTTTATTTTGTTGAGAACTTTCAGGAATACGTGAAGCTCCAGGCCAATGTATCAAATATAAATCAATATAAGAAAGACCAAGAGATTTGAGAGATTTTAAAATGGATCGTTGTATACCTTCCGGATCTCCATTTTCAGTAGGTGCTTTATAAAAAAAAAAAAATAAATATAATTTAATATTTAACAATTATTATTACAATATTACTATAAAAAAAAAAAAACAAAGATTCTTGTTTGAAATCATACCTAATTTAGTAGTGATAAAGATATCTTCTCTTTTAAGATTATATTTAGGCAATAATTCCTTTAAAGCATCTCCAATATCTTCTTCATTCCTGTATACTACTGCTGTATCTGAACAATAAGAATCAAATCATATAAAAATATGAGAATTTTAAATTAGAATATTAAGATTATTATAAATAAGAAAATATAAATACATCATTCAATAGACTTACCAATCGATTTAAAACCTACTTTCAAGCTTTCATCGATTACCTCATAAATAGTTTCT
Organism: Vespa mandarinia; assembly: GCF_050613455.1. Taxonomy (NCBI): domain Eukaryota; kingdom Metazoa; phylum Arthropoda; class Insecta; order Hymenoptera; family Vespidae; genus Vespa; species Vespa mandarinia. The sequence continues at coordinate 6,056,592 of NC_140810.1, read as the reverse complement.
TTGCCATGTATTTTATAAGTTCCAACTGAAAATGCAACATACAGCAAATAAAATAATTACTGTAATACAATATATATTTCATATGTTTTTAATCAAATTTATTGTAGTTGATAAAAAAAAAAAATTTTTAAGTTATCAATATTATTATATCTTATTTTAGAAGCATGCTCACTTCCAATAAGTGGCATACTATAACCACTTGAAAGTTGAATACATTCACTTGCAATACTCATACTTTAATTTGTTTACTAATTATATAAAAAGAGAAATTATAAATTACATGTAACTGGTTTTACATACGGTGACCATACAGTCATGAATTCTTTGATACAATGCTGATTGACAAAGCTTCCTAAAAATAAAACCAGATGGCGCTCCAATCAACACAGTTTTTTCACGAAAATTGATAATTTAACTTTAAAATATCGAAGAATATTATAAATTTTATATTCATTACAAAATTATCTTTTTATAATAATTTCAACAATTTATATATAATGTATTAATAATAAAAATGAATATGAATTTGTAATATAGACAGAAAACAATGTCTACGTAATAGTTCATCAAAGATCTATAGAGGTCTACGAAGCAGTTCGTTGATGATCTACAGAATATCTACGAAGTATTTCATCAATGTGTGAAGGTCAATAAACTTATTACTACTAACATTCAAGTGTTCAATATTTACAGGTAGATTAACTGTGCAATACCAATGTTTACTTTTGCATATATATATATATATACACACATATATATAATATATATATATATATTAATTTAATTAATTTCTTTGGGTAATGAGATATGTTTAGATGAAATCTACTACATTGTACACATGTTTCATCTTTCACATTTTTATTTTTCATAAGCATAACGGTATAAGAAATAAATAAAATTTAAAAGGCAAATCGTACATTGAAAAAATACTGGTATCGTATCGCACATTCTTCTCCATCAATTTCAATGATTCAATATGCATATTCTATAGAGAGCAAGACGGATTGTACACGGCATACCCTACTCTATCATAAAGATTTAAATAGTGGGGACGCGACGGAGCATGGAAAGCGAAGAGAAGCTACAAAGCCATCGGAGAAGTTATTCATACATAGGAGATACATATTGTACGTCGAGGTATAAGCGAGACGTTCGTTAGGAGCTTCCTCGATAAACATCTCACGGCAGCGCTTCCTCCGAACGTGTGTGCGCGTAACTCGCGTTAGGCTTGTCAGAAAATTAGTAATTCTAAGCTGCGTATTCTTTCTCAATCGAACGACTGTGTCATCTGTACACACGCACTACGTTTACACACGTGTCCAACATATCCACGGACGCTAATTACTCGGCGCCGATCGTACCTATTTAAACTTCTTTACGTTTTCTTCTTCTCTTTTATTTTATTTTATTATTTTCCTTTTTATCAAGAGTATGTAAGTAAGTGGTATATACGTTCATTTGATTATATATGATATTTATCATAATAAATTTTCGAGTTGTACAAGAAGGATTTCTATGAAAGATTTCTAAAGTTGATGTCTATGTTTTAATTTAATTTAATTAAAGGTAGTTACTATAATAACTAATGAAATAATGAAATAATAATGATCTCGTTGTTCCTTTGAGTGATATAATTAACTGAAAAAAAAAAATATATATATATATATACTTATATATAGTTATATGTATCTAAAATCTACATCAAAACAATCGAATTAGATAGGAACAGGCCAATTTCCTCATAATCACCCTTCTTCGATCGATACGAGTCAAGAATGTTTTCTCTTCCACTAAGTTCCATGAAAGCTATTTGACTTGTTCACGAAATCAGCCGATTCATCGTGCGATTTGCGTACACATTTTTGCACTCATCGAGTGACTCGTAGTTACGTTTAATAAAAATAAAATAGCTTCTCAGAGGAAGGAGGAACGCGACAGAAGCGCGCGACTTCGAGCAGGTGGTACCCGCATTGTTCGACAAAATGGAGAAAAAAAAATAAAGAAATGGATAAAAATAATAAAAATTAAATGCATAAACGAGGAATATAAACGAAGGGGTAGCGTCGATTTATAACAAAGATGATTTATTCTTTTTTTAATTTTCTTTTTTTCTTTTTTTTTTTTTCGTACTTACGTTAGATAGGCAAATTAGTATAACTACCTAGTAACCTTCACGCAGTGAGACTCGAGCAGTCGATGTTACTTCCGATAATATGCACGATCCTTCGCGAACACTTTCGAGCTAATTGGCTGCGTAGCACGTTTCTGTTAATTAGCTACTTTTTCACATTTAACTTTTCAATAGAAACGACGATCGACTTTCACGCGTTCTCGCATTCTTTCAAAATTTTTGCATGTAATATCTCATAAAGTCTCACTCGAAAGTGTTAAATCAAAGTATCCCAGTAAAATCGGTTCGTTCATTTATCCATTCGTACGTTTTCTTTAGAACGTCATTCGATGTTGTTACAAATAAAGAATATAAACTGTAAGAAGCCAAAGGAAAAAGCATATATGTAGACTGAGTCGGTTATATTTTTTCAACGTTCTCGAGGATGACGAAGTAACAATATTCGCATAACCGGTCTATACCTTTTATACACGGCGCAGGTACTTCTGTGTATCACTTTCCGCGCGTTGCAACGCGCTATCCTCGCATAACATCTTGTTCATTAGCGCTCGCGCGTCATTCGAAAAAGCTTGAAAACCTCGACCCGCCGATGAAGAGATGATTCAACGTTTTTTCTTCTTCCTTCTTCGAAGAGATAGAAGAAAAGAAGGAGAAGGAGAGAACGAGCGAAGAAGAGAACCAAAGCGATTAACGAAGTTTCTTACATCTTCAATGTCCGTATGTCCGTTCGAACATCTCGCATCTGTACCTAAGACAAATTAAATGTATCTATCCCGTAGGTGATACCATTTTGCAACAAGAAGAAATATACCGTGAGAAACTGTTAGATAAATTACATTCATCTCATTAAATCGCATGGAATAAGAACGATTGAAATGAATAAATTTAATGTTTTCATCAGATTTATGTCTTTACTTTGACATATTATACTCGTTTTTTATACACACGTAGAAGTTGCAATGTGTCTTGATTTTTAAGACACATTTAAAAAGAAAAAATCTAACGATTCGTAATAAATGATTTTATATACGATAAATGGAGAATTCACTTGAATGCAGAACATTGTGTTACGATAACTAACTCTTCCTTCTTCTCACTAGCAGGTTCGCTAGCACGTTCAACTTAAGTTACGTTTTCGTTAGGAGACTCGATAGATCCGGTCGCGTGCGACGATTCTCGTAAAACCACGTTGTTTTCGCGAGATTGATCGTGCCGAGGAGTCACGCGAAGGGAAGTCTCTAATCGTTGATTATCGCGACGAAAAGTCTCCTCTTTGAACATACGGAGAGAACGTGTATTTCCGACGATACGTTTTCAAGAACGATTCGTGGGCTTGCACCTGCGTTGTCAGTACGAGCACCTGGAAATTCGTGGCCGACATCCCGTAAATCGTTTTAGTCGTTCCTCTTTATTGACTCGTTTCCATTCTCATACAAAACAAGTTTTTTAACATTTTTGAAATATTACTATAACTAAAATTATTTGTGTATTATTAACTTTGCAAATTTTTATTTATATAAACATACATAATACATATTTATATATAAGAGATGCGTTACTGTAAATTATGTAGAACGACTCTACAGGAATCTAAAAAATATATATATATATATATATATGTAATTATGAAGTAATGAACAATTGGTAATGAACAATTGTCTTTTTTAAATAAAATTCTTTTCTTAAATAATATTTATTTAAGATAGACTTTATTTAAAGACTTTATAAATTTTAAATAAATAAAACAATAAAATTAAATTCAGTGTCCGACCACAGAAAAAAAAATAAATAAATAATTATATCGTTATTACAGTCAAGAAATTATGAAAAACAATGAAAGAATCAATTTACTTTAAGTTTACAAGCTCTTTCACGAAAAATTATAGATAAGTAAAATTTTCAATTTTATAGCCAATACTTTTACAGTTCTCCTAATATGATAAATGTAATAAGAATTTTGTTTTTGCTTTTTGCTCTTAAGATCAATATTGTGATGATGTCTTCTTCGTCTACAATAACATTGACTTACCACATTTTTAATTTACTATTCATAGACCTACCTCAATTTCGACCTACAGCGTAGACGAGTGTTTTCGAGTCGTAGTAGAACTTCTTAAGTAATGAATGAAAAAATTCAAGTTCTTCCGATATCAATCATGTGAAAAATGAAAGGTTCAAATCAACATGAATTATTAGTTATAATATTACTAGTTATAATTATTAAGACAAGTATGATCATGAGTAAGTTATTTTTTTATATATTTTTTCATGATTTATCCCTTGCATCTTTATTTATATTCGTTCGAACAGGAACGAACAGGAACTTATTATCTGTAAGCAGTAATTTTAACAAATAATTTATTAATTACATTTTATAATTTATTTGATTTCTTTTTTTTTTTGTGAAATTCGAGTAAAAGATTCGAGTGTTAATCGTCCGATTTCATAAAAAGAGTACGTTATCATTAGATTTTGAATTATAAATGAACAAATATAATTTTGTTAATTAATTAGAATAGTTTGTTTTATGAAGGAATTATCTGAGAATTTTTTAATATAGTATCGGATATTAAAATATACACATTAAAGTTCATTTTTTCCAAGCAGAGTTATTTAAAAATATTTTTTATCAAAATAATATCGTAATTTTCAATATTTTATAAATAATATAAAAAAAATAGAATTAATAAACCTGCAGATTATACCGATAATTAACTTGTTTTAACTAAGGATTTTCAGCTTCTAATTTACTAATACCTGCTTCTTCTCTTTATATTCATTACATTCTGATCTATGTGTATGACCAGGTGCTAATCGCATGGATGAGCATCAGTTAATAGTGTTAGTACAGGTTTAGTTTTAAGATCCCCTTCATTCAGCGACTGTCAGTGCATTAGTGATCGTGCACAATGTACATTTCATCCTGTGTCTACATTATTAGATAGTGAATTATACATCGACATTTCTAATTATATAAAAGTATGCTACAACACGTATACAAACTATACAAAGTGTCTCACAATTTATATTGACATCTTGATTTATGTCACTATTGTTATCCGTAGCAAATAATGTTTCAAATGAAAGTTGAATTTCACTGAAGGGAGTATAAATATGCTGATGTTATTAATTCTTTTTTGTAAACTGATGCATACTTTTTATTACATCAGTTGATAAACCTCGACATTCTCTATAAAAAAAAAAAAATATTATTAACCGATGTATAGCAAAAAGTTACTAGTTTTATGAGATATTTTAATTTAAATATCGCTAAGGAATCATCATTTTGTTATTATGTTATATATATATATATATATGTTAAAATGTTAGCTTTATTTTTGGAAAAGGTTTAATGTAACGACTATTTATACCACAACATTTTTGAAATCGTTAAAATAACGATTATCTTACGTTTTGTAATGTATCGAACAATATTTTATTAACATTCAATAATGATACGTATCTTTATATCAGACATTGTAGTCGGAGTTGTAATATATATTTTATTTTTTAAATGCTTCATAAAAAAGAGATCAAAGAATGTTAAATCACATGACTGTCCAAAAAAGATTAATAAGACCGGCTCTTTCTATCTAGCAATTTAGAAACGGTCGATTTAATGTATTTTTTGTCATTAATGCATAATTCATGTTTGTTATATTGAACCTTTTCTGTAAATAGAGTTAATATTTGCTTAAAATAAGAAAGAAATATTTTTTACCAATATTTAATTTAAACAATAATTTTTCTACATATATAAATTAATACCTTTTTTTTATAGTGAATGTCGAGCTATTAATGCATTACAATAAGTATGATTAAAAAATTATGATCTTTCAGATCGAAAATGAAACATTTTAATTCTTAAATTTAATATAATCGGTTTTTATTTATAGAAATATAGTAAATCATACAATTAAAGATCTTAAATTTTTATGGATGACATGTTGAATTAACATATAAAACTGTTCTGTTGTATTTCCGAAACCATAGTTGATAGAAAAATTGTTGCTATTTTTCCAATCAACTCCCTAAATATAGATTTAACATTTTAAATATCAAAATTTATATTGGGCAATTTCATTTACTAGATATATATATGTATATGTACATTTTATACTATTAAACGAGTAATTTTTGTATATTTGTGTTTTCGGCTTTCGATTTAATTAGATATCGACTTTAGAAAAATTTATATAGAAGGTTAAATAGCCAGATAAAATATATGTAAGTCATCTTTTCATTTTACACAACGTAGTTAACGTGGCGTGATAAACTTCAGAATGCACGTTATGATATTCGTCGAACTTCATATGGCTACCTTAACGAAAGGTCGATGAACTTCACAATGTACGATACGATATCCGTCGAATTTCATATGGCTTTTTTAGCGCTGCAATATAACGCTAAAATATATAAAATTTATATTTAATTAATCATTATATTAAATTTATATTTATGTTATTTATAATTACATTTTTATATTTTTTATATATACATGGAAAATTTAAATTTGCATATAAATACATTTATATTTAAAATATAAATTATATATATAAATATAAATATATTTATATGCACATACATTATATATATATATATATATATATATATATATTTAGTTATACATTTTCCTTTGTAATCTTACAATTTGAATCTTTAAGTGCAAACAATTGCTCAGAGAATTAAAATAAAAGTGTATGATTGTTTGAATTTCTTAATCTGTCCACAGATTAGAATAGTCTTTTATTTTTATTTTTTTATTTTTGATAATAAAAAATAATAAAACATGAAAAACAAAACTCAATTAAAGATACATATGTGTCATTTAACGTCGAATACATCAATCATTCGATACATTGTACGTAATGATTTTAACATGTTACAATGATTATGTAATGATTATGTATGTCATTTAAATAAGCACAAAAATTTTACATAAAAGTTATGTTCTCTGTTGAACATAAATTGACAAAAAGATATAATTTATTATAGGAAGAAGATTAGGAATTTCTAATAGGGAGTTAGCTTTTAAAAATAGGGACATTTTTATTCAGTGCCATGTTTCTAAGTACTATGTTAATTTCTTTAATTATACGGTTAGAATAATCGACGTTTTTTGGTGCATAAACTTGTCGTACGTTGCGAATAGAAAATTCCCGTGATACTATGATTATAGCTCGAAGCAAAAAGAGGCTATATGCCAATGAAGTTCCCATAAACTGTGACTGAAGAGAATAATTATCGGCAACGAGACTTTTTAGAGAATTATGACATGTTACATGTAGTCTTATTATTTTATATTTTACTAAGTGGTCATTTATACATTATAGTAGTAATAATTGTTATTATCATTAAAAATGATTGAAATCATTCCATTTCCTATTGGTATACAAAACAAATGTTTGAATCAAATGGAAAAAGTCCACAAATGGTTATATGTTAGAGTATTTACAATTAGAGCCATTTCTTTCATACTTTATAATCAAACTAGATTTTCATTTATTTTTATATATCTATATAATATTTGTTTATATATATATACATATTAAAATTTTATATATATATATATATATATATTAAAATTTAATTTCATCCTTATCTGTTTTATTATGATTGTATATTTTAATTCTTCATACGTAGTTTAAAACACAATTTAAAAAATTTTTCAAGCAATTAAATTTTTTTAAAATTGCATTATTAATTGATTTATATATTCTATATTATATAATAAATTTATTTGATTTAAATATTAAATTGTTAACACGGAATATATGTAGAAAATATCAGAAATAAATAAAGAAATTAAATAACTGCATCTTCTGATACGTCAAATTATCTAAAATTAAATACGTGCAATATCATTTGTATTATTTAAATTTTTAAACGCAAGGAGAATATATTAAATATAATTGTTACATGTCCTCTTAATTAAATTTTTTTTATTATGTTTATTTAAATGTCATATATTTTTGAAATGTACCGAAGACTTTTCATATTTGCTAAAATCTAAATATTTTTATTATTTATCATTATATTAATAAATGTAATATTTATTGTTGTAATGATAAATAGTTATTTATTAAATGTTTAATTGTTTACATTATATCATTGCACATTTTTGATACTTTCCGTAGACTTAATTTCTTATAAATTTTCTATAATGATAGGCACATAATAAAATTGCATTTTTTTTTTCATAAAAATACAATTTTATTCATTACACTTTTACAAATTATATTTTTGTTTCTACAAAATTTTTTTTCTTTGCAGATATATTATAATGAGAGTGAATGTAAAATTGCATGAAATTGACTAATGCTTAGACAGAATAATATATAATTAATTTAAAATAGTTTAAAATATAACTATTGGTAAAGTATATCCGTAAGTGGTACTTTATAATGCATGTAAGATTCAATATTTATGGTGCTTTTACGCTTATGTTTGGGAGCTTTAGTATAATTATTAAAAAATTTTTAACATTAACATTAAGTTTTAACTCGAAGTCTAGTAAAAATAACATAATTCATAAGACGGTTTATTATCAACAGCGATATAATAATTAAAATCATTTTAAAGTAATAGATTAATTTCTAACATATACTCGATTATTTTTAATTCATTTAACTGTCAAACCTTTAATTATTTCTCATTGAAAATGTTATCATCATATATCAAATAACGAATTATTATATTCTATGGAATCAAGCATTTTTATAAAGATTTTGAAATTTATATGCATATTATTGAGTTATAATAAGAAATATTATTTCTTAAACTTATTTATTTCACGATCATTATAAATAATAAATAATAACTGGAGATATATGTTAATCATTATATTTTAAAGATCATAGAACAATAAATTATAAAACGTGATTATAAAATATATTTGGTATATATTCGAGATATACAAATTATATTTCAATAGTATTTATACAGATAATATAAAAATATAATTAATATTTCAATAACATAAAAGATATATAAGTTAGTATGAGTTGTTTAAATTGAGATATAAATATCTCGAGAACAGGGCATTCTCGAAAAGAAAATTTGAAAAAAATATTATTTACTTTAAATGGCATTATTTCTTTTCGATTCGATAAACGTTTTCAAGATCATTTAAAAATCAATTTCAATTTTAAATAGAAACCTATAACTTTTATAACGGTATCTTATTTCACACGAGAATCAATCTCTATGCGGTTAGACTGAAGTAATTGATATTGCTTATGATTTATCTAAATCGTATAAGACAAGTAAATAGCTATATATTACGATGAGTTTAAAGATTCCCTCCCTTTTTCCATTAATTACACTTAAATATTACTGTTATTTTTGAAAAATGTTATTAGAATGCGAAAAGTCTACAAAAATTTCTATTTAAGAATAAATTTTTCATAAATAATATTTCATCGTGTAATTATTTTGAAATTTGTGTCGATTAAAATAACGAATAATTTTCTAAAATTGATCATTATCTTAATATTGTATTAGAACTTTAACAGTATTATTAATTAATATTAATTATTTGAAAAATTAATAAGTAATTAAAATTTTACATTAACGAAAAATAATATACTCATATTATACCTTTTTTTTTATTCAATCTAATATAGTACATTTACGATTTTATTAATGTTAGCGAATTTTAAGAAATTTTCGTGAGAACGGTCTTAAGTCAAGAATCCTGAATAAAATTAGTTGATAACGTGCGGGCAAGGAAGGAACATGAAGTCAAAAGGTCAGGTTCGATCGAGGAGCAAAGAGCAACGATGAGTCGTAAGGGTCGATCCAGGTGGAAGAAGGAAAGTCGTAGGGATCAAGCGACCGTCGATGCCGTTCTTTTATGATCCTTCACATACACACACACACACACACTCTCTCTCTCTTTCTCTTTCTTTCTCTCTCTTTCTTTGTCATATACAGACACATACACACACACACACACACTCATTTTTTTTCATTTCAATAAACCTAGTATTTTTCATTGGTCCTTCGTAAAAATCATACGAATAATTATAATTAATCTTAGAGAACTATTTTACGGAGTACAATCGATAGATAGAAACGTTGATTCGCTATATGTGAAAAAAAAATTAAAGAAGTTAAAAACATTCATTTTGTTATGTATATTTTATATGCATTCGTTTTCACCAAGTCAGAGATGCGTATCGCCAGTGTTTCCGGTCTAAGGTGGGTCAACGTTGTTTACCTCAGACGTTCCTTTTCGCTTCGTTCTTTTGCTCGCTCGTGCAATACACGAATTATCTTGTTCTTTTCCTACCCCATAATTCAAGTCTCGCGAGCACCTTTGTGCGGTCCGCTTTGGGTTCGCGTGTACGCCAACTGTCGTTTACCTCAAAGATTCTGCGTAGAACCGTTTATCGTTTGGCTGTGAAAGAGGAAAGAAAAGAGATAAAGGAAGACTGAGAACAACATTGTTGTATACAAACCAAAACAGAGAAAGGTATGCAGGACTGTTGAAAAAAAAAAATAAAAAAAATAAATTAAATAAAAAACAACAATAAAAAAAATAAAAAAGAACAATTAGATAATTTTAACCTTTATGTATTAATTGACATTCACATAGCGATACGTGTTTTTTTTTTCTAATTATATCGACTTGTCTTATAGATAAAAATTAATTGCATCCACTGAATAATAATAAAAAAGTTTTGTCTTTGAAAATGATCCATTGCCAGGTGTGTTCAGTTCGTTCGCAAAAAAAAAAAGTGCAAGGTGTACGTTTTCAACAGAACAAAAACAAAACTAACTTCGATTTCTTCATGATAACATTATATTCGTTTATTTCGTCTATTTATAATATACGTATTGTAAATTCTTATAATTTTCCTCATCCTCTGGATTAAGCTCTGTTATTAAGTGAAGAAGTTGCGTTAATTAAGATTCATGAAAATTAAATGGAGAGACGGTCACAAAGATTCATGCTCGTTTCTCGTATCTAAATTTCAAGGGAGATCAATCGTGGTACTTTGGCCTAGCGCTCTTCGAATGCTTACGTTTCTTCATAAATATGCATATTATTAACTGTTACGTCTTCGAGAGGTCGGCACTCGTTCGTAAGGAAATGAAGGGAATGAATATTTATTCGAAAGGTACGAAAGGCGCCGGTCTGTACTCCGTTAAATTTCCCTCTCCTTCTTTTTTCGTATACCTTTGCATCAACCCTTTTTATACGCAAACGTTGCGCTCATATACAGTAAGAAGCAATTATCGTGACTGGTGGAAATATTTCTACACTCACTCGCTCACTCACTCACTCACTCTCTCTCTCGCTTTCTCTCTCTCACTCTTTCAAATTTATTTTTTAATATGAGAATACTTTCAAACGAGAGGAATAGAATAAGAAAGGAAATGTATATATTATTTTCTTTCTTTCTTCCTATCTTAAATTATTTATTAATATAATTGTTTAACAATAATATTTAAATGGACATATTTTTAAAAGCACAAATAATGGATAAAATAATATTGTTATTGTGAATTTAGAAAAATTAACAAAAAGATTTATTATTTTTATTTCCTTAATAAAGAAAAAATATCAGTCGTACTATTGTAATCATATGATATCATATTAAATAATATATGATATCTAATATATTAAATATATAATATATAAAATATAATATATATATATATAATATATTAGATAATATACGTACGATAGTGCAATGAAATAATATTTAAATTCAAAGAAACATAAAAAAATATTGAAAAAGAATTAGGAATAAATGAAAGGATTATCCCTAAGAGTATTATTATGATTTTTTACTGTACCTATACAGAGGATACTACGCAACGGAGTTCGTAGCTCAAAGAAGGAGAACGAGAAGAAGGAGGAGGGTTCTTAGGTGCATGGGCCATTAAGAGGGAGAGAGAAGGAGAGTAGTTCGAAAGCTCCGTTCCGTTTCGTTCGTAAAGGAAGATCGCGAATTCGCAGCTGTCGCTCTCAGCACCTGCCTGCCTCCGTCGCGATCAATCCCTCCTCGTTTCTTCTTTCTCGTACTTTCGTTCCTTCCTTCGTCTGTGTGTACGCAGGTTGGCCAGTTGCGCGGGTGTGAGTGGCGTAGGATTTTAGCTTGCTTACCTGCAGCCTGCATCCTCGCACGCATCTACCTACGATTTACTGGCATGTGACGTAAAAAGGAAAACCAAGAGAGAGAAAATTGTAGACGTAGTTGGATAAAATATTTTTCATTACGTATTTATTAAATGTAATACTAATACAATTGATGCATTTATACAATTTATTTTTTTTTTATACAATCTTATGCAATGATTTTCTTTTCGTTACATTTAAAATTGTAATTTTATACTGATCTTATTTAGTTATTTATTTATTTATTTATTTATTTTTTTTTTTTTTTTATATTCATAGATATAAAGAATTTTAATTATTCTTAATCAAATCGATCGTCTTTTATTTATAGAATTGTTGACGTTTATTATTGTCATTATTACAGATGGTTATATTAGAAAGGCTTTGTAAAAATCAATGTACCATTAACGTCACGTCAAGGGGAAATTTTGACTAATAAATCATAATCGAAGGTTAAAGAATACCGATGATCGTGAGTTCGCGGAAATGATCGTAGATAAGCGAATCGTTTCTTGAAGTTATACTATAGGAGATAACCCCCTCGATGAAGCTTCTTTTAATGATGTATCAGAGAGGAGAAGTCGAGACAGGAAATCTTTAATCGTTGAGTCACCCTACGCGGAAGAAGATGGCGGATAGGGCGATGCAGTATTCGCACGAACTTTTTCGTATTCGAAAGGCTAACTTTTCCACCCGTCTTTCATTATGCGACTGCGTGATACGCATAAAATATAATCGTACTTATCGAAATCTATTGAAGGGTCCACGTTTTCGTTCGACTTCGTTCTTTTGTCTTCCATTCGATTAAGAAATTCGTCATTTATGACTTCCACTACAGTCAAGAAATAATTACATTAATATTTTTATATTCGTTTAACGTAACGAAAGGAATCGGTATGTCGAATAGATATTTTCATTTTTCCGAACGACTTACCCTTTACGTAACGTTTACTTTTCTCCTAGTATCATGATTCTTAAAACTTTTCCTCTTCGTTCTCCCGTACGACATTTTATCGATTTGCATTCTTATTTGGCAAACATCCGCTTCGCATTTTCATGAGACCGCCAAATCGAGGAGGATCGAGGAAAAGCTGGATACCCCTTAAAAATTGCTTTCAACGTTTGGTGCTTTGGGACTTCTTCACCTTTAAAGCAGTTTACCAGAATTTATCGTTTTCCAGAACAAACATTTTATACTAAGTATTATTCTAAAAATTCGATAATATATTTAGTAGAAGTTGAAGTAACATCGATATTGCACCTCGATATCGAGCAATCTTATTGATTCGTTATTTCTTCTTTTCTAGTTATAAAATAGTTATAAAGTAAATAGAACGTAACGTGTCAATATTTATAGACCCAATCGATATCATTTAATACAAGCTTTCGTTTCTGCGGGTAAAAGTTCGAAGAATTCAAGTTCAACAGATATCGCATCTTTTCAAAATCATTGCAACATTCTTATCGCGAGAAATATCATTTCAATGACGTATTACCAATCATCTTGCACTTAAACATCACTACACGTTTTAAAGCGTTTTTTGTGCTAAAAAAAAAAAAAAAAAAAAATAAAAGAGAAGAGAAATAAATTTCATCGTATCAAAGAGATAACACTTCCTTTAAATCTCCTCTTTTTTTCTTTCCTTCGAACGGATGTTATACAAGTATTATCTCTATTATTTATTTAATTATGTTATTTATAAATCAACGCGTTTACAATCTATCGTTGTTTTATTATCTATTTATTGACTTTTTTTCCAACTACATAATTTTTTTTTCATCTTTAAAGTCACATAACCTTTTCCTTCTTAATAAATATTTTCTCTCTCTCTCTCTCTCTCTTTCTCTCTCTTTCTCTCTCTTTCTCTTTCTTTTATGATAAAAGCAACCATAAGAAAATTGTGCGCACATGTCGCGCGACAAGGCGCGAGCGGGATGTCGTTCACCTTTTTTCCTCGCGTGAATCAGTCCTGCGAAGGCTCGAGGTAAGGTGGCGAACCATCTGCCTTTTGGATCGTGGCTCTCTGCGGGCCGAAAAGAGGGACGTATAAAAATCAGGTCCGAAAGCATTACCCAGCTGGCACGCGTCTACCTCGCAGCCATTATCGTTAAACAGGATCACAACGCGAGGAGACTCCACGGGACTTCTCCTTCTTCTCCTTCTTCTTTTGCTTCTTCTTCGGCTTTCTTACCCTCTTCTTGGTCCCTTCCTTTCTCTCTCTCTCTCTCTCTCTCTTCCCCTCTTTTTCACTCTTTCCCTCCCTCTTCCCTTCTTTCCCTCTCTCTCTCTCTCTATCTCTCTCGCTTTCTCTCTCTCTCTCTCTTTCTCTCTCTCTTTCTCTCTCTCTTTTTCTTTTCTTTCCAGCTCGTGCTCGTTTTGTTGGGCAGAAGCACCTGCCGCCACCATCGCGTCCCGGTATTTTCATCCCGACGCGATGCGCCTACGGCAAGACAAACATTCTCTTCGTTCAACATACTCGAAAATCCGAGGATCAACGATCTCCCGATCTTCCTTTTGATTTTATTTTTATTTTTCTTTTTTTTTATTCTTTTCTCTCCGAAGAGGAAAAAAAAACGACACATTGTAGAAGCGATGATTTATAAATAACATAATTAAATAAATAATAGAGATAACACTTGTATAATGTCCGTTCAAAGGAAAGAAACAAAGAAAGAAAGAAAAAAAAAAAAAGAAATCCAAAGGAAGTGTTATATCTTTGATACGATGGTATTAATTTCTTTTTTCTCTATTTTTTTTATTTTTTTTTTTTTTTTTTTTTCATTTAGATCATTGAAATCTGTAAGATTTTTATTGTACAAATGTTTTTTAAAGGGTTCGAAAGATTAGGGACGAGTAGTTGTTATAATTTAAATAATAATTGGAGCAAACGTCTTTGATTTATGTTAGAAACACGATCTCAAGATTGTCATTCTTTTCTTTTCTTTTCTTTTCTTTTATTTTCCTTTCTTTCCTTTTCTCTTCGTTTCGTTTCGTTTCTTTCCTTTTGGCTCATTATACATTCCCAGTTCGTTTCTTCGAACGATCGACAGATCGTTAGACGAGAAATATAACGACGATGTCTAGGCTCGTCGTCCTAACAGATGCTCCCGGCTGATCACCATAGGGAAAGCAAGTCGATGTAATAATAACGGCTCGCCTAATTGGAATATCGTTAATCTTCATTGTGTTTCGTAGCTAGTCCATAGTGCTTTAGTGCGTAGAAGTTTATGGAGTCGAGCAATAAGGACGAATTGAAGGAGCGGCTTCTTTGTGTTGTGCTAGGAATCTAATCCTTCCTTCGTTCGTTCCTTCCTTCCTTCCTTCCTTCCTTCCTTTCGTAGCCTAAATCCTGCTAATGATCCCGCGCGAATATTTTAAAAAGAAAAAGAAAAAAAATGAATAGAGAAAAAAAAGAAACTCGAAGAGAGGCTAGCGCCACTAATGACAGGACCCTCTTTCTCTTTCTATTTCTTTCTTTCTTATGTCCTCGAAAGGAACGAGACACGATTCTTTCTATGAGGTGCAAGCCGACACGAAATTGTGGATTGGTATAGACCCAACTCTTCTCGAAATCTCCGATTAACGACGAACTGGCCCCTCTCTCTCTTTCTCTCTCTCTCTCTCTCTCTCTCTCTCTCTCTCTCTCGCTTTTGCTCTCGCTCTCTCGCTTGCTCGTTTTTTCTCTCCATCTTGAGAGAGAGAGAGAGAGAGAGAGATAGAGAGAAAAAGAGAAAGAGAAAAAAGAAGCAGGTGAGAAAGTTTATATTTTCATGGCATGCTTCTTTTTCCTTCTCTCTCATTTCTTCGTACTCCTTTCGTCGATTTCGTTTTATTTTACTCTTTCGGATACACATAAGTACCCGTAGAACGCGGAGTATATCGTTCTCGTACGAGCTCTCAAGTGGACATCTGCATGCACGACGAGAAATTCAAGACGGGCGATCGCTTCTCTAAGGAAATTTGTGAGCGGAGCTACGAGTTTTACCAGGCAACTTTTTTCTTCTACCTTCCCTCTCTTCTAACTTCTTGAGCATATAACGAGTGCATAACTTAGCGAGAGTGTGTCGTTTGTAACGAGTATCATACGAACCGGCAGGATATTGTTACTATCCTAAAAAGCTTTAAAGAATTATTTAATAACCCTAGTTTTTTCTTTTTTTTTTTTTTTTTTTTTTTTTAGATCGCCATCTTCCTATAAAGAATCGATTTTCCATCGGTTTGTCTTATCTTTCCTTTTATCTTTTTTCTTTATTTCTTTTTTTTTCTTTTTTTTTTTCATTTCTCATTCATATCGCATTTTTGATAACCTTCTTTTAGATTTATTTTTCAAAAAAGAAAAATAGAGAGAAAAAGAGAGAGGCATTTCGGTCATCCGTAGCCCAACAAATTTAGTTAGAAATCCTTCGATGATATTTCCAAGAAAAGGAAAAAAAGGTACGAAGGGCATAAATTTAACAATTCCAACAGCTGGAATCCAAATGCAGTGGAGCATGTTCGTGACTTTAGGGATCGCGTAGCGAAAGATGTAGGGGTAAAGAATGGAAAAAAAGTTTGGAGAGCGGCTTAAGGGTAAGTACGAGGGATGCCGTACGTGAAGTACCTCATTTTCATATGTTCTAAGCTAATTTTCTTCTTTCTCGAATTACCATTATTACCTTCCACATTGTCACTTCCTTTTCTTTTCATTCTTTGAATGAAAAGTCTCGATAAGATATTAGAACAATAAAAATTGATAATTAAGTTTGAGACATTCGATGTAATAAAATCATTCGGGTTTTGTAATGTTTTAAATGAATCTTTTTTCTTTTTTTTCTTTTTTTTTTTTTAATCATAAAATATTCAATATATTCACACATATTAATAAATGCATTTTCAATCTTAACGAAACAAGATATTAATATCCTCAAGGATAGATATGTCACAGAACTTCTATTTAATTATTGGAATACAAAATTGGCTTTAAACATAACATACGGAAGGTGTAATTTCCGACACGTATTTCCACCGGAAGTGAGGTCCGGAATTATAAGTAACACCTCCTTCGCATGACCAAGTTCGTCGATTCTTTCGATTCCTCCTCTCTACCTCTTCCTCTTTGTTTCATTTCTCTTACGAAAAATGATTTATCATTAATACAATTGATCAAATCGTAGTGGTTTCTTTTGAAAAAAAAAAGAAAAGAAAAAAAAAAAAACAGATTTAATCCGATCGCAAGAAGCGTCAGATAATTTATTAAATCCATAAACATAGATAAGATATTTGTCAACATTTTTTTGAAATCAGCCTTATCTTTTTTCGCAGTATTTCGTTAACGGGATTCGTCGACATACTTGATTGTCCTTGAATACTAGTTTCCCATCTATATATATATATATATATATATATATATATATATATATATATATATATATATATATATAAACAAGAATATATACCTTCGAGAAAGTTAGTCTTATTTATATATTGGTTCTCATTGTCAAGCAGGTAAGTTCATATGACGTTTGCTGACATTAAGATGAATCTTATCTAAAGTCTAAAGCACTAAGGTAGAAGAACGCCGATAAATATTTTTTTTCTTTTCTTCTTCAAACAGGGACGATAGAACGAAAAAGAATCGTCATACATTCAATGGAAATTAGATGTCGCGAAGAATTATTATTTATTTAGATAGAGAAGAAGGACGGAATATCGCAGAAAATTCTTAGTATAGATTGTTGCAAGGTAAGTAGGCTAGTTGAAAATGCAAATAATAACTCGTCCAATAATCTCGAACAAACAGTGAATCACGAAGTTCTGCTTACGTTGCGAACGTTAAGTTTGTACTACGAATTTACGATGTTTCGATTCTCATTACAATGGTTAATAATCGTAATGAAGTTAGCCAACGTACATACGTAAATTTAATTCTTTACGATAAAAATTTTCATTTCGAAATAAAATGAGAAGAAAGGGAAGAAGAGAGGAAAAGAAGAGGAGTAAGGTGAGGACGAGAAGAAGTATTTGAAACGGATCGATATCAATTTTCCTTAGTCGAGAACCCCTAACGTAAACACCGATTCGCCTTCTCGATGCTCTCCATTTCTTATCTCATTCCCATGGGGAAGGGATTTCTCATAGTGACGTGATTTCTTTTTCTATGGAGAATTTTTTTTTCTTTCATTTTATTTTGTTGTTGTTTTTCTTTTTTTTTTTTTTGTAACCTCCAGGGACCGCCAGATAGACCAGTCGTCATGTTTATTTGTTTGCGGGTAACAGTTCGTACCGGTACAACGTGGTAATAATCGCACAAATCGGGGATAAAATAATAATTGGAAATCTAAGGAGAATTACAAGGCGGCGTATCGAGAACTATTTGATAAGAGAGATTAACACGATCAATATAATTAGTTTAGTAGTTTATATAATGCAGATAGTGA
Organism: Vespa mandarinia; assembly: GCF_050613455.1. Lineage (NCBI taxonomy): Eukaryota > Metazoa > Arthropoda > Insecta > Hymenoptera > Vespidae > Vespa > Vespa mandarinia. The sequence continues at coordinate 6,037,915 of NC_140810.1, read as the reverse complement.
TGCGGTTATCCGTCTATCTTCTAAATACTCAAGATTAAAGAGCCGACATAACGGTGGATAATCAACTTCGCTAGGCGAATAAATGACGTCTGCTTCAAAGGCCAAGCATTTGAAAAATTAATGCATCAATCAAAAAATTTTATTGACCGCTTTTATTTTTTTCTCTTTTCGATTAGGTTTTATGCAAATTTTATGTACATAGATACTTAAATACCAAGATATATAAACCACGTACCATGTTAAGTTCATGGAAATAATAAAAAAAAATAAGAGAGAAATTATTAAAAATAAATTCTTTCTTTTCCTCGAGACAAAGAAATTGAGTATCGACTTTCTTAAGACTTCTACAGAATTTTGACAAAAACGACGCGGACGAATAATACCGAGAAAAATTATTCCGTTATTTTCTTCGCTCGGCATCATCGGCACGATATTGCATTATTCAAGAGTAGACGCAGGGGAGGAGTTTTCTGATGGAAAGTCTACGAAAGCAAAACGTAGTCTATGTTCGGTCGTTTATTGTTATTCGACGAAAAAAAAAGAAAATAAAGAAAAAGAAGAGAAATGCATCGTTTATCGTGAATCGATCTAAATCCAAATTTGTACAGCTGATTTAAAAGAATCGAACAGAAGCCTATTTTTCATAGGAAAAAAAAAAAAGAAAAGAAAAGGATAATCGAGAAAAGAAAAAGGGAAGAAGAATAACGTAGGGAAGGGAAGGATCGAGTCTTTCTCTCTCTCTCTCTCTCTCTCTCTCTCTCTCTCTCTCTCTCTCTCTCTCTCTTGCTCTATCGGATGAGTCTATAATATTAACATAACAAAACTGCGATCGCTTCTAAAAACACCTTCGTTTCGTTGCTTGGCAATGGTTTTATAACGAAGTAGAAGGGAACGAGGATGTAGAAAGGAACGTTCCACTTGAAATTTATTATTAAGGACTACGACGATGTAAGTACTCGTACTTGGAGAGCATCACCCATGTCTTAACCTAAAAGCAAAATATTACGATTACTGACCGCTTTCAGAAATAAAAGTTACTTGCGATTTTTATGGTTCCAATTTTCCAGTTGAAGAAAAAAGTGAGAAATCTTATAAAAGTTTCTCAACGAAAAACGTTAAGACCAAGGAGGATTTATTTTCACGAAACTTTCTAGACACTCTTCTATCCCTTTATATCTTCTTTTTCTTTCTCTTTTTTTTTCCTTTTTTTTCCTTTTTTTTTTTTCGTTTGCACGGTAAGGTAGTATGAAGATCGATTGTATGAAGATCCTTCAACGGAGGATACGAATTATAGCGGATAATCAAGATGCCTAAGCAATTAATTTTTGCTTCTTTGTTCTTTCTCAGCGTAGCAACGTGAAAGGAAGAGTAAGAAGTATTCTCGTTTTAAATTCATCCCACGTCTTTTCCTCGAGAACATCCTCCAGAGATGAAACTTTAAAAAAATGCCGTAATTAGCGGTCACGAAAGCACGAGATGTAGTAAAGAACTAATCGGACTCTTTCTACGTCCACGCCCCTATATAGTCGTTACATAAGAAAAAGTACTTTCGAAGCTTCTGACGTAGAAAAAACAGATGCTGCTGTCGCTGTCCTTTTAGAGTGAGAACCCCCTTGGACGAAGGAACGTCTGCGTTCTATTAGTCACGATCGTATCTACGATTTGAGGGAAAGCAGAAGAAAAAAATATACGAACCAGTAATTCTTTCATTCGAAAAGGCAGAAAATAGAAGACAAATTACTTATACATACATACATGGATATATACATTTTATTTATACTTTAGAAAATAGAAATGTATTTAATGTCGGGGAAACTGATTGTCCTGAATTTTCAATAAATTTTTAATTCATTTTTTTCGTCATCTATTACAAAGAATATTACAATTGGAAGGGGAAAAGAAAAAAAAAAGAGAACGAAATAAAAGGAAACGATTTAGCGAAACGTCATGAATTTTGTAACGTTCCCCTTAACCAGTACTCGTTCCCGAAATGTTCCCCTATTTTTCCCGGTGCACGTACAGCAAACTAAGCCGGATATCGGTCGTTCCTATCCCGCGTACGGAAGCTGAAACCTGGCAATATCGAGGGTTCGAACATTTTGGCAAGGAAAACTGCAGCGGAGCGCAAACGCCGTTCGTACCAACTATGCCGGTGCTTCCCCTTGAATCTCTGCAACTGGTGCAACGTGTGACGCAACGTGGCGCAACGTGGTGCAACACCCTCGTGACCGCGACCTGTCTCAAACTCTTCTTCTTCGGTCACCGATCGATGCCCGACCGACCAAGCATCTTTTATTTCTAAGGAAGAATAGAAAAATGCCGTTACTTCGTTCTTTTCCTGTATCGTTCGCAATATAAAATGCAACTAGAGCACCTGTTCTCATTGCAAGAAATTGTGCAAGCATTGTTGCAGCGAACTGCATTTTCTTCGATCCAGAGAATAACGTTCGACTAGTTATGTCACAATTGCGAGTCATTTTACTCTCTCTCTCTCTCTCTCTCTCTCTCTCTTTCTTTTTTTTTCTCTTTCTCTATCTTTTATTATCTCTTTCCGTCTTACTCGTATAATGCCTTACTGCTACCGATTACGTCAAATTGAGACACGAGAGAACCGTAAAACCCACCATATCTGCCTTCGAACCTCTCGATTACTATCGACCCTAGTGAAATACGATTCTGCGAATAAGTATACCGTGCCGCGGGAGTTTAATGAATCTTAGGAAAGTTTATTCGACGAAGGTACTCTACTATAGAGATTCGAGATTGGTTAGACGTTCGTGATTTTCAACTATTTAGCGACAAAACTTATTATAACGATTCGAGCACAAATGATAGGTACAACAATGGTGCGAGTAAAGGAAGTTTTGTGGGAAATTTGTTTGGATACGTTGTAAGGACTTGGATACAATCGAGAACTTCAAATCCAATAAGCGGTTTTGATGGCAAATAGAGATGAGAATCTTGTTGGTAATAAGGGGATGAAACTTTGGAGGAAACTAAGGAAGTGTATATGCGTGTATCTCTAAATATTTAAATACGTTCGATTGCAATTTATTATTTAGATTTTTTTTTTTAGTCTCATAAAAAGTACGTACTCGTATGGAAAATAAATTGAAAAAGAAGAGATAGAAAGAAAAAGAAAATACGAAGGAAACAAAAATTGGAACAAATTAACGGGCATTAATTTCTTGAGATAGTTTAATCTGTTATATAGTGTTAAACACGTTTTTTTTCGCAAATCTTAGCTATCGGTTCGTCGTGCAATACCTTTTTAGATACGTGATCCAATATATTCGATGTTGTGTCATGGCTTTTCCCACGGGTCACCCTACACATTCTGTCGACAAGCATACTTTATTCGTTGACTAGCTTTGCGGCTTTTATACAACTATTACGTTCTACTTCTTTTTCTTTATTCCCGATAAAGGAGAATACGATTTTATAAAAGTCGTGGAGAATTCTTTTATCGACTTTTCGAAAATCTCTCTTACCGTTTTTAAACTCCCCAGTACTTCTTTGGCAACGTACCAAAAATTCTCCCTCGTGAAAAATAAGATTCATAGAAGTATTATGCGCCTAAATAAATGATTTATTTATCCCTTTTTACATACATTATTCCTTGAAAGAAACTAAGAAAAAGGAAAATAATAATAAAATGAGGAATAATAAAAATACAATACAATTCACTCTACCATCTCGATAAACGTACAAATAATCGAAAATTAAATGTATTTATCGTAAAATCGTACGATGCAACATGCGTACGGTATCAAGAGGCCACGAATCTCGAGAAAATTATCGTGGAATGGTAGACGTACGCAGCGAGATTAGTCTCCCTCGCGCTAAGAAATTTCGCTACCCTTCTCGAACATCGATCGGAGTCTCTCCGGAGAAGGAGCAAAGACCCTTTCGCTACCCTCTCACAAGAAAAAAGAAAAAAAAAAGGAAAAAAACAAAGAAGAAGAACAAAAAAATAGGACTATGCGTAGAAAATAAAAGACGAAAAGAATCGGTTAAATTTACATCGATATTCGTAGACCGATCATATTGGTCTGATATGTAAAAATTCGTGAATCCTTAAGGAGAAGAACGAGAATGGTTTTTGACAAATGAGTCAAAATGAGGGTTGAAAAGAGGCGAATGTCGCGAAAGGACGAGAGGCAAGGAACGACCTTCGAGGCAAGGATGAAGGAACGAAAGTGAAGTCGGAGCTTTCGCCGGGACAGGGACGAAGGAGCAGCGGAGCTTCATGGGGAAATATCTCGGGGAATAAAGGTATGGGGACGTCTGTCTCCATGGTGATTCCATCGAGCGGTTTCGAGCACGCCGCAGAGCGGGAAAACGCCCTTCGGACTGCCTCCGTCGCATCCTGCGCGCCGAACGAAGGGTCAAGAAGCCTCTTCTCCCTCGTTCTTGCTGATCGTCGACCAGATACATACACACACACACACACATACACAGACACATATCTACATTCTCGTACGAGTCGTATATTTTCGGTCGAAAGAGAAAAGGAAGATCCGAGTGAACGACCGAACGTCTCATTTTATACCACGAATCAGAAAAATAGAAACGATTATTTTTTTCGATCAAATCTCGTCTTTTCTCTTCATTTTCTTCTTCATTTTATTCGTCTTTTTCATTCTTCTTTACATTATTCTTCTTTTCCCGCCTTATCTATTTTCTACGCATTCATAGATAATGAATTTCTATCTTCGAAAAGATAATATTTTGCAAACAATGTATTACGTATTCATGGAATATTGGAAGGAGTTGGAATAATTTTCTTTTATTTGTATTAATTCGATAATAAAATTTTCAATACAAACGTAATTATAATAAAATATTTTAAGGATTTGAATATGTAAAAAGATCGAAATTATTAATAAATTCGTTCGTAAAACTATTCTTGTTAATTTGTTTTCATTTGATAAATTAGTACAAAAATATTGAACGACGGAGCACGCCCTTCGTATTCCAACGCTATAGTAAATGGCACACATCTGTCTACGGTTGGAATTATTATATCTCCCAATGTAATTTTAACGCTACTCAAATGTGTTATCATGATCTAATTTCAAAAGTAATATTTGCTCTAACACGTGAAATACTTTTAAAAGATAACGAGAGAAGGGAAAAATTCTGAAATCTCCCTTTAAAAATGTGTTTGCTCTTCGTTTCCATTTTTAACTTTTTAATTAAGCATAAGCCAATGGTACACGAACAGAATACTCACGCACCGTTTGTTCTTTCATCAAATTTCAACGACATAATCGCACATGGAATTTATCGAATCGAACCTTTTATCGAATCAAAGATAGAATCAAACTTTACCGTTATTTCCTTTCTGTAATAACGATTTCAATAATATGAGAATGAAATAAAAGAGGAGAAACCATCGAGGTTGTTTCAATGATTACTCAACGGACCCAACTCGAAGAATTTAGGACCCAAACGAATGGATTCAATTAATCGAGCTCCCTTTTATTAGATGAGTCACGTACTTCACCAAATTGTAAGTAAGTACATAGTTTCTTTCGGACATGCTGGTATACATTCACATACACGTCTGACCTTTTCTACGTTGTACTTACAAACGACTATTAATGAGTATCTCGACCGTTAACATATGTGCGTGAATAGGTTCTATTTACTAGCACGTGTACCGGTATAACCATCGTTACTCTTTTTAACATCCACATCGTCCTTTCCTATTTGCTTTTCCTCGTTTTAACCATGCGCTTTCATTACCTCGTCGTTGCTTCTTTTACTTTATGTTCACGGTTTATGTTCTTGAAAGTTAAAGCTATATCGTTTTTATCGCATCTCCTAGAAACAAACATCTTTTACAGATTGACTTTCATGAATATTTAATAAACTTCTCCTTGTAAAATGAATTATTAATTATTCGCGTATGACACTAACGAGAACGACGTTTGTTACTTCATTTTAAGGCTTAAAAGGGGTCGACTACTTTAATCACGTTTTTTAAAATACATCGCCTTAAAGCCGCAGTAGAAACGTTCTCATTCTACGGTAAAGTTTAAAACGCGTTTACTCGTATAACTTTTCTTGTTTCTGATCTCATCTTTTCATATCTGCTTAGAAGTTCCATTATGCGGCACTTTTTACGTACTTTCTCGTGTTTAAAATTAACGGAAATAATGGAAACGTAAGGATAAGAATACGTAATCGTGTACTCGAAAATCCAACTATCCTTATATTGTCTAGCAAGAGGTTAATTAGCGTGTAGCTCGTGTGAGCGACTGACCATGATAGTATTTACAGCTCTTAACTAACTCAACCATAGACACACTTCCGGAATACACGCGTTCTCTACTACTGAAAAATATTATTTTAAATAGTACTTTACTATTTCATTGTTATTTGATAATCGTTCTTCTTACAAATTTTTCCAAGGATTATTTCCTCGAAAGTGTATACTATATTATCACAATAGAAATTAAATGTTTCATTTTAATAAAAACAAAATTGAACGTTCATTTGACGTTTTAAATTATTTTATTCGATTTGTCTTAACATAAGAAAATAAATTTCTTTAATTTCGTAATACAACGAACTCTACTAATTCAATTTTAATTTCATTTTTATATAAAATTTAAACAAAAATAGAAAATCAATTTTATTCGAAAGCATTTTCGACAAAACTTAAAATTAAAGTATACATTCATACTTTTTCTAAGATCTCGTGACATTTCTCTCTCTCTTTCTCTCTCTCTTTCTCTCTCCTATCTCTCTCTTTTAAAAATGTTAAGCATGCTCGTTCGTAAGGACTATCTTATTATAGTTAAAGGGTAGAGATCACGTACGGTGCACGTGGCAAACACCTGTCGTACTCGCGAAGGAAAGCAACGCTCGTAATGAAAGAGGCGGAGAGAAGGAATATATAGAGAGAAAGGAGAATATATGAAATACTCGTGGATGAGACAGGAACGGAGAGGGTAGGCAATGAAGGAAAGAGAGAGAGAGAGAGAGAGAAAGGGAGATAGGCAGACACAGATACATAAAAGGAAACAATGTTAAAGTCGGGCTGGATGGACGAAAGAGGATTTAAATAAAAAATGAACAAGTTCTTCGTGGGTAGTCGGTGTGACTCCGTCCCACGTTGATTGCAAGCGCGACTCCCTTTTGATGACAATACTTTCGGCAATGGTCTTAATAAATAATTAGAACACGATTTTTCCGTGGTCTGCTGAAAGCAGAAGAAATAAAAAAAAAGAGAGAATGAAAAAAGAAAAGAAAAAGAGAAAGAAAAAATAGTGTTCGTCCGAAGAAAACGTGACCCTTGCATAAAAGACGGAGAGGGAGAGAGAGAGAGAGAGAGAGAAAGCGTGACGAACAAGGATCGAACAACGTGACTATTGTTTTCATACTTTTTCGAGCGTGTGCCTCGTGGATTTTTTACAATACCTCTAAGGTAAAGGACTCCATGTTCTCTCTCTCTCTCTCTCTCTCTCTCTCTCTCTCTCTCTCCCTCCCTACCTCTTTCTTTCTCTCTCTCTCTTACTTATTCGTCCGCTCGTTTGGCGATACGTTCCCCAGTATCGCGATACGTTCTCACGAAGGGGAGAAGATCTCGGTTTTATTCGTCCGCATAATTAAGTGGATCCATACGAAACCCCGTAATTAAGCACATGAATATAAAAAATTCGATTCGAGTATTTTTATTATGCGTCAGTCGAGCTCGTCCTGAGATTTAAAAGAAATCCTTTTGATCGTTTCCTTGACGCGTAATCATGACTATGATTGTTTTTATTTTTTTCTTTTTTCCTTTTTTTTCCTTTATTCTTTATTAACAATCGGCCATCTTGCAAATCGATTTCTTTTCGTATCAAGGTGTTGTATCTTTACGTTAGTCGTTACTAAAAAATTTATGTAAAACCATGACACATCTCGGCCATTATATATGTATATGCCGATAGCGACATGGTAAAGGAGGCACGGAATCGTCAATAATTTTTATGCGTGCTAACCGAGGTCATAATAAAACGACACGATGAAAGATCGAAGTCAAACGGCCTAGCGAAACGACACGCCGCCATTGGTCACGCGATCATATTGTCAGTTTTAGAATCGTCGATACAAGTGGAAAACCTGTCGTCTTGAGTTGAATGAACGAGATAATGGATAAGAACAAATTGAGTAATAACCGTTGAGAAGACGATGGCTATAACGATACATGGGAGATAGAATGAACTCTAAAGTGGAATCTTTCTAGATGTGGGTATGTTTAAATAAAAAAAAAAAAAAATAAAAAAATAAAAAAATGAAATAAAAATTAAAAAGGAATCCATACGAGAATAGGCTCGTTAGAAGACAAACAAATTTATTTTACGAATTTGCATATATGCCCATGCATATTTAAAATAAAGTGATACTCTTATGTATTATATTTATTAATATTTATTTCGTTAAATCTGAAACAGCTGGTGATTCGAGATTTTAATGACGGTATTCTTTCTTTTGCGATATCATCGGACGATCATTAGTAATTCGATTCGATCGAGTCGAATATCCGGAAACGAAAAAACAGGCCGCTTAATGTTTCAGTTGAAAATGTCGTTCTATGCCACAGACACGCGATCCTTCTCTCCCGAGTGCGACCCGTTATTCCAACGCTCCTCCCTTTTCATATACGATTCGTGATACTTTCCCTGTTAATTAAGCGCTTTCAGAAACAATGACTTTGTCATCGTATCGATAATTAATGCGTTTCAAATCCATCCGCCTTTTTCATTTTGCAAATTGGAAGTTGCAGGCTATTACGATTATATTTTCGAACGATAACTAGTTTATACAGGTATAGTTGCAATTACAATTACGAACATATTGAGTTGCTACGTAAAATGTGCACGAGAAAAGATAAATGTATTAATTTTATATGATATTTTGTATTTCCCTTTTTTTTTTTATTTATTTATTTATTTTTCTTTTTTCATTTTTTTTTCTTTTTGTTCTTTTGATTTTTTTCAAATTATAAGTAAACTATCGTATTAAAAATGGTACGTTATGGTATTAATATTATTAATGCGCGAAGAGGATAATGTTCGACATCGTTAACGAATGAAATTTCTCATCCTCTCAAAGAGAATCGGCTTGTTCTTTGAGGATGTTCCGAGGTTACGACATTCTTCGAGAATGGGTAACCTGGACACCAAGCGAAACAAAGGGAGGCGCCTACGAGGACGAAGATGGCCCTTTTCAAGAGAAAAAAAAAGAGAGAGAGGGGAAAAAGACAGTGTGAGAGAGTGAGTGAGAGAGAAAGAAAGAGAGAGAGAGAGAGAGAGAGAGAGAGAGAGAGAGACAGAAAGAAAGACAGAGAGAAAGAAAGAGAGGAGATGAACGGTCGAGGAAAGAGACGAGGATACTCGAAAATTGCTGTTGCAGGCCAACCTGTCTGCGAAAAATAGAGAACTATTTGACTGAGAGAGATTCAACGAAAAACGAAGAAAAGAAGAAAAGAAGAAAAGAAGAGAAAGGAAAAGAAGGTTCTACCTGGTCAGGACCGAGCCACCGAGTAGCGACTGGTTAGGAATCGATGGGTGTTTGAGCAAGAAAAAAAAAGGATTTCATTGAGTAACTCATCCGTGTAAAACACTTGCCGGCGAAGGGACAGCCCTTTTACACTGATATAACATCTTCATTTTTCCTCCATTTTTTCATTTTTTTGTTATTTGTTTTTTTCTTCTTTTTCTTTCTTTTTTCTTTGTTTTGTTGTTTTGTTTTGTTTTTTTTTTTTGTTTTTTTTTTCTTTTTAACAAAATTATTACACGTTAAAAAATATAAAGAAAAAAAAAAAAAAGAAAAGAGAGAAAGGAGAAGAGAAAAAAAAAGATTGTATTCGTTTTTAATTGGAATTCAATTCAGCTATTGAAATGTTCTATAGTAAATAAAAAGGGTTCGATTAATGGAAGAAGAAGGAGAGTAAAAACGAGAATGTCGCTGAACGTGCTTTCTTTGATCGAAGGGGGACGTATCTGACTCGAAGGCAGATGTCCTCGTTCGTGGAGGATGTCGTAGAGAGAAAATGGCAAGAAGGAGGGCGAGATGGTTAAAGAGCCAGGTGCGTTAACGTTTCCGGACCGATTCGAGAATCAATTCGAAGCTCTCTCGTTCTAAGGAGGCCTTAGATTGGAACGCGGTCTCGTGGCAGAAGATAATTGGTACAACTACCATGGACAGAACTTCTTCTTTTTTTTATTGGTCAGGCCTGTCACTTGTCAACCAGGTTCGATATGTAATCCGAGAAACCAAACGACGATGAACCACGAAGCGTACTTTCGTTCGGCCCAACTCTCCCTTCTTCTTTCCTTCTCTTCTTCTTCCTTATTTCCTCTCGTGATACTGGTTTAACTCGATGTCCCACAGTCTAAGTGAGAAAAATCTATGATCAGGTTTCTAATTTTATTTCCTTTTCCCTCCTTTTTCTTTACCAATCTTATATTCTAAGATCAAGGTTTCACTCGCAATCATTATAAATTACAAGGACCGGATTTAGACTCGTCGAATGATCGTTATCTCAAGGATAACGATATTATAGAAAATTTCAATAGAATTCTTTCCTATTTAGGTTATTGAAAGAATCCCACTTGTTAACTATGAAAAATAAATGAGTATATATTTCAAATTATAACATGTATATATATATATATATATATATATATATATATCTGCATATATATATAGATATGTGTGTATATATATATGTGTGTATATATATATATGTGTGTATATATATATGTATGTATATATATATATGTATATCAACTGTTTTAATCAACATTATAAATTAAGAACGTGCCGAAAAGAGAGATGTATCCTACAAAGAAGTGAGAAAGGATAAGATAGGCAAGATCAAGTTACCGGTCACCGTGGGTGGAAGCACGAGTAAAAAATTCAAAGTGCCCTTATCCCTTTGTTTGCATTAGGATAAGACCGGATGCATTTATCAAATCGGCAGATAAGAAACGCTACATACGTCTCCTCCCTCTTTCTTTCTCCTTTTCTCTGGATTTCTCGTATTTACAATATTTGACATGCCGGTTTCTCAGTACCAAGAGAAGCAAGGCACGCTATCGAAAACGCAGACGGTCGTTCTCGGCTCTACGAAAAAGAGAGACCCGAAGGATCCTCGAAGGATCTCAGGTAGACAGGACTACCATTCATACTCTTTCTCTCTCTCTCTTTCTTTCTCCCTCTCTCTCTCTTTCTTTCTTCCTTTCTTTTTCTCTCTTTCTATCCCACCGACGCTCTCTACGCCACGATAGAAAGCTTCGAGCACGAACAGGAAACGCAGAAGGCTCTCGGAGATCTTTAGTGCTATTTAGGTCTCTTCAAACGAGGGCTAGTTGCTTCCGAAGGTCAACCATCCTTTTTTCCTTTTCTTTGCTACCTCGCTACTATCTGTCTCGATCACACACCGAGAAAGACAATCCGCGTTCCTATGATTTTAACGATGAATCAAAATTTAAGAAATTTTCTTCAAATATTTTCACGAATTTGTGGAAAATTTTTTAAACGATAACTTTGTCACGTATCTAATTATATTCTCATAGAGGTGTTATCGTTAATCAGATTCTAATCAAGATTGTATCGTACTTTTTCATCTTCTCGTTATCAAGTAGCTCGGCGTACGAGTTTGAAAAATATTAGAATAATGAGAAATGTTTTTATAACAAGAACATAACTCGATTTTTCTCCCATATAATTTTATCTATCCAATGTATCTATCCATTTTCTCGGTCGATTAATCGTTAACGACTTATTACTTAACATTTTCTACATATTTCAAGATCATTTCTAATATTTTTGTATCCCTTACCAACGATTTAATAATAATTAACCAGATGTAGAAGTAGTATATTTCATCGTATCAAGTTAAATGTCACACGATTTTTCAATTAAAAAAAAATATATAACCCGTCGATAAGGTAAAAGAACTGGAAAATCAAGCTTCGAACGTTTTGCTTTTATCTTTGTTTTTCTCATCTCTGGATCTTCGAGAAAATAGAAAATTCCAATAATTTACCTCTTCGCACTTATAAATGTATTGAATTGATGTTCGATAAGCAATTTATCGAACGGAATTTATGAATTTATTCGCGAAGCGTTCGGCCACGCTAATGGAACTGTATATCCTAATCAATCATGGATCGACAAATAGAAAGAAGAAAAGAGACAGACAGACACAGACAGAGAGAGAGAGAGAGAGAGAGAGAGAGAGAGAGAAGAAAAAGATATCGTAGAGTCTTCCCTCCCTCTCTTCTTCTCGAATAACGATGACCTAAGCACTTAACCAATTCTCGATACACGAATAGACGTCTGTACTCGTTCACGTTCGATGATGTACCGCCAAATCCCGATTATCAATCACGAAGAAGTCGGCCATACGCGAAAGCTACTGATTTATTGCGCCTTTCCTTCGTCTCACCGCGTCCCTCGCAACTTCAAAATGGAATCCATCTTTTTCTTCTTCTTCTTCTTCTTCTTTTTCTTCTTCTTCTTCTTCTTCTTCTTCTTCTTCTTCTTCTTCTTCTTCTTCTTCTTCTTCTTCTTCTTCTTCTTCTTGGTATACCTTCGTCGTTGTTTTCGTCGTCGTCGTCATCGTCGTCATCGTCGTGCTGTTCGTTTAAATCATTATGAGAAAATCTTCATCATTCTGACTTCGAAGGACGAAAACGAACAATGATAGAAAGAAAGACTCATTGATTGTATAATTTGATATAAAAGATATAAAGGAATTCGCGATCTTTAGCGTATCTATCTTGAATCGAAATCCTTCGAAGCACTCTAATCCATTCGATTAATGGCGAATAGAAAAATGTACCTATTTGTTAAAGGCCAAATTGCGTAATTAGAGTTAATTCTTCTTCGTCATGGCCAGGTGTCTAACTAATTTCAATACCTGTTTATTAAGATAGTTAACTGCTTTGAAAAGTTTTTTACTTTTATAAAGTATATTAACAGGCGTTGTTCTTTTGTTCGACGTACATACGTCTAACATAATCGTTTCTCATTTAATTCATATCCTTCATCTCAAAACCACTTAGTATTCTTCTATATTCGATCATTATTTCGCGTAGTTACGATAAAAAAAAAAATTGGATGTTAATTCAAATAAAAAAAAAAATATAAATAACAATTTCGAAACGAATATAGATATGTTGCGGGATTATTTGTTAATACTCGTTGATAAATAATTTCGAAAAGTAATTTCGAAAATAGATCGATGATATAAAAAAAAAGGAAGAGGGAGTTGGGCAGAAATCTGAAAGTATATTGACCCACGATCTGGAGCATAGATCTTTTTCTCTCTCGCACACATATGTACTCCCACATAGGTGATTCACAGATTCTCTCGACGGCACGCATACGTATAAGGTGTATGTTGTTGTTGTTGTATATCGACCGCGTAGTCCCGTTTAAAAGTTAAACGATCGTAGTATGCATCAATGTGTTAACGCGCTTGTTCACACAGACGCTTACATAAATATGTGATGACCTCGAGAACTAAGCGGTCGATCCGCGCGCGACTCGTTAGCTCGTTTCCCCTTTTCTCTTCCTCTTCCCTCTCAGCATCCTTTTCCTATCCCGTTATATCCCCCTTCTCGTTTCCATCCCCCCCCTTTTTTTCATTAATTGTAAATGTGTCTAGTTTATCATTCTCTTTCCCATTACGTCGCATTTAATTTCGATTAAAATCACTTCGATAGATAAGAATTTCATTATTTCCTCAAAATTCGAAATAATCGCATCAATTTTTTTCATGCATAATTGACTCTTTATTATGCTGATCCGATAATGTCAGTCACGTTATAGCCATGAGCTTAAAACATCTAAAGTATTCAAAACGGTTTTATAACATGGTCCATATTTAGGGTAAAATGTAATTTTTAAAGAAATCGATCGAAAATATTTAACCGTACATTAGAGCATATTTTTCTGATTTATAGATCAAGGAATCACAGCATTCGAGCATCCTAATCCGAACTATGCGATGGTGGACCCTTCATCTTCTAGATTGGAGCATAGTGATTAGAACCAATATCGTTAAAAGTAACCTTTCATCAGTAGTAGGTACTTGTAAAGCTGCACGATTTCATGCACGAATATAGTTGCTCGATCGTGGAATAAGATAATCTACATAATTAGGAATAATCATACGAGAGCGAGCGAGCCAGGAGGCGATCGATTCGAGACGTATCTTCGTTAGCATAACTGCAAGAATCTCAAATTCTTTATGAATTGAATTATCGCCGTGGATAGGAATTTAAATGCTTTATTAATCAGTTTAAACCGATTAGCCAGCTACGAATAAGGAAAAGTTCTTCTATATCAAATTTATTTCCTGAATTAATGATAATTTTTAAATTAATACGATTTGTCAAAAAATATTTCCAATTTTAGTTACACGATTTAATCCCGTATAACCTAATTTATGTTTCACGTACAAATAAAAAATGATATAATGCAAATGTTATTAAATATACGCAGTATAACTTATACTTAACATACATTAACCTTTGGAATATGGGCCTAATAATTAATTATGAAAGAAAAAGAAATGAAATAAAATAGACATATAAATGTATACACGACGTGTTATTGAGATTTCCTTATAATATGCCGTATAAACAAATGACACGAACATTCTCGATAATCTCATCCAATTATCGAATGGTTAATTTAATTTTCTTAAAAGATTTATCGATCGATGCATAATCATAGAAATAAATTGAATCGAACGTTCCAAAACGATCCTCCGAGAGAATATTATGGCAAAAAGGATTCATCATCTTCTTTCTCGCGCGCGCGCGCAGAAAAGAAAAGAAAGAGAAAAAGAAAAAAAAGGAAAAAAAAAAAAGACATAAGAAAAAAAGGAAGAAGAGAAAGCAAGGAGGATCCCAACCGTCGAGAAATTCGACGTCGCCGGTTCACGGACGAAACTTTCCCACTGTCCGAACGAACGTGGTGGCATCGAACGGGAGGAAAGCGGCGAGACGCGGCCGTACACGCTGAAACCGCGCGCGCGTGCGCTCACTCGCGCGATCTGCCCTTCGTCGCGACGAATTGAAAGAAAGGAGACCCTAAAAAAACTGGTTCTTTCTTTCCCCCTCGTAGGTTTTCGGGCCCGCACCTGGCCGTACCGCCGGTTCTTTGCGAGTACGCGAGATGAAAAGAGAAAGAAGGGGGAAAAAAAGAAGAAAAAGAGAAAGAGAGGGAGAGGGAGAGAAAGAGAGAGAGAGAGAGAGAGAGAGAGAGAGAGAGAAAAAAGAACTTCGATCGGATCTGACCAACCAGGGCGGCGATCTCTGAACCGAAAATTAATCGGCGATTAGCCTAAACGATAACGTCCTATTCTCCAGTTGTAACGTCAAATTCGAATCTATCTCTTTGCGTGAATCTCTTCTTAGATCGACGTAATATCTTTCTATGTCTATATTCTATTATTTTATAATTACTGATTAGATGAATTTTTTCGTTTTCTTTTCTTTTCCTATTCATTTTTTTTTCTTTTATTTTTTTTCTTTTCTTTTCTTTTCTTTTCTTTTCCATTAACGATTAATTGGAGGAATGTAATACCAATTTGATTTCAATTTTACTCCAAACAAATATCGTATAATAAATGAACGTTAGTAACTTCCATCTTTAAAGAAGTTTCCAAGTGATTCTTGACGAGTGGCAATAGGAAGGGAAAGGGCTCTAATTCTTAAGTTAAGTCGAACAAAGTAGAATAATTCTCCCGTCGTAGGAGTTTCCGACCGATAAAGGGTCGAGGTGTTAACACTGAGTGCTAAATAGTGGACCCTAACTACCTCTCTCTCTCTCTCTCTTTCTCTCTCGCTTTCTCTCTGTCTCTCTCTCTCTCTCTCTCTTTCTCTCTCGCTTTCTCTCTGTCTCTCTCTCTTTCTCTCTCGCTTTCTCTCTGTCTCTCTCTCTCTCTCTCTCTCTCTCTCTCTCTCTCTCTCTCTCTTCCTACAACTCTCGAAAGAGTCTTGAAGTGCTTAGGTAAAGGGTTGGAGAGGGATCGATTAAAAGGCGTTGAGTTAAATAGTACTAAACTCCGTTTCGCTCTCGAAGCTCAAAGGATTTCCGGGGTGCTAAAGTCTACGGGTTTCGAGTGTTTCGCGGTTCTTTGCACGTGCTCGCTCCAACTAGCAGTACCTTCCTTTTAAAGAAGCCGACCGCCCACTATATTTTTTCCACTGACGGGAACCACGAAGTTGAAAAAAGAAGAACATTGAGAAAGAGAGGTAGAAACGATCGGTGGTTTGCGTGAGGCGACGCTCAACCCTCTCGTGACTTTTCCCGTTTGCGTTCTTGTTTCTATCGTCTATGTAAGTATATATATATATATATATGTGTGTGTGTGTGTGTGTGTGTGTGTGTGTGTGTGTGTGTGTGTAGATGTGTGTATATGTACGTGTTAGTGTATATCTCTTCGCACCTACAACAGGATTCAGATTTAAAGTAGAGCTCGTTTCTATTCGAGAAAAGAAGGATTAACTAATGTAACTCCATAGAAACGGCTTTCCATTGATTAAAAAAGCAAAATTAAACGATCGCAAATGGTAAAGGAAAAAGGAGTATCGATATCACGATCTTGCATCAATCGGACAATTATCATTTTTCGTATGCCTCGATCGTCACAGGATATGGTTTGCATGCGTCGAGCGTGTAAATCTGGCGAGAGGATGATTAATAAAACTACTAACAGTAGTCGACGATAAAGAGAGGGCGAAAGAGAGAGAGAGAGAGAGAGAGAGAGAGAGAGAGAGAGGGCCTCGAAAAAATGAGCTGCGACGCAGAAGCGAATACAAAACGGCATCGGCGAAGGATCAAAGGTCAAGAACCTCGAAGACCCTTTACCACTCGATTAGTGACTCGTCGTCTTCTTGGACTTGTGTGCTCACTCTCTCTCTCTCTCTCTCTCTCTCTCTCTCTCTTTCTCTTTCCCTTTCTCTTTCTCTTTATCTTTCTTTTTCTCTTTCTTTTTATCTTTCTCTTTCTCTCTCGGTGTGGGCCGGGAGGGAAGGAAACTTCCGGACGATGCAGCTTGCACATAGGTCCAGGCTCCTTTTTTTCGGCGTCTCCTCTCTCGCGTACTTTAGCTGCATACGAAATACGAAAAAGGACAGAAGCTCGCACCGGAGGAGGCTCGCGTGCGTTCATCCGCTCTCTCTCTCTCTCTCTCTCTCTCTCTCTCACTCTTTCTCTCCCTCTCTCATTCCGTGCGTGCGTAAGAGTACGTGCAACGTATTTTTGCAGGATACACTCCTCCCTCCTCCCTCATTCCCTTCTTCGTCTTCTTCATCGTCGTCCTTCTTCTTTTTTTCTTCGATCGGTGTGTCCTTCTCTATCTCTCTCTATCTCCCTCTCTCTTTCTCTCTCTCTCCTTCTCTTTTTCTTTTTCTCTCGATGAACTGTGTCGACGTTTCTTCTTTTTCTCTCTTACACGCTCGCTCGATCATTCCATCTTTGTCCTTCAAAGAGGACCGCTTCTCCTTTTTATCCCTTATCCTTTATTCTTTATCCTTTATATCCCGGTGCTAGGTAGACAAACGCGCAGAACGCACCACTCCCGAATGGCATAATGCATCTCGAACTGGTTTTCTACCGACGAACTGCGACGGCGAAGACGATGAAGAGCGAGAGGCACGGCCGTCTCATTTTTCCCATTACTCCCGAATTGCGCCACTCTTTTGACCGTTCCTTCCTTCCTTCCTTCCTTCCTTCCTTCCTTCCTTCCTTCTTTCCTTCCTTCCTTCCTTCCTTCCTTCCTTCTTTTCTTCTCTATTTTTCCGATCTCTCTTCGTCCTTTCCCTTTTTCTCTCTCTCTCTCTTTTTTTTTTTCTGACTCACTCTTTCTTTCGACCTATTATCCTTAGCTCGTTCTCTCTCTCTCTCACCCTCTTTCTCTCTCTCTCTCTATCTCTCTCTCTCTTTCTTTCTTTCTTTTTCAAACACTCTTTCGTTCGACCTATTATCCTTAGCTCGTTCTTTTTCTCTCTCTCTTTTTCTCTCTCTCTCTCTCTCTCTCTCGCTCTCACATGTTCTCCCGTTCATCCAACCCTTTCTTTTTCTCTTCTCTTCTCTTCTCCGTTAAAAAAGTCTAGACCGACACCTGTGTGCCCGGGAGAACCAGATTCCCTCCTTGTCCTCCTCATCCCTCTCTCTCTCTCTCTCTCTCTCTCTCTTTCTCTGTATGTATGTTCACTACATTCACCTCTTTCCCTCCTATCTTTCTTACACCCTATTTTTCCCCCCGTGTAACCACCTTCTTCTTGGAGGGTGCACCGGAGACGACACGTCTCCATCGATTTCACGCGTTCAACCCGGAACTAAGCTTTCGAAACTTCCCTCCCTCTATTTCTTTCGACTGAAAGAACGAGAGAAAGGGAGGAGAATTTTAAGAATACTCCGTTCGTAAACGGAAGTAGAGAGTTGTGTACAGTGTTATTCATAATCCTTTTTGTAATTTGTTTTTTAATAATCAATTTGAAATGATTTAATTCAACTTAACCGACGAGATTTTTGATCGGTGAATGTAGAATTTGAAGATTATTTTGATTATAAATAAAAATATTAAAGATGTGATATTTTATTTATGAAAAACAACGAACGAAAGATTAAGAAAAGTCTGAAACTAATGATATATTATGAAACTTTAGAGAAATTAATAAATCGATGAATATAATGTTTTCGTTAATGGAAATGAAAGAAATAAATGATTTAATGTTTTATTACGAGTGAAATTTAATCTTCATGAACAGGTTAAAATTGAGATTTCCCCTCAACTGAATTCTCAAGTAAAATAAATATGCAGATAATCCTTCTATAACATGTTCTTTGCGAATGTAATTTTCATACATTACGGTCTAAAAAAAGTGGGAAAATTCATCTAATATGTTACTCTAAGAAAACGATTTTGACTGTTATGATAGAATCAAAATATTTTTGTATGACAATGAAAATGAAAATTAATAAACTTCAATGTTCGTGTACATTCTTCTTTTTAATTTATTATATTAATATTATATATATATATATCATTTTATTTTTATTATTATTTTGAATAAAAATATAATAAAAAAAAGCAGGATTAAACTCTTATTTACGTCAATTTAATGTTGAAAGTTTATCACGAATTTCGCAAATTATGAAAAAATGTTTAAAACATGAATCTTTTTTCTTATTTCTTGAAACGAAATATCAAATTTTTTATGTACATACATTATTTCCTGGTATTCATTAAATAATAATGTTTTTCTCTCATATAACAAATGTTACAAATATTATTTGTTGTATTAATATTATATATATATATATATATCATTTTATTTTTGTTATTATTTTGAACAGAGATATTATATAAAGAAAAAAAAAACAGAATCAAATTCTTATTTATATCAGTTTAATTTTGAAAGTTTTTAATGAATTTTGCAAATGATAAAAAGAATCTTTAAAACATGAGCCTTTTCTTATTTCTTAAACCGGAATATCAAATTTTGTATGTAAATATATTATTTTCTGGTATTAATTAATAATAATGTTTCCCTCTCATATAACACACTATTGATGTAACACGGATTACGGATTTTCGTGTTATATGAGAGTTATCTGTATACATATGGAATAAAATAAAAAGGAAATGGAAGAGGAATAAAAATAAAAAGAAAGTAGGGGCATTGCAGGATCACTTTATCAGAAACCATAATAACAGGGTCGACATCCCCAACTCGATGGAATCGACCTTGAACCAACTCGAAATGTTTAAAAAGCTCTACCTCTTCGACCTTCTCTTTCTCTTACTTCTTTTCTTTTGATATACCATTCCTACGCTTGGTGTGCTCGCGCGAATCATGTCCTTTAACGAAGCGCGGCAGGATGCGCCGAAGATCAAGATCGTTGCGGACTTAATTGGCTAATTAATAAAGGCCCCTAATTACGGCGTAAGTAACGCGCCGTCGTTTTTAGGCGCGCCCCTCGTTATAAAGTGCGCGCACAGGTCGCGCTCGGTTGCGCTTTCTTTTCTCTCCTATATTTTATTCCTTTTTTTTTTTTTTTTTTTATTCTTTTTTCTTTTTCTCTTTTTTTTTCTTTCCTTTTTTTATTACGCGGCCTCTACGCTGCTAACCTTTATTTTTTCTGGTCACTTTCTTCCTTTCCTCGTATATCCATCCACACAACCTTCCTGACCAGAATAATGATTTCGTTGCACATTTTGCCGGTAACTATGAATTTACATTTGTAATATGTAACTAACTATGAAACTTCGTTTGACTTTTGAAACAACTAATTTCGTTTTTTCTTTGTTATTTATTTTTTTTTTTTTTTGTTTTTTTTCCATTATTTTATCGTTTTTTATTTTTATTAAAGCAAACAAAAATCTGATAAAAATTTGAATCCCAATTAAAATTAAAAACAATAGGAGGATTTTATTTACTTTCGTTACTAATAACTCAAGTCATTTTTACTTCATTTTATATTTATTATCCTTGATGTTTATTTATAGTTTACGTCTGTATGTAAAAATGTAGGCTTTCCAGTAGATAAATATCTGGAAATTTACCCCGGTGTCGTAAACAAGTTTATAAGCTTAATTATGCCGATTAAATTCATTTGCACGTTGTCCGGAACGATCTTCGTTTCCAAATCGAAACAATACGATGGTAGAGTATTATTAAAATTGTTCAAACCTGGTTTTATATTGTACAGTTCTACTACGTTCTCTCGAAATTCCAAGCCAGGTAGAATTCCTTTGTGTGGAATTTCCGTTGTCCTTATTCGAACATAAAACCAGCCGGACTTCTGCTTGTTTTGGATCCATTTATTTTCATTTGCTGACCGCCATAACCCCTAAGTTAGTAATTAAGACATACATTTTAATGAGACCTCGGAAACCAATAATATTTTTAATTGAAAATATCAATCGCATTATTTTCCAATTAGAAAGGATCATTTTTTAAACTTCTAAATATCATACAAAGATGATATTATAACAATCATGTCCAATGTTATCTTTGTTAAGAAAATTTTCTTGTCTAACAATTTCAGGATTGTTAATTTTGCGAAAAAATTTCTACCTTAGCTAATTACCGCGACTAATTACGGCGATTTGTATTTTCTCTTCGCTTTGGTAACTTCATAAGCTTTTGAGGTTCGCAGACTTTGGCTGGCGAAGACACGAGGTCATTAAAGTGACAGGTGATGGTTTCCAATTAACTTCTGATTGCACGCATTTCTTCAGAACTTCCGCAAAACGCTTTCGTGGTGAATTCACGATTTGCTTTTTATCGTCGACTTTTTTATCGATCACAACGGTCATGAACACGCGATAATTCTTGACCGTACGATGGCTCTATCATCGTGTATTAACTCGATAGCAAGGAATGCAAAAAATAATTAATTCTAGGAAGAAACAATGAAAACATCGATTTCTAATTAATTTTCATTTTAACGTACACGTAATATGGACGATCTCACGAGGTATTTAATTTCAAATATCGGCGCTATTAGAGATAAAAACGAATGCCTTTGACGATTTATCTATCAAATTTACGTTACTTTCTTATCAGCACATGATTCTTTCTAAAATTTAAATCGTATTGAAATTGTTAAAGTTCGCGCGACTCTTGACTCTCGTGACCGATAAAAGAAATCTTTAATTTTAATAAGATGATTTCACAATTAATCGTATCGCGCTCTCAAGAAAAACGTAATAATTTAAAAAGATGATAGATATCATTGAGCTACTTTGTAGAACTATCATTTCTTTTTTTCTTTTTTCTTATTTTTTTTTCTTTTTTTTTCTTTGTTTTTTTTAACACGAATCGAAAACTTTATGGAAGCAATAGTATGCGTGTACTATCAATTTCAATCTTTCATCAACGATAAGCAGGCGCCATGATTCCTAGGTTAGACGCAAAAAATTTTTTCACGTATCGATCAAATTCGATATTTATCCGTATCTGTAGACGATTTTTTATTTGTAAGAAATCATAAAAATATTATTTCATCGAATGATCGGGCCTCGAGACAGTTAATTTTAACATTTCTTTACACACCGATATTATCGATAACATTTATAAGTAAAATATATGATTTTAATCCTTCTCATTTGGTTGACAAAATCCATATATTCATAAAGACGTATGAGATCTAACCTTCGCAAACGTTATCGAGACCAGGACTACAGAATGATTTTACATTAAGAGCGATAAAAGTTTCGAGATTGAGAGTGGCTGTTATCTAATGTCACTTTTTAACAGTACCTAAATTATAGTAATATTAGACATTGCTTAGTTTCATATACGACGATAACGAAAGAAAATGAGATCGAGTTCAACCATTGGCCTCGTTTCGTTATCATACCTTGCTCCTGTCACGTGAAATATTCTCAAGGTATCAAGAAAAAGACAGTCGTTCATTGTGGACTATTGAAGATTCAACGATCAAATTTCAACGATTAAGACGAATTAAATGAACGTTCCTAATTTTTATTTGACAGATCATTGGGATGATGATAAGAAATAAACTGGTTAATCAACTTTTAATCAATTCGATTTATTATTACATATAAAACTTACATGAGCGCAATAAAATAAAGATAAGATAGGTAACATAAATAAGACTTACATAATTATAAAAGAAACGTAATAATGTAAAGAAACAGAAATAGAATATAACATAGTTATTATATATTCGCAATAGATATCAAAAAAATGTTTCGATCTTTGACGATTGATATACAACGTCATAACAAGTAATATTACATGTGTGTATTTGCTTTTACATCGTATTCTTTAACGTCCTAGAAATAAAATTTTGTGCATTAGCATTAAAATCAACAAGACATATTGTATCTACGTTCGCATCAAGACTATGAAAATATTAAGTATCATAAATGTTCGAAAGAGGGAAACAAGTTTTACATCATTGCTCCGTGTAATCCTATATACTTAAGTATGCTCTTCCCAGCTTTTCCAACAAATGGTAACTTCTATGTTTTTCTTTACTCTGTCTGACGTTTATTTTTCGAAATCGGAGAAATATTTATGGGATAAGATCGTAAAGAAACAATTTTTCTTAGACTTTCCAATGCATCTTCTAAAATGTGCTTCCTAGGGTCGCATTTCTTTTTCACCCTCGACGATAAGGACAATGACCTTTCCATCCTATTCCCTCGAAAGACGTTCGTCGACATCAAAGCGTGTACGGTTCGCTCGATGAAATAGCAAGAAACCTTGTCCACTGGATGTTGGCGTCTCCGAAGCAATTTATGATTTAATAGAACGAAGGTCAACGCAGAGAGAGATAGGAAGATAGGTAGATAGATAGATAGATAGATAGATAGATAGATAGATAGATAGATAGATAGAGAGAGAGAGAGAGAGAAGAAAAAAGGAAAAAAAGAAAGACGTGACACCCTGTGCACGTAATAAAGTAAGTCATTTCAAGAGTAAATTGGTTGTTGAAATCTACATAGAAAAGAAAAAAAACAAAAGAGAAGAAAAATCATTTTTTCCAGACATAATTTATTCGTCGAAAAAGTTGTCTTTGATTTAAAATTTTAAACTACTGAGCCTGTAACAAAAAGAAAAAGAGAGAAAAAAGATAAAAGTAGATAAATAAAAAGGAATTTTGATTATTCGAGGGGAAAAAAAAAGAAGAAGAAGACCAAAAAAATGGAAAAGAAAAACGATTTTTTCAGGCAAAGAAGACTATCGAAACGATAAGATAGGTGTCAAGAACCCCCAAAATTCCTACGAACTGTTTAATCAGCTTATCATCGACTATCTCAAGCTATGAGCATTCCTTACTACCTGTGCTCGCTGATACTGAGATAGTGAGTAAACTGTGTAAAACGATTTAATAGAGAGATAGAATGGGATCTTAATGAAGACATATCAAAGTTTTTCGATATATATATATATATGTACTTACATACATGTACTTACATATATGTACTTACATATATGTACTTACATATATGTACTTACGTATTGCAATAGAAAAGAAAGGAAGGTAAAGACGAAAGATAAGAAAAGATATATTTATTTTGGAATCACGAAATCGGTAGAGAAATAGAGAAAACATTTACTTTATTTTTTTTTTTTTATACGTAATCATGTTAGAATTAGATCAATCTCAGTCTTCAAAAGTCCCATCGATTTAGAATCGATTTTAAAGAAATATAATACGATTGAATATTCGAATGTTCACTAGTTCGAATATTAATTTTCTTAGGTCTATTCTAATAACATTTTCAAACCCGAATCGTTATGAATTAATTCGATTAACTTTTTAACTTCAGAGAAACAAATCATCGGTATTCTCGTATGATTTCCAAACTTTAAATGGATTCCTCTCTCTCTCTCTCTCTCTCTCTCTCTCTCTCTCTCTCTTTCTATCTTTCTATCTTTCTTTCCCCCCCCTTTTCTCTCTCTCTTTCTCTTTTTCTTTCCCTTTCTCTTTCTCTATTTCTTCACTCGCTCAGATAACGTCGTTAAGTAAACCACGGTAAAAATGAATAATTTAAAAACCCTTAACTCCGATGAGCGATTCAGAAATCATTAAGGAATAACCATAGACGGTTGTGTAAAGAAGATGACTTTATCGAAGATATCGCAGTTTTAACTCGCGATAAATTTACCGCTACGATTGTTTCAAGAGATTGCCTCGAACGATTTTTCCATACTCTTTAAAGACTTAAACAGTTCTCATACTGTCTCCTAAAATACATTTCGAACAGAAAGAAGGACAAAAAGAGAGAGTTTTGATCGCGATACTCTCTTTCGTTGGTTATGCTGAGCCGAAGCCGAATCGTTGCGAAATTTTGAAACTCCATTTCTAAGTATTTTTAATAGAGGGAATCTTTTTTACAATGGTAAAGCTTGCAATCCTAGGGTCTCCTTCTCTACCTGATTAATATCTCCTCTTCTCTCAATGAGAAGAGCGTCATCGAGTCTCAATGGACCTGCCAGCGATTATTTTGAGATTTACGAGACGACATGTGGCTCTACTTCGAGGAGAAACAAAGAAAAAAGAGAAAAAAAGAAAGAGAGGAAAAAAGGAAACGATGGCTTGTGGCCTTTCTCTTTTTATTTCTTTCTCCTCGCATATTCTCTCTCTCTCTCTCTCTCTCTCCTTCTCTTTATCTCTCTCTGTCTCTGCCTTAGTCTTTCTCTTTCTCTCTGTCTCTATCTCTCTATCTCTCTCTCTCTTTTTATCTTTCTCTTTCTTTCCTTCTTTATTTCCACAGTTCCGAGTGGATGGGGGCTCTAAAGTGACACTTTGGGGCGTAGCTCGACACTTTTATGGACCCCATACCAGACTTCTCCCTCTCTCTTTTTCTCTCTCTCTCTCTCTCTCTCTTTCTCTTATTCGTTTTTTTCTTTCTTAAGCGAAAACAGACTACTCGAGAGAAAGAGAGAAGTCTGACAGAGCGGCAAATCGAGAAAGTGTCCACTTGCCGTCTGTCTACTCGAAATCATGCTTCTAATATGAATTCCATTGCTTAGGTTAAAATGAAAAAGAGAAAAGGAAGATCTTTATAGTTGATGGAGAGAAAGTCTTATCTCTTAACTATAACTTTAAATCAACTTAAGGATGTTTATCGCATAATCATCTTAAAGGGCGCGAAAAATTTATGAAATTTTTTAAGATATACATGTGTATACATACATATGTAATACACGAAGTCAAGTGCAAAAGCGACAACGACAGAAACTGTATGTGACTCTCGTAGTTTTGATATCTGCTAAAATAAATATGAATATCAAGTGGACGTTAAGTAAATCATTGACGAAACGTACAGCTGTGAGTCGCCATGACGGCGGCGGCAATACTATTATCGGAAAGACGACAGATAGACAAGAATCGTGGCCCGTTCGATTGTAAAAGCATGTGATTAAAATTACCTTGAGACCCGGCAGCCGATAATGATCGTGCTCGTTTAACGGCCAAACCAACCATAATGTTCTCGCACGACCCGTTTACTTTTTTTTTCTTTTCATTAGAGATATACATTCGTATTATATAATATGAAATCGAGTGAATCGTAAACGAGGCTTTTTATTGATATCGATATTATATGAAACGACGAACGTCAATTTTTTTTTTTATTCATCTTTTTGTTATTCGTTTAGACAAAAGAAAAAGAAAAAGAAAAAGAAAAAAAAATACAGACGGAAATGAAACCGTATGAATTTCAAAGGAAAAAAAAAATATAAAGAAAAAAAAAAAAGAAATACATTCGGTCTTGAAGTCCCATTGTAAAAACACGTGTCAAATCGGACTTCATTATTTTTTACGTTGACATAAGAAAAAGTTTTGAACCCATAATCGTTCTCGACAAAAGATATAGCAAGGAGCACATGCTGTGCGCGTTGGAAAGAAGGAAGTGTTGCAAATGTTACCGTCCGCTACTGACCAATACCAGAGGTAGTAAAAGGATTTATTACGGATGTTCTTTCGGTATCCGGTACCGTTAGGAACCAATAGGGACAAGGAAAACTGGCTGTTGCCAACCTAGGAGGATAAATATGCCATTTAACCGTACCTTCTCAGGTATCTGAGCAAAAGCCTATTTTAAAAGTTCTTTTCGAAGACTATAAACCAACCTAACTGTGATGTCCCATTTACTTCAATTTTACGAAACTTAACACAAGCATTAAAGTAACGCTTAAATTCAAGTAATATTAAATTAAAATGTATTTTATTTAGTAACGACCGAACATAAAGTGCACGTAACGGAGTGCTTTGAAAAATATAAAAGCAATGGCTATTTAAAAATTTGAGAAATAAGACCTTGAAATATTATGGGAAAATTTAGAAAGTGAAGAGTCAAATCTGACTAATTTAAGATAATAAGTATTAACGAGAGATATACAAAAGTAAATTTATGACCTAATGATAACAATCAAAATCTTTGTTATTTAGAAAGTATAAAAACTTCAACTCATAATCTGGACCTACGTAAGTATTTTCAAAAATTATAGATTTGACATTTGTAGAATTGATGGCTTTTTATTTTAATCATTGTTTTCATCAATTTGTATAAGAATAGAATTATACAATTATCTGATAAATACGGTATTCCGTTGGAAATATAGAAATTTTTATTTGGAATTGGATTTATAAAAAAAAAAAAAGAAAAAAAAGAAAAAAAAAAAAAAGAGGAGAAATCTCAGGATAGAAATGTAAACGTGTCCAATGACATTAGAAACGACAAATTTTCTTCCAACGAAGATAGACTCTGGTTGACCTTGCGTTCGCGGTCATCCACCATCCGGTTATTCGCACGGTAGTGACGGATAAGAGGAACACGGAGATAGAGAAGGGCGTGGAGACGCGCATGCTCGAATCAACTTAGCTACCTCCTTCGTTTCCATCTTTCCCTATTCATCGTCTTTTTAATGGACCAACATATTTATCCCTGTCAGTAAGATTGCGAGTCAACATAAATATCTAAAACTAATTTCTAACATCGTATTTTAGCTGAACCATTGGGATAATCATATTTTTGTAACCCTTCGAGAACTTCCATTGAAAGTTATAATATCGCGTACAATTAAATTTAACAACAAAAATGCACGAAGCTTCATCGTAATCGTATCTTTTCATATTGGAAAAATTTGAAAGGAAACTCTCCCACTAGAAATTCCATTGAGCTTTTATTTATACGATATTTGCTAAATCGACCGTCTGACGTCGTTTGTTTCTCACCGTGATCGAGTTTCATAGGAAATCAAGAGTAATAAAATCAATTGGTTACCCGTATACGCATAAACGTTTATTCGAAAAGCCTTGCCTTCGTTATTAAAGCTAAATAAAAAGATTCGTTTAAAAGATCTCCGAACGAAAAAATTAAATTCCTCAAAGGATATAAAGATATATGAAAAATGATCCATACATTATCTGTATTTATCTCATTTTCATTGATGCCTATAATTAATTCCTTCTTCCTATTAATCGCATTGATTTAATTCGTTTAAGAAATTTAAATTATTGCAAAAGAAAAAGAAAAAGTTCGTAGAGAAAGATGTAAGTTTTTCCTCTGGCACATTGAACAATAATAAACGAGAAAGACAAGAAGAAAAAGAAGATGGCGAAGGAGGACCGAATAGAAAGAAACGTTTTCTGTCTCTCTACGATCCATTGCCACGTCTGTCCACGTTTGGCCATGTCTTTACGGTAATGTCATAGATGCGTTTCGAATAATCCATCAACCAGTCCACGCTCTATCTTTCTCGTTCTCTCCACTACTACTACTACTACTATTACTACTACGACTGTCAGCTACTATTACTGCTGTCTCTTTTCTTCTGCAAGCTCGTCAAGATTTACTGTCAGATAGTTCCCTTCGGCACCGAAAAGGGATGTAATCCTGTGGGATTTATTCTCTTGAATCAACTCTCTTTGAACGTCCACGGTCCTCACGCTGCTCCGCTCCGTAAAAAAGAAGGTACGCATCAATCTATAGGATCTTCTTCCGTGGATCGCTAAAATTCGTAAGGTTCTTTAATATTTTCTTTTTTTTTTTTGTTTCTTGATGAGTTAAACGAAGAGAGAGAGAGAGAGAGAGAGAGAGAAAAAAGATAGAATTGACTCACGGCCGATCTCGAACTCGGGCCTTCTTACTCGCTAGCAGAATATCGTGTTTCCGGGCAGAAGCACGAACGGAGGCTCGCCCTTGAGAAGGCAAGAATGTAAATACGTTGCTAAAAATACGAACGTCTTCCTTCGTCGAAGTTTCTTCCCATAACGATTAGCACGTTCGTACGTACATATGTACATATGTACACCTGTTTAAATGTACAACCGATATTACGAAATTAAGTCGTATCGTCAATTGATACTTTAACCTCGTTTTATTCTTTTGTTTTCTTTTTCTTCTTTTTCTTCTTCTTCTTTTTTTTTATTTTTTTCTTTTTTCTTTTGCTTTTCGCCTTTCATTTTTTTTCTTACAATCTTCTTTTAACAAACTTCGAAGAATATTATTTATTCTTCCGATCCAGGGAATATCTGAGGAAATTTTTTCTTTTTTTTTAAATGATAAATAAAGGAAAGTTTCAACAATAGGCCCACGTCGAATAACTAACATAAACCAGGTACTCCTGTCGAGTCAAGTTTTCACAGGTGCGATTTTCGAAAAGGCTAAGAGAGTTCCGGTAGATTTTTGAGATTCCCTGAAACCAGCCTCGACCATCGTTATTGCCGATTTACGACCTCGGGGAATTCTATTCTATCGGGGAAAACTATAAAAATCAAAATTAATAGTGAAAGTATTTATCATTTTTATTAAATACGTCAATTAGACATAGGATACTTGAAAGAGTAATATTTCATTTGTTATTATTTTTTAATTTATATAATTTTTGTACGATAATAAATGAAAAAGAAATAAAAAATAAAGAAAATAAAAAAAAAAAAAAACTGTAAGTTAACTAAGTTAACATTTATCCAATGACTCTGATTTCTGTCATGTCGACAGTTGGATTTAATTGAGTCCTTTGATGTAAATCAAATCATTTGATGCGTTCGAAATTATACTCTTATCCGTACCTCGATATCCGTGTTTCGTATTTCAGCTGATTTTCATGAAACAACGGCAACGTTTTACTGGTGAAAAACGTCGAAAAATTATCGTCGTATGTAACTTTCTTTCTAAAAGTCAGATTTATGGGAGATTAGCGATAAAAGATTCGTGAATGCTTGTTGGGAAGGGGACAACCGTTTTGCGACCTTTGAAACTGGATCGATCTCCAGCGCTATCAAGTTTCAAACTGACTTTTTAGGACCAGAATGCGCCGCGCGGTGCTTCCGAACGAGCTAGCCGAGTGTGAACTGTCAGGGGTGATCTGCCTCCGCAAGTTTTCCTCCGACTTCTCGTAAGTTTACCGCCGTAACTCGTCTCTCTCTTTCTCTCTTTCTTTCTCTCTTTCTTTCTCTCTCTCTTTCTTTCTCTTTTTCTCCTTCTCTTTCTCTTTCTCTCTCTCTTTCTCTTTCTCTCTCTCTCTCTCTCTCTCTCTCTCTCTCTCTCTCTCACTGTCCTTTACCATTCCACGGGCAAAAGATTTGAGCTCAGGATTTAGTTGGTTTTTTTTTCGGTAATTGTAAATCGTCAGGATTTTTCAAGAATAAAAAAGCAAATTTCATCCACGCTCGATTTACATTATTATCGTCGTATCCATTATTATCGTATTACATTGTTATCGTCATATCAATATTTCATACTTGGTCAAGTTTAATGATGAAATGATAGGACGAAAATTTCGTCGAGATTCTGACAAAAATTATTCTAATACGAACTATTCGTTCCTATGTTAGATTTTTTTTGTTTTAGATTATGTTTCGATCGAATCTTTATAACAAATTTTATTACGATTTATTTATTGATTTTTTTTTATCTTTTTTATTTTTTTTTTTTTCTTTTTCTTTTATTTTTCTTGTAATTTAGACAAATGTAGAAAAATTTTGTCTTTTTCTTACGACATGAAATAAACCCTTGGAAAATTACATATAACTTTCACCACAAGTAACAGATCGAAAGATCAACCGTTGAACGTTCTATTTGACCTCTAGCTGCTTATCGACCTCCGTAGTAGTCCCCTTTTTTTTCCTCTTCTCGGGCTCACAATGCTATACTACGGACTTTTTTTTCAACGTGATATCTACTATCTATGCATAACTAACCTAATGGTCTACAAGATACAAGCGAGCTTCGATTGCACGAGTAGCTCCAAAAAGAAGTATAACTGTCCGTATTGTCTTTATATTTTCAACTTGGTTATTTATTATCATTGATAATATGCAAAGAAATATTTACATAATAAATTCATAATTTAGCCTGTGACATTCGTTTCTGCATACAGAAATATATAGTTCGCAAGTCGTGTAAAGTATCGAGAACATCAATCTTTTTCCCCGACCAACGGTGAATTATTCCGATTGTCATTAATAGATAATACATCATTATTTTTCTTCCTTGATTTTTGTAGAAACTATCGAAAAATTAAACAACAATTTTTATCGAATTCCTACGTGTTATTCAAGATATTTACTGACAAAACAGGTAAAAGATCAGTCAACTAAGGGTCTAGGGATACAAACAATAAGCTATGACTCATAGTAATTTAAACAATATCCTATTGAATTTAACAAAACAGTTAGGACAGGTCATTTCCAATTGTTACAAGGCATTATATATTCTTAAGATAAAAAAGGTCTAACGACGTAAAAATACTTAAAAAAAATAATCAGCAAATTCTTTTGGGCCGAGTTAAAGAAATAAAATCTGTCATGGCTTTATATTGTGTTTTATTATCAGTCATAAATATTTTTCAAATTTTTATCAAATTATATTGTATCTTAGAAGCTTTAATAAATTATTATTTAAATATAACGAATAACAAAAACGCAATGGTGTTTAAATGACAGCGTAAGATTTATTTGAACTTTCGAATGTATCATAAAAATTATCGAGAAACAAAAAAAGGAGAAAGAAATATGAAAGAAGAAGAAAAAAGAAAAAAAAAAAAGAAAGGAAAAAAAAGAAAAAGAAAAAGAAAAAGAAAAAGAAAATATCATTCCATGTGAGAATGAACGCGTAGGAGATACGATTTCGCAACATTCCGTAGTCAGCTTTCTCGTGGGCGTCGAATACACTCGTCAATTGTTCAGTGGCGCCTCTTTCGCGCGTCGCTCGAACCCGTCGCTTCGATGCGCAAGTACCGCGTCGGACCGCAGTGCGCACTTTCTAGTAGGCCACGCCAGAAAGTAGTCCCGTGCAACAAATGGACACGAAAAATCTCTCGAAGTACATTAAGACACTCGCCGATATTACTTAATACGATCTCCTGCAAGCTCCCACGAATAAACGAACATGAATTTTTCCATCGTGTTAACATAATTTTTGTAAAAAATTGAACATTATGGAAGAGAGCCCTGGCGGGCGCGGCCCCCCACGCGGCATATACAGGGCCGTACTATGCAATTTGAATGATAGAGTATCTTCGTAAATTTATTTATTTAAAAGAAAATTTTTTCTTCAATAACAAAATTTATACGTTTTAATAATAAAACGATAAAATCATAATCTATCGATCTGTTTTATTCATTTAATGACAAAATATATTTAATATATTTGTATTTATATATATATATATATATATATATATATATATATATATATATATATAAGTAATTTTATATATACGTTGTATAACAATTTTTTATTTTTTATATAATTATTTTATATATTATTTTTAATTTATATATATTATCTATGTGTATTATATATATATATATATATATATATATATATATATTTATATAATTTTAGATAGAATAGAATACATGCATTTCTCTATACATTACGGAGGCCATATAATAGTCGAGTAGTCGTTAAGAGAAGGATGGTATATGCGCGATTCGCAATATTACAACATCGACTGCAACACGCTGAAGGTACGGCGGACACCTGACATATTAGAAACGGACATGGAATGTCGCTCGGTTATACGTTATGTACTCACAGTGTTTCATCTTTGAAGAATTTAAATCATCATTTAATCTTCCTAACATCAAAATATCTTCATTTATTATATATATTAATCCTCAAGATTCGAAAAATACATGAACGAGTAAGTATCTAGATAAATATATTCGTAAACGTACTTTTTACACGTTGACATTTTTTTTTCTTACATTTAATAGTACGTAGACCTGATTTCCTCAACGAAATATTGAAAAGATATTTCATATATATTCAAACATACACACATACACACACACACAGACATATATATATATATATAGATTAGAAGGCAGTGGAAGTGACATAACGGGAGGCTATCTCAAGCGCGCTTTCCTCGTCGACTCGGATTGCACAATGTTATGTGTCAAGGGCTAAACCGTTCGCGCGCATACGTTTGTGAAAAAAAAATGATAACTCATTTTGTTGCGCGTGCATGCAAATGATCTTACGATAATGACGATGCTCGATATCGTATAGATAAATGTATAGATATAAATTTCTTCAACTTCTTCACTTTTTAACAAGTTCTTCTTTCATTTTTTACAGTCAAAATATTTAATTAATATATCAAATAAATTTCTTTCACAATCATGATGTGCCCATCGTCTACGTCGCAATGATTCGATGGAAGTCGAGGCATCCAAGCAACCCTCCTAGCGTCACTCGACCGACGACGAGTAGAGTCGGTCATTGACGTGCGACGAATCGATGCTTAGAGTCTAGTATCTGCTAACGCGTTTAGCGTGTCTCCTTCGACGAAGATTCTGCTCCGCTAAGCTCTCTCCTCCGCGGGATGGCACGTTTTTGATCGATCGAGGCTAGCACGCGTTTTCTATATATGCATATATTTACATATATATATATATATATATATATATATATATATATACATTTATATAGGCACACAGATCCATTTTATCGATATATTGATAATATCGCCTAATCTTTTTGCCGCTATGGTTTCGAAGTGAATAAAGTCAAAGAGTCTACGCGATTGCCCTAGTCGAGACTATCGCAAGATTTTAATTAAAAACTCAAAGGGTTATATACAAAGTGTGAACGGCTTCCAAGTAACCCGCGTTTATTACAAAAACTATAGACTCCGCGTCTCTCGTTTGAGAATTGAAAGGTCCGCGCGTTTGGTAGAGAGAGAAAGAAAGAGGAAGAGACAGAGAGAGAGAGAGAGAGAGAGAGAGAGAGAGAGAGAGAGAGGTTAAAGTAGGAGGCGTACGAAGTTATCGACGTGTAAATTTATCCGGATAAACGCGATCAAGGAGTATAGACGTTGTGGGAGCATGATGATAGGAGGAGGGTAAGGCATAACACGTCTACATACTCGCAAGCATTAAATCCGTACAGGTTCCGACAGGTTGCTAACCGCAAGCTCGCACCACATGTGGCCTCCACGTTTCTCCCATGACAAACTTACGTGAGACGGTGTACATCAAACCATAACATATTCCAGAGGACGAATGCCTTTCTCGAAAAGGATGTCGCTTCGATATTCGAGTTTCTTCGAACGAGCTAAATATCAACGATCTGAAAATATAATAAATATCTTCAATGTTCAATTTTACGATCATTAAATAATGATCGTACGTTTGAATGTATATTATATATTGGATGTTTAAATAATTGAAAAGAAAAAGAAAAAAATAAATGGTATTATTATTACGATAAATTCGATATCAGAAGATAAGAGCTGGGTGATTAATTCGAATGATACGATCCTGGCGCCCGGTCCCGTAGCGGTGGACATAGCCGCGGAAGATGGAAGGAAAGCGCACGGGACCGCACAGTTCAGTCGCCTTTTACCGGCCTTACCGAGAGGATCGGATCGTTGCAGATCGGCGTGCGCGTACGTACGACTCCCTTCGAGAGCTATAACGTAGAGCGAGAGAGGCCGATGATACTGTAAAACGTACAAAGAGGGACGACAAGTAAATAAAATATAAAAGGAAAGGGAAAGGAAACGAAAAGAAAAGAAAAGGAAGGGAAAGGAAAGGAAAGGAAAGAAAAGGGAAAATAATAGAAAAAGAAAAGGAAAGAGAAAAGAAAAGAAAAGAAAAGATAAGAAAGAAAAATTGAGAAGAGGAAGATAAAAAAAAAAAGGTTTACCACCTTAGAAAGTTTTGTACAGGATCAATCTAAGAATGAAATTCTTCCTCTGCCTGGTTGAAGAAGGCAGCGGTAGTAGATGTTCTATAAAATTTATTCGAAACAATTATCTTGATTCTAAAAGAAAACGACAAGGGCGTTTGTGGCGGAACGATAGCAGCATAAGCTGCTACGACGCTTGAGAAGAAGGGACACCCTTGTAAGCTGATTTTCTTTCTTTCTTTATTTCTCTCTCTCTCTCTCTCTCTCTCTCTCTCTCTCTCTCTTTCTACCTCTACCTCCTCCTCTCTTTCTCTCTCTCTTCCTCTCTTTCTCTCTCTCTCTATTTGTCTGTCTGTCTGTCTGTCTGTCTGTCTCTCTTTTTATCGAAGAGAAACGCAAGACAACCAACGCGTTTTATTGAGAGAAACAGTGCGTGTGAAAGAGAAAGAGAGAGTGATCAAAAGAGAAAAATAATAATTCTCACGCCGGCGAACGTTCGGAAGAGGGGAAATCAATCGTTAATTCCATCGTTCATTTTCGAATCTCTCCTCGAATCGGTATTACTACTATACTACGGTATTATCCGTCTCTCTCTTTCTCACTTGTCCTAAAACCGCGAGATTCGAACTCGCGCCAAAGTGCGTTCCACAGTGGATACTACTACTATCTCGCATTTGGATTACGACACGAAGTGGTGGCTGTCAGGTACGTGAACATACCGCGCCCTCCGAGACATGACTACTATACTATATACTATACTATACTATACTATACTCTACTATACTATACTATATTATATTGTATTGTATTAATATATATTATCTAGAAGAGATCGTTACTTTATTATTATCTTCTTTTTATTGTCATCTTTATTTCTTCTTACATACTATTATAAGTTTTATTTATAATAGAACAATCATTAGTGATCAGTTTATACTCGTTTGGATGTTTACGCGTTCTTCTTTATGGGAAAGAATAAAGAGAGAAAGAAAGAGAGAGAAAGTGGGACCGGCTAAAGTTCACGTGTCGAATTCGTCCATATCTCTTATATCTGTCTTTGTCTATCTTACACACGTTCCTTTTTTGTTTACTTCACCTCTTCGTTTATCTCTCTCTCTCTCTCTCTCTCCCTCCCTCCCTCCCCCTCTCTCTTACTCTCTCGCTCTTTACTCTTGGCACCTCGTTACTTTTCCTTTCGTTGTTCATTTATCTTTGACTCTTCTTGTCTCTCTGTAATGTCATTGATGAGAAAGAGAGAGAAAGAAAGAGAGAAAGAGATAGGAAGATGTAGGTAACGAATCGATATGCTGAAGGTTTAATCTCTCTTGATCATTTGTTTAATTATCCGATATACTTATGTATTTACGTACGTGTGATATATATATATATATATATATATATGTATAATATATATATATGATGAAAATTGCGTAGGTTATGGATCATTCGAAAACTGTGAATATTTAAACACAGGCGAAAAAGCGCGACTCTCGCCGGCCGCCCACGTTTTTACTTAATTTCACGCGGCGTGCATGTTATACGTGATAAATATATTTGCATATGTATATGTAACGTACTTCAAAAGTGTTATTATTCTGCAAGTCAGTGATGTTATTATTCTGCAAATTTTCAAAAACGATCGAGAATATTCGAGCTATCTTTAATCTGTCATTTTCAATATCATTTAAAATTCATACACACATACACACACACACACATATATTGTATTTATTTAAATTTTAATTTCTTTGAACATTTTATATACATATATATATTTTTTTCTTTCTTTTTTCATTTATTTTACTCTAAACTTAAAACATTCACTCTAAACTTAAAACATTTATATATATATATATATATATATATATATATATAAATCTCAAAAAAGAGAAAATGAATGAAGAGCCTTGGCGAGAAAAAAGCTCGGATCTTAAAATCGATATCGTATGATCATATTGTGTTATCTGTATGTGTGTGATGTTTGAATGTAAAGTGTATATAAGTACGATGTATATATCGATTTCGCGGTAACGGGGAAACTTGCCTTGAGCTTTGTCTTTACAATATCGTTCTAAACTTCTCCCCTTGCACCTCCTCGGTATGGGTAATAAATAGACTCTTTTGCTGAATCACGCATTCGTCGAGTCGACGATTACAAGTACGCGTTTTTCGAATTAGAGACATGAATCGTCGTTGTTGGCGCCGCGCTTCTATCGTCGTCGCGATTTTTAATCGTCGACTGCGAGATAAGCATCTCTTTCGTGCGCGCGTTTTAGGAAAAGAAAGGAGAGAGGGAGAAAGAGAGAGAAAGGAAGAGGGAGTGGGAGAGGAAAAGTGAGGGCGGTAGGGAGCGGAGGAGAGAGGAGGTACGATTCACTCGCTTCTGCACCCTTCAATACAAGGCCACGCCTCGTGCGGGCCTGGAATTCCCATCGTTTGCACCCCCATCCCTACCATTTTCCTTTTTACCTGATTCTGCAAAGGGCCCTTCGCTTTTACAATGTTTCCGAGCATCCTTCAGTTTTCCCGCCAACTGTTAGACCGAACGGTGGTGTATAAAAATATTCTCTCGAAGTGAATTCTGATGTTTAAGTTTTTCGTTCAAGTTACTTGCTCATTCATTTTGTTTTGTTCATTGAACTTTCATTTTGAATATGGGGGACGATGTGATTTTTGGTGAGTGTATTAGATCTTTCTTTTTCTTTCTTTTAGAATTTTTCTCCTCTCCCCTTACATCTTCTCTTTTTCTTCTTAAAAATTCTTCCTGAATCAGAAGTTTATCCATTCCATTCGCGATGTGTTCTGTGAGTTAATTACCATTTAGTAAAAAAAAAAAAAAAAAAAAAGAGCTGGCTTGTTATAAAGATAATATTCGACAGAAGTATGCCCGTGAAGGAAAGACGTGTTCGATCTCTAAACTCCGGACTGAGTACCGGTTTTTTTTATTCGTACTGACGCTTTGTGTAAATATATATAAAAAAAAAAAAAAAGTTCGATCCATCGATCGCCACGTCAGTTTGAAAACAAAACTACGCGGTATTTTATTACAAGTAATTTTCAATAAAAGTAAAGTTCAAAATAATAGCCGCACGCTTTTTTCGAATTTTCAATCGAATAAATATCTCTTTATCATTTGGCATTCGAACGCAAGTATCGATTCCCATGAAACTTTTCCTTTCATAGTAATGACATTTTATTATTATTTCTATTTTCTAATTTCGTTGGCAAGCTGCAATTTTCTTTGTCTTCTCTTTCCATTGTTTTCTCACTTTTTTTTTCTTTTTTTTTTCTTTTTCATTTTCTTTAATCAAATTGACAATTCTATTATTAGATCTTCAAGAAAATATTTTGATCATGTAAGACTCCTTATTTCTCCTCGTGTAGTAATTGGATCGATGAACAAAAAATCGTTGGAAATTTTTTCCCCCTTTTTTTTTCCTTTTATATTATTAGCTTTTTTTTTTTTTTGAACATTCCAATGTTTACCTACATATATATTTATTTATATGTATATATATATATATATATATACTACGTAAGAAGTTTCGCTAAAAACTGCTTCTTCTTCTTTCTTTCTCTTTCTTTTTTTTCTTTTTTTTTTTTTTCGAGTAAACATCGCAAAAACTATCGCTATTTACGTACTCTTTGTTCTTCAAAATACTTTAGATCGCGTATATATCGTATAAGACTAAATGGCAGAATATCTTTTTCATGTTTCTCCTCTTCTTTTATCCTACTACTCGTTTGGTAGTAATATATAGTAAATATATAGAGGTAGTAACAGGTCGTTTCGAAGACAACGCACCTAGGAACTAGCAAGCAGATCTTCGTTCTTTCCTTGTTTTCCTTTGGTTGGCCTGAAGGCGAGAAGGAAAAAAAAAAAAGGTACGCGCGTTTGCTTTCTTTCGTGTTCAAGGCCGCGCTTCACGATGGTCATTACCATTACTACCGATTCCCTTTTGTTCGGCTATGTTTCACTTGGTGATCTCCCTGGGTGAGGGGAGGGTGGAAAAGAGAAAGCGTTAGAGTAGAAGGGTTGACAAAGGCGTTGGAAAGGGAAGGAATGGGTAGAGAAGAGAAGGGTACGGAAAGGGAGGGTTGGGGGAGGAAGACGCGCGCGAAAGAGCGTGTATTGTTTTTCATCTAGGAAAGTTTTTTTCACGAACGATCGCGTCATAAAGTGGCTTGGTTTCATGAGCAGAGATTTCCTCTTCACAATCATCGATCCTCCTCATCTTTCTTCGTTTTCTTTCTCTCTTTATTTCCCTTCTCATTCGATAAAAATCGTATCATTGATTGAATCAACCGATACCAAACGAAATACGAGAAATCTGTGATTCGAATTTCATTTAAATTTCTTTCAAGGTTTCACCTCTTATATTACTCTCCTCCTTTCTTCTCTCATATCCTCTCTTCTCTTCTCTTTTCTCTCTTTTCTTTTCTCTTCCTCTCCGCGCTCTCTTCACAGATAAGTTTTTGATGTAAATAAGATACTGTTCCTAAGAGTCAGCGTGTACAAACAAAGAAAAAAAAAAAAAAAAAAAAAAAAAATAGAGAAAAGAAAAAAAACAAGACAACACATTCTCTCATCGTGTTTAGGATTGCCACGAAAACAATGCGAAAGACGAAAAAGGTTAGGAGAAAAACAAAGTGTCTAGAGAGTGTGTGTGTGTGTGTGTGAGAAAGAGAGAGAGAGAGTGAGAAAAAAAGAAGAGAGAGAAAGAGAGATTGAAAGAAACGGAAGTTTCATATAGAAAAACAATCGGCCGAGATAAGATATATTTTGACACAAAGGTAGTAAGATTGTGGGGTTGGAGCGAGAGATTTGATGGGAGGTGGTTAAGATAAGAAGAGGGAGAAGATGGATCGAAGAGTGCTGATAGTTTTTTTTTTTTTTTCTTTTTTCTAATCTCCTTTTCTAATGTTGTTACATGGTTGTTAAAATAAATGTCAGTTTGTCTCGTTCGCTCGATTTGAGTCATCATCCTCCTGGATGTCAGCGGTAGATGTCTCGCGCGAGATTCGATAAGGAGGGCGTTTCCTCACTGTGAGGGTCCAAGGTCCGCGCGCGCGCGCGCGTCTGCTAGTCACCCATCCGAGCATGTTCGCGCCGAATCTGCTGTCCGACGCTAAGAAAAAAAACAGGAGGGGATGAAATGAACGAAAGATGAAAGAGAAGAGGGAGGGGATGATAGTATGGCGAATAAGTCAGAGTTGAACTTATTATTGTCGTGCCATAAAAGTTCTTTCGATTTGCTTCCTTTTTCACTCTCATCGTCTGTTCTTTCATCTTTTTTATTTTTTTTATTTCTCATTTTCTCTGACTTTTCTCTGACTTTTCTCTTTCTTTTTCTTTCTTTCTCTTTATTTCTCTCTCTCTTTCTCTCTCTCTCCCCCCCCTCCTTCCCACCCTTTCTCTCGTAAACATTGCAATCGACGAAACGATCGAGATCTCATGAAATTTCTTCGTTGATCGTGACTCATACTGATAAGCTCCTTACCGGTACGCTTATAACTCTATATGCTCTATTTCCAACTGAACGGCTTTTCTTACGCGTGCAAAAGCCATTTGAACCATTGAAATTCCAGGAGTCGAAATAAGGAGATAGTAAAGAACACCACCATTGACAATGATTTTCCGCGAATTTTTCTTAAAGCTTTCAGTTCTTCCAATATTCTCCCTAGTTCCTTTTTCTCTATCTCTCTCTCTCTCTTCTCTTTTCTTTTCTTTTCTTTTCTTTTCTTTCCTTTCCTTTCCTTTCTATTGCTTTCTTTTTTCTTTTTTTTCTTTTTCACTTCTTTTTCTCTTTCACTTTTTTTTCTCTTTCCTTTTTTTTCTTTCTCCTTTCTTTTGAAATACTCGTAATATTTGTTGCGACCGTCGATTCTTTCTTTTTGTCGAATTTATTATTCAGGACAGGGGTTGTGGAGTGGGGGGGGCAGGGCGGAGAAAAAAGTGAAGAGGACTCTAAAAGAATTGTTATTTTCTTGCCTTTTTGAAATCGGAAACCGGATTACTCTGGCACGAGGAAGAATGGAGTTTTAAAATAAATAGCGATCCCCTTTCATTTCCTTACGTTCGCGCGATATATGGCTTTTCCACCTTCTTTAGGATCATTATATTTATATTTATATCGTCGTTCTCATTATTCGTTAAAAAGAAGCGGTGGGGGGGGGGAGAGAAAGAACAAGAACGTTTAGACAATGTTCAATACTCGAGATTGTTGAACGAAGCTTATTTTAATATAGCGAACGAAAATTTTATTCGAGGATATCTGATCAAATGTAAATATTTAACTATCATAAAATCCATCATACTTGTTGATCAATTGTTACGAAAGAATAATAAGAATTCACTTGTTTCTATTCATTTTTTTTCAAATGCGTGACATTTTCCTGGCGCCATGTACATTTTTTCTTAGAATTCATGACGGAAGGAAAAAAGCTAGTTATATGCAATTTACGTGCATATGTCTATGTATGTATGTATGTATGGATGGATGCATGCATGCATGCATGCATGCATGCATGCCGCAGTATTTTATATGTACATACATAGATATTATACGTATATACGTCGACCGGTCTATTGAGCGTTCGTCCACGTGGAAGGTCGTCTAATTTTACCGCTAATATGCAAGGTTAATACGCGGCCTCCATTCACATGTCTCACCGTTGATCTTCGCGATAATACATCAATGTATTGCGGCACGTGTCGTAAAGTTAACCGCCAAACATTCTTTCACGTTATATTTCACGTAATATTGCGACAAATAAAAAAATAAAATACGATCGATACTTTCTAATCTTGATTAATTCATATTTCGATTAAAAAGGAAGATAGAGCTGATCATCGATGAACTGTTAGATTAATGAATAATTTTATATGATATAATTCATAATATAGATAATTCAAATCAATGTTACATTGTTACGTTCTATCGATTGAATTTAACGATATTTTTGTAGTAATAAAAAAAGGATAGAAATAATTGATTAAAATTGATTCACGTTTTTTTTTTTTTTGTTTTTAACATAGGTAATATGCCAGTGCCTGTATGGGATTGCCCGGAACTGGGCCCTATGGACGAAGCCCTGGAAACAGCAAGCGTCGTTTCGGAGGATATCTGGAAGAAGTTCGATTTGGACTTCCCATTGGATATCTATTCCAACCGATCGTATGACGAGACCGTTCTTCCTGAGCTTATCTATGACAAAGTTACGTGTATGGCATCTCGTGAGATTCGTCATCATGATTGTATGTGGGCCGGGTTGTGTATCAGCAAAGAACACAATAGAACCTTGCCTGCTAAAAAAGATTCTCAGTTGCAAAAGAAAATACCAGCTGGTAGGAGTTTGTTAATATCACGTGCTAGTACATCAGCACGTTCCTTGATGAATGCTCAGCAACAACATCAAGCGTTACAACAGCAACAACAACAATTGCTGCAACAACAACAACAGCAGCAGCAGCAACAACAACAGCAACAACAGCAACAACAACAACAACAATCATCACAATCTCAGAAA
Organism: Vespa mandarinia; assembly: GCF_050613455.1. Classification (NCBI taxonomy): domain Eukaryota; kingdom Metazoa; phylum Arthropoda; class Insecta; order Hymenoptera; family Vespidae; genus Vespa; species Vespa mandarinia. The sequence continues at coordinate 5,995,722 of NC_140810.1, read as the reverse complement.
TGTCGTGTGAAGAGTTTAGAAAGTGATGGAGATTCCACAAGACCAGACACACCACCAACATCGACGTCTGATACAGATACAGACGACGAAGTTCCTGTCTTTAGACATGATCAGATCAATATACACGAGAAGCTATCGGAATGTATGTCCGAATCGATCATTAGGGCGGCGCCGGTAAGCGAAGTTACGGGTCAGCTTGTCAGACGATTTTATGACAGAAGGAAAGAGGAAGAAAACAATCAACAACCGAACTTGAGAAATACCCTTAGCGATCATTGCTATCATCTTAATCATCCCGCTTATAAGAGGCTCGAGAATCTTGGCGTTCAGACACCTTCAGAATCCGGTAAGTTACTTTTTCATCTATTAATAGGACATACTGTATTATTGATTGACTTTTATCTATAGATAAACAATGTTTTTCATATTTTCAATAATATTATTAAGAAGCGTATGGGTATATATAAAAATGATATTACAATTGAAGATTCGTTCTTTATCTTATGAAGGACAAATTCTTATATACTTTCTACATCTAAATTTTCTATCATTATCTTTGATAAGTTTCGTTAATTTAATTGGATGAGAGTCAAGTCAAACTATCGGCACGTTCTTGGGTTATCGATTATAAAAAGTCGTGTTTCACGAGGAATTCCAAGGTCGCTCGTAATTCGAGGGGATCGATGGTAAAATATCGCGCGTACCTCTCGAATTCGGTACCCGCATGAGTATGCTAATTCCGCGAGGTTATTCGTCATCGTTGAAGCACGAGCAACGTTCAGCCGAAGGAGGAAACCCGTTTTGAAGAGGAGAGAGACAGATAGAAAGATAGAAAGAGAGAGAGAGAGAGAGCCGGAGGTCGGTACACTAATGTCCTCGGGCAAGTTATTTATTACGAGACAGATCCCGTGAGAATTTCGTACCGTCGTGAAATTAATTCGTTGGATCTCTGTTTCTCTTTCTCTCTTTCATCTCTCTCATCTCTTTATCTCTATTTCTTGTTTTTCTTTTCTTTTTTTTTTTTCTTTTTTGACTGAAAAGAAACAATCGCGCTTTCTTTTTTTTTTTATTTTTTCTCTTCAAATCTGTCATCACTTGTTTTCGATAATTCGATCATTAAAAAGTCATACGAATTATCATTTTTCTTTTGCTGTTTCTTTTTCTTTCTTTTTTTTGTTTTTCTTTTTTTTTTTTTTTCTTTTTTTTCTCTCTCCATAAAAATGACTATTCTTATTTGACATAATAATGGCCTTGTTAAAATAAAACATTTTCATACGATCGTATTTCATCTCAAAGTAAAAATGATTTTACTTTGAGCAAACTATGTGCGGTTAAATGATATATATATATTATATATATATATATATATATATATATATATACATACACAATATTGTATGGCTGAAGGTTTAATGCGATTGAAGACGCGTAAAACAGTGTTAAAGTAAATAATGGAAAGTAACAAGATAAGAGAACTACGATTTCTTTTACCTATTAAGTTTTATCGCAGAAACTTCAAATTACTCGACGAGAAGGGAAAACTTTTACTGATAAAGGCGCGTTTTATTTAACACGTATAAGGTATCTCTCGAAATATTAATGTAAATTGGAATAAGATTCTTGTAATTGTGGTACACATCATAGTACGGGAATAAAAATACATTTGGCGGGAAATTTGAATTGAACAATATATACGTATATGTTCGTTGATTTTTAGTTAATGCATAGTAATCACATCCAGCCATAGTCCAGAAGGAAAAGGGAGAATTCCCCCTTTGGGACAGCCAGATATTACCATAACTTTTCTTCTTTAGCCCTTTTATTTTGTCACCGATCGAAACTTCCCTAGTTATTTACTATGTCCGATACATCCCAACTAAAAAATTTTTTTCTAAATTTAAAAATATTGTTAAACGTTACGTCGATTTTTTTTTTTCCTTATCCTCGTTATCGGAAACAATTGATGTATGCATGTAACAATACACATACGATTAATATACATTCGTTTTACATTGAAATCTTTATTCGATTTTTTTTTCGAATCTATCACAAACGAATTCGTCTTCTTTTTTTCTTTTTTCTTCTTTTTTTTTCCTTATATTTTCTATACAAAGAGTAACGATGATTAACTCTCTGTCAAATTATCAAAGAAATTATTCTCTGCGAATATATTTTACAGACACAATCTGTAACAGTGTTTCTCAACCTATAATTTACAGCCTAATATCGTACTGTGTTAAATTGTTAATGGATCCGTGATATGGTACCCTGTGCCTTAAATCTAAACCGAGTAATGTAATTGATTTGTTAGAGATTTTTTGTAGTATGTTTTTGTGACTTTGCGAGAATACCGAAGTAACAGTCATATTTTTTAAATAATATACAATGACTCCAGTTATTATCAAATTCTTAGAAATTGTATATTGTAAACATTTGAGTCACGGTATTGTTACAAACAAATGTATTTGGCCGTACGGCAAAAAGATTGAGAAACGCTGCCCTATAATATATGTAGTATGATAGTATTCGAGGATATATACAGACGTATGACACATACATATATACATATGTAAGTACGTATATCTTAAAAGAAAATCAAGTATATTTACAGTTTTCTTAGACGTCGATAGCTATCTTTGATTAGAATCTTATTTTATAATCGCAAACTAGGAAAGATAATTCAACGTTACGAGTGTTCATGATTATCATCATCAATTGCAACTTCTAGACTATAGATTTCTGTGAATACCTTTAAGAGACAATCGTCAATCTCAGAAAATTTTAGATTCTTTCACTTTTGAAATAACTAATTTGTGAAATCCCCGATCTGATCTGATCCTCGTGTACCATGGAAAACGAATATAACGTAGATTGTAACATTCTAGAGAAAAATCATGATACAGTATTATCTATTGCATCACATGTTGACACGCTCTTGTTTTTCAATACAAATGTATATAATATGTGCTGCGTATGTTTTGTATATTAAGTCACATTCACATTACGATTATCAATCGTTTATTATTAGGCTGTCATTGCAATCATTTTTATGCGATTCCATTTTATCATTTAATACTGGGACACTTCCAATGCAAGTAATAAGATATAAAACATTATTAAAAAGAAGATAAAGATAGAGAGAAAAAACCGTACATATTTGGAATCGATTTATTTATTCTTACGTAATGGATATTGAATGAAAAAAGATGGTCTTTACATTATTATTTATTTATTCACTCTTCGGGAAATCGAAGTCTTATTGACGTTTCTTTTTTCGAGATAACAAAACGAAACAATGATTGTGAGATTTTTTTGAAAAAGAATAAGTACGATAACAATAGCGATGCAGACCATCCTCTAGATATACTTGACGATCACGTATGCTAAAGCGTGAGTGAGATGGAGTTAGGGGTGGGGAGAAAGAGAATATGCGAAAGAATGGGAAAGAAAGAGAGATAAAGAGACAGAGACCGAGACCGAGACCGAGACTGAAACAGAAATCGAGACCGAGACAGATACAGAGACAGAGACAGAGACAGAGATAGAGACCGAGACCGAGATCAAGACCGAAGGAGAGGGGCGGGAGTGAGCCAGAGACCGAGGTAGAGGGAGGAAGAAAGACAGAGACCGAGACTGGGCCCGAGGGAGAGAGAGAGGAGAGGAGTGAGACAGACCGTGACAAAGATCGAGGAAGAGGAAGGAAGATAGACAGAGAGAGACAGAGACAGAGACAGACAGAGTCAGAGTCAGAGTCAGAGACCGAGTCAGGAACAGAAAGAGAGAGAGACTAAGACAGAGACAGACAGACCGAGGGAGGTGGATAGGGAAAGGGAAAGAGAGAGAGAGGGAGATAGACCGAGAGAGAGACAGAGACAGAGATCGAGGTAGAGGGTGGGAGAGAAACAGACCGTAGTAGTGGGGGAGAGGGAGAGGGAGAGGGAGAGACTGAGTACTCCACGGGGACAACGCACGTGTGTTGTGGCTCTTAACGCGCACGTGACGTAGGCACGTACGTCTCGTAACTTGATTACTTTACTGTCTATGTCTCTTGGAAGTTGCTATTTCGGCCTCTTGAAAGTTCTTCCTCTCCCCCTCCTTCCTCCTTCTCTCTTTTTCTGCTGTATATATATATATATATGCGTGTAACTGTGTGTCGGTGGGTACCCATCGTAAATGCGTCTTCATCTTGATTGAACCTTTTCCTTCCTCTCAAACAGAAGGAACATTTTTCCCCATAACAATTATAGCAAATAACTATATAAATATAGTGAAAATTCGTTGTTCTTTTAAATCAAGAATGATCCATTGAATTTTCTAGAGATTTCTTACTTATTTTCTATTATTTTTGGTAGAAAATATTTGCGTCTCAGAGACACGGCATGAGTTTCTTTTCTGTTTTTTTTCCCTCCGTTTTTTTTTTTCCTTTCGTTCGTTTTATCAGACAGATTTCTTGGAAAGACGTACGAGAAATTGTGAAATCCCAAGCGACAATCATCGGTTTAGGATTCTTCTACTTTTAAGGACTTCCTCTTTTTGCTCCGACTGGTAGACGACCTTGGATTAATCCCACGTTTCTGTAATAGTTCAATCCTGTGAAATTTTCAGCGGTATATCGTTATGATATCTTGAAAAAAGAAAATTGATCGGATCAACGACGACGTTTCTTTTCTCCCATTTCAAATCTAAATCAATCTAGATAGATCTTTAGACACGACTGTAATAATAGAGAGAGACTATTAGATAGAAGGGTCTCGAAAAATATACGCGTTTCGTCCTCGTCGCGTCGGCTCTCTTAATAGACAGAGAAGAAGCTTGGACGATACCGTGCGACCGGACACACTGCAAATTTGATCTTGGCGCGGTCGGATATCTCTACGTAATTGGTAATTGCTTGGACCACGACTTCTAAATCGCTACTTTTGACGCTCTATGCCGCTTCAGGGCAGGTCGATACGATACTTGGCATTTAAAAGGCGAAAGAAGGAAGTATTCTGTTGTATCACGTGAATCCTCGACAAGACGGTGAAATGAGATCATGAGAATGATTTCGATAATTTAACGTTAATTTATTATCCATTTCTCAAACAATCTTAAACTATTAAATTTTCAAGGTTGTAAAATCGATAAACTCACACCGAGTATTAACTTTTACAGAATTCTTTTTCACGATTACAACGAGAATATTCTCATTTATTATTTTTATCGATCGAACACGCTTCGTTTTTTCCCGATATCTTTTCGAATCTCTTCTGCGCAAATCGGCACGACCTCTGTCTCTCCTTTCCGTTCGTTGTCCCGGCTGATTAACCGGCTCCTTCGATATTCCTTTTATTCTCCTTTTATTTCACGCCAGTAGGCCGACTGAAAAAAGTTGATGCGAAGGCCCTGAAAGCGACACGGACGGTATATACATATATTAAAAGTGTCGCTTACATAAGTGTTGCATGGTAATACGAAATCATTTTCATAAATTAAAAAACGAATTTGAATCGTCTATAATTTCTTTTTCTTTTTTTTTTTTTTTTTTTTTTTTTTTTTTTTTTTTTTTTTTTCTTTTTTTTTTTTTTTTTTTTTTTTTTTTATTAAAAAATTTCAAAGAAGATCATTTCTATCAAATTTGTATAAAAGTTTTATACAATGATCGATAAAAATATAGGAGTGAGGGCGAGGAGAGGAAAGGGTTGGGAGGGGGGGGGAAGTAAGAAAAACAATGAACGAAACGAAAAGAAAACTTTGTATAGCGTCTCTATAAACGAATAGAGATGTTTCGGACTCGGCGCATGCGCGTCTCGATCGCGCGGGAACTCGAAGGTCACGCGGTACCGTGTGACGTCAGTCGATAGCCGGTCGCTGCTTGCGGTCAGGCGTGGGACCCCGCCGTGGCGGTTTAAATGGTCGCCGGAATGCGGTTAAGCCTTTTTGCCATTCGCGCGCAGTCGCGCTCCAGGCAGTGAGGGATGCTCAGTGCCGTCTTATACTGGTACCACGCCCCTTCGGTATTCCCTTTTTCGAAACTTGCTGTATCATTCCTTTTTTATTATAATTATTTCGAAATCATATTTAATATTTTATTTCTTTTGATTTATTATTTCTCATATTTGTAAGTTAATATAAAAATAATATCTTGTATTTTTATTTTCATTTGTAAGTACAAAATCATATTAAAAATAAATATGGGATGAAATCTATGATTTTTTTTTTGTTCTTTTTTTTGTTTTTTTTTTTTTTCCTTTTGTTTGGATTTAATTAAACTGAATATTGAATTTTCTCAGCTGATCCAGATAATCAAGATTTCTCGTAATTCTATTTTCATTTGTTGTTAAGTGTAACGATATTGCTTTATATTATTGACTGCGTGACGTTATCGCGCCTACGTCCTTTTTCTAACTATCGATTCGACCTACGCTCCCTACAGCGATCTCGATAGCAAGAGTTTCCACGAAGCGTAACATCTGTGTGCGTTGTCTATCTATGTATGTCCATCGTCTAGAGGATGGCGCCAATCTAGCGCTTTTCTCGAACGCCGACTGCGATTACGTAGTGCGAATAAACTCGTGCCTGCTTTTACGAGAGGCTCTTTAATTCTAGGTTTCTATTTTCTTCTATCTAGGATGTAAAGTTAAAGAGAAATGGATATTTCATTGTGAATCAAGATAATTCTAGAATTCCTTGAAAGTGATCGACTGATGATTATAATTCTATCTATCTCTGTCTTTTTTTTCTCTCTCTTATAGTGCAGATTAATCATTCTGACAGGATCCGGAGAAGGTTAAATGGTTAACATAAAAACTGATGCGCTTTGTTGGCCGAATATCTTCTCTCTATCTCACTCTCTCTCTCTCTCTCTCTATCTTTATCTCTAATCTCTATCTCTATATCTATCTTTATTTTTATCTTTATCTCTGTCTCTTCTTTCTCTTACACAGGCGCACATACAGTTGTGGTCGTCGATCGCGGTGACGCGTTATAGAAATATTTTTTCGATTCGATTCAGTCTCACGAGACACATCGAGTCAATATTTGCTTGACCTGTAGTAGTAACTGTACAACTTGAAAATAATTTCAATCTGATTGCTTTTAAGAAGGAAATGTGTACAATTTCAAAACGTCGCGTTAAGAAAGAAAGAAAGAAAGAAAGAAAGAAAGAAAGACTAGACTAGACTAGACTAGACTAGACTAGACTAGACCTTGACCTCTTGCATTCACTTTGGTAAAATCAGATACATACTCGTTTCAATGAATTTCTCTAGGATGGATTTTGAATGGCTTATTCTTCGTGTATTTTTAATATTCTTATTTCTTCGAGGAAAAGAAAAGAAGGATGTAGAAACAGACGGAGTGTAAGATCTTGAGTGGTGGTTGTTCCCACTCCCCATGCAAATTATTCTGTTAGCTTCCAGGAAAATCGCTGTGGAACGCGTCGGTCAGCACCGCGAAGGTGCGCTCGCTCGTTCATTCGCTCGCGTCCGCATGAAAATGCATACGACGTCGTCGTTCCGCTTCGTTCGTCCGTACTACACGTTTCTGGAATTCGGTGGGTGCAGTTACGTGCTCGGTGTTTCGACCGAAAGTACATTTCGATCGTGCGACATTTATTTCATTTCTTTTCTTTTATTTTACTCTCTTTTTTTTTTTTTTTTTTTTCATTTTTTTTTCATTTTTTTCTTTTTCTTTTTCGGTTGAAATTGTTATCAATTAATACGATTTATGGCAGATCCCTTTTCAAATATTACTTATTAGGTTTACTTGCTATCGATCTCTTTATTATCCATTAATAGTTCGAGACATTTTATAATGGATTCGAGTATCGAGGAAAAACAGCATTGAAATTGCATTGTATTCGCGTTTTGTCATCGTGATAGTAATAAAGTGCAGGTTAACAACGTGAGTCGTATCCTAATTTCATTGAAATGCAGTTTCACCGCGGACGTAACTCGTGACTTTTCTGATAGTTGTTATTGCTAAACTATTCTCTTTCGTAGAATCGATCGCAGGTAGGTTTAATATATCCTCGATCTCTCTTTCTTTTTATCTTTCTCTTTCTATCTTTCTACATTACGAAGGTAAGAGTTAAAACTTCTAGGTATTCTAGGAGCGTAAAAACGAGCATTTTCTTTTCTTTTTTTTCCTATTTCCTTCCATTCTTTCTTAGATTTCTCTACTTACATTAGTCTGTCTACCGTTTGCTTTGGCTATAATTACGCCTTTCCTTTACTAACAAG
>NC_140810.1:5925000-5982500 GCF_050613455.1 Vespa mandarinia | reverse complement strand
TCCAAGGTCGCTCTTACGCGGCTGCATGTGCCGTCGTCGTTCCTCTCCTTTCTTCTCTTCTCTTCTCTTCTCTTCTCTTCTCTTCTCTTCTCTTCTCTTCTCTTCTCTTCTCTTCTCTTCTCTTCTCTTTTCTTCTCTTCTCTTCTCTTCTCTTCTCTTCTCTTCACTTCTCTTCTTTTCTCTTTTCTTCTCATCTCCCACCTCTACGCGAACAGCTTCCCCTCGAATATTTTTCGCGCAGGCATGAGAGAGAAAGAGAAAGAGAGAGAGAGAGAGAGAGAGAGAGAGAGAGAGCAAGAGTAAGAGGGAGAGAAGAGTGGTCCAGACTCCTCATAGCTATGCCGCCGACCCCTTCCGCAGCCTCCCGTTGTTATACCCGCGTTCTATGCGAATATTCTGCGTAGTGTTATTAGGGTTCAATAGTCGAAGGATTTTATATTGAACAGAACTAATAATATAATCTTATAATTATAATATAAAATATCATTCTATTTTCTTTGTTTTTTTGTTTTTTTATATATATACGATTCTTTTGAATACATTTATTACGAGATAATATAATGTATAATAATTTGTTAATAACAAGTTAAATAATCAAGCAGAATAATCGTATTTTTCAATTCGAATAAATTAATATTTTCCGGGATCTTGTCTATATGGTTGCGAAATGATTTGTAGATTTTTAAATAAATCATCATTCCTACGTGCTATTGATATCGTGTAAATATCATGATCAAGATCTCCTTTATCAAGCTTATTACGCAAATGTAAGTACGCAATACATGTGGAAAGAATTTTTTTCTTACGATATTTCCTTTTATCGTTGAAGGCAAAAAAGAAAGAGCATTAGTGGCAAAAAGCAAGGAGAAAAGTGTAATATTACATTTATACTGTATATATTATAGTCTGCGATTCCTAAGTGGCCGATCGTATGATCGAGTAGAATGTCAAACCGGGGCAAGGCCAATCGCGATCGATCGTTCGATTTCCGGGTTTTGTTCTTTCTCTTCTAGAGATAGAGAAATAGGAAATAAACAATTAAAAAGGTAAAGGAAGAAAATAGAAAGGTGGAGGAAAAGAGGGTATATATATATATATATACACATATATAAAAGAAAGCGTGTCCAACGATAAGACCAAAATGTTTTCTCCATTTAACACACTTATTTGTTGAAGATTTTTGAGGAAGCGAGAAAAAAAAAGAAAATTCAAGACTAGTTGGTTGGTTGGTTGGTTGGTTGGTTGGTTGGTTGGTTGGTTGGTTGGTTGGTTGGTTGGTTGGTTGGTTGGTTGGTTGGTTGGTTGGTTGGTTCGTTCACTTATTCGCATTGCTCGCTAGAGTAGCAAACGCGGAGGTGTTGGAGCGTGTTAAACGGCGGAATTCGGGCGGAACGTGCGGTTTCTTCATCGAAATTATAAAGAATGGCACACGTGGCGTCGATGACAAGCCGACGTTAGAGAGAAAGAGAAAGAGGGAGAAATAATGTTACGGTTAGATATCGAGAGCCGGCCGGTTCCTAATTCGGATATAGGTGTGTAATGTTATTTTTAGAAGTTTAGCGCCTTTTCTCTCTCCGGTCATTCTGGCTGAACGCCAATAGCGCGCGCTCGAACGGAGGCCACGCGATACACGTGGAAGTGTTGCGACGCTTTACGCATGCGCTTGTTCTATCTTGCTGTATATTCATCTCTTCTCATTTCTTCTCTTCTCTTCTCTTCTCTCTTCTCTTCTCTTCTCTTTTCTCTTCTCTTCTCTTCTCTTCTCTTTTCTTTTCTTTTCTCTTCTCTTCTCTTCTCTTCTCTTCTCTTCTCTTCTCTTCTCTTCTCTTCTCTTCTCTTCTCTTCTCTTCTCTTCTCTTCTCTTCTCTTCTCTTCTCTTCTCTTCACTTCTCTTCACTTCTCTTCACTTCTCTTTTTACCTCCTCTTACCGGTGGTTTGTGAATTTAGGCGGGTCGACTACGTGTTGGCATCTTCCTCGTTCCTTTTCGCTTTTTCTGCAAAAGTCGAGTAGTTTCTTTTTCGTGTATTGCCCTCGTGAGAGCAAAGAGCTTTTAACAGTTTAATCATTTGTCTTTTCTTTTTTTTCTTTTTTTTTTTTTTTATTTTTCTTCCCTTTTCTTTTTTCTTACCTCCCCCCCCCCCCCTATCGATTCGGTTCAATGTCTTGTCATTTAATTTGAATAATAGATTTATCGAAGCAATTATCCTACCTAGACGATTTCTATACTTGCGAAAAATATATTTATTTCTTCGATATATCTTTTTATTGTAATTAAATGATTTAACGCTATAATAAATATAGATGCTCGATGAGAGTCTTTTAATATAATTGACTGTCATTAAAAGGTTATAACTATAATTAAGCGTAATTATATATAATCGCTTAGAACGAATAAGATGTGAATTGACGTGGAAAAGCGTTCGCCCAGTTTCTTTTCATTCGCATGAGATTCACTTCCAAAAATTCATAGTGTCCTATGTCATCGATTATACGTTTCCACTTTTTCTTTCTGAAAATCGTCTGTGTTACGAAATATTTCAGATAGTGATGTTAGGATGAACGAAAATATAATACCGAATTATCGTCTACGCAAATTGATGCATGTAGTGTACGTAGAATATAGATATTAAACGTGATTTTATTTAAGTTTTAGACATAGCGTACTTGTCGTTTTTTTTTCTTCTTCTTCTTCTTTTTTTTTTTTTATTTTCGTCTGTTTTTCTTTTTTCTTTTTTTTTTATTTTTTTAAATAACACTTACGAAATGCTTAAAAATATAAAATTTGAATATGAATAATCTCGTTTATCGAATCATCGTTTATTGAATTTTTCCTCGGGATAATTGTCGAATTAGTTTTCTTAGTTAGAAATGATTGATAAGATTTTCCTCAATGAAAGATACCGAATCTGTAAAATTAACGAAATTATTTACGGAAATAGAGAAATGAATGTGATTGAAGAAATGTATTTTGGGTTCGGCCTTGACAGAAGTCATCATTGTCCGTATCCGGGTTTGTCGAAGAAGGAAAAGGAAAGAAAGAAGAGAAATGGAGAGCAATCTAGACCAACCGGATTTCCAGTGATTGTATGAAACGTCAGAGAAATACAGGAACGCCTACATTCTCTTTCTCTCCCTCTCTCTCTCTCATTGTCTCTTCTTACTTCTTCCTAGAAGGTCTCCTTGACCAGCACGTGGCATCGTTCGCCTTGTCAAAGGGTGTCCTTGCTTCTAACGGTTTAGTTCGTGACTCATCTCGAACTCAAGAGAGTCGATTATGCGTTTGCCCTTGCAAACGACGGGAGTTTTCTGATAAAACGTTATCGAACATCCGCCGAATGATGATTATGGCGCCATGTTTCGGGCCGGACGTCGCTCAAAGACTCATTTTGGGCTGTGCCAAGTCCTCCCGTCGAGAAAGAATGAGAGGAGAGAGAGTGAATGGTCAAACGATCGTTTCCGCCGCTCTGAGCTGATCTTTGCCTTGATCGTAAGGGTCGAGGGAAGTGACTTGGCTAGCCAATTAACGGGTTCGACTGCGGTCTCTGACCGCAGCTGGGCGATAATGGCTTTCCAAAGTATTTCGAATCGATAGTCCTCTATTTTTGGGAGTTTTTCGTTAGTCTGAAGTTCAACGAAAACGATTGATAATTATTTTATTGATATATTCAAACGCAACAATTAAACATTTTATTATCGTTTTTCTCGATTTAAATAAAAATCTGCTAAATCATCGAAAATATTAACGAATTTATTTGATTAATAAATCTTGTTTATATGTTTTTGTTACAGAAGAAGAAGAGATTGACGTAGTGACATTCGAGAAGCCTAGTCGAGCGAGCAATTTAGCTAATAAAAATGAACAACAACAGAATCAATATCATCAACAAAATAATCATCACCATCAGCACCACCAGCAGCAGCACCACCAACAGCATCACAAACAGCATCATCATCAGCAGCAACAGCAGCAGCAACAGCAGCAGCAACAGCAACTGCAGCAGCAACAGCAACAGCAGCAGCAACGCCCACAGCGGTCAACAAATGTGAAAGAAAAGAAAGGCACGACAGCAACGACGATACAAGCACCCAGACCACGAGGCAGGCCGCCGGCAAATGCTACAACACGAAAACGAAATCTGTCTGCTAGCACTCCTGCTGTCGATAAACAAGCCAAAAGAAATTGTACCAGAAACACTCAAAGAAGAAAAAAGACAACGAAAAGCAAAGGTGGCGCAGCCTCGAAAAGTTCGTCGGAAGATGAATTGGATACCGAGAAGAGGAGTCTTCATAACAATATGGAACGACGGAGACGAGTCGAACTTCGGCATTTCTTCGAGGATCTTCGTCGTTTAGTGCCCGCTGTTGAATTTAAAGAAAAAGCAGCGAAAGTGACAATCCTGAGACAAGCTGCACTATTTTGCGATGTTCTCGCTCATTCATTCATCAACAATCAGATTAAGATTTCTGAATTATCGAAGGAACAGATACTATTAAGAGCCAGGCTGAAGTATCTTAGATATAATCTTGCTCGGAGGCGTTAAAGAGAATTTTAGAAGAAAAAAAAGAAAAAAAGAAAAAAAAAAAAGAAAAAAGGAAACAAGAGAAATGGGAATTCCAATCGAGTTATTATTAATCTCGATATGGGTCACTCACATTTATAAACATATTACATATACATATATATATATATATATATGTATTCACATTTTCGTCACTACGCGTATACATTTATCAACATAGAAATGCAACTTGGCTAGGAATAACAACAACAACAACAATAACAACAACAACAACAATGACGAGGACGACGACGACGACGAAGGAAACTATTACAACTACGACGGATCTTTCGACCTTCTCATGTGAAAGACCATCTATCAAACTCGTTCCTCTGGCCGATCATACCTCAAGGAATGAAACATCATAAACTGATGTATACTACGATCGCGAGTTGAAGGTCATCAGCCACCAGGATCACGCATCTACATGGATACTTAATGTGTCTAATTCGATCCGCGATTTCTTTCAAGGACACGAAAGAAACGTACTTCTTTGTTTGCTTTTTTTTTTTTGTTTTTTTTTTTGTTTTTTTTTTTTTTTTTTTTGTTTTTTTTAAATCATAGAAGACGTGTAAGCGTGAGAAGTTGCAGACGTTCCGGAGACATTTTCGTTTTGTTTCTATTATTCGTCTTATTTAGGAAATATTCATAAAGAAGCATGATCGAATAGAACAGATGGAAGTTCGCGATAGGACATTAAGGAACTCGCACGACAGACGTATTTTGTACTTTTTTATTTATAAATTTGCTTCGTGTATCGTTCCTTACAAAAGTGGTAGAAATAAAGGTGGATAGAGATAAAGATAGAGATAATGATAATGATAAAGATAGAGATAAAGATAGAGATAAAGATAAAGATAGAGATATAGATAAAGATAGAGATAGAGATAAAGATAGAGAGAAGAAAGAGAGAAAGAGAAAGAAAGGTATAGACATGCGCATGTATCGCTTGTATCTCGATGTTCCTCGTTGGGAGTATTCTGTTCGTTTTCAAAGGCGCAACGTTTGTTAACTTTTTTGTTTGTTTGTTTTTTTTTTCTTTTTTTTTTTTTTTTTTTCTTAATTATTTTTATTATTATTATTATTATTTTTTAACTTTTTCCATCCGATTCGACGGACAAACAAACACAACATCTGGTACGTATGCCATCCTCTCGGTAAGTCCGCGAATATTTTTCTAACATGCGCCGAAAAATGATCCCAAAAAGTAGAAAACGAAAAAAAAAAAGAAAGAAAGAAAGAAAGAAAGAAAAAGAAGGAAAGAAAGAAAAAGAAAATGCGAGAAGGAATAATATCTTTCGTCTAACGATCAAAGAAGATAAAAGATATTCAAGTTGGTGCATTGTGCGGTTTTCCCGCAGACGTACATTTTAAAACGCTGAGATTGAACGTCTCTAGTACGCGACTAGTTTTAATTTCTCTAGTTTAACGACGTAGATAAAAAGTGTACAGCGCGCTAGTACGAAGAGAGCGAGGAAGCTTATCAGGATTATTATTAGTCAAACGTTTGCTACCGGTTAATTCCCTCCCCCTTTTACTATCGTTGTTTCTCCATACCTCACGATTGGGGATTGCGATCTATCGAACCTCTATGTATGTAGATACATACAGTAGTTAGTAATCGATTCAAACTCAACTCTAGATTTTATTTTATTGAAATTAAAAAATGTTGAATATTTAGGAAAGGGAGGAGGGGGTTGATCCGGTAAAAAAAATTTCTTTCTTTACAACTTTCGTCCATTCTCGCTTGGAGCATTTTGAAATACAATTTTGATATTCTCCCCTCCACCCTTTATTTTCATTTTTTCCCTTCGTCGATAGAAATAGTTTAGTATTCGTAATAGTAGGAAAATTCATATTGTTATATTGATAATTATTTCATTCATTTCCAAGAAGGTAAACTCGTAAATCTCACTCGTTCTCTTTTGACAGTTAAGAACCAAAAAGGGTAAATTGATTAGCTGTCGATCGAAATGGTTTTTTTTTTTTTTTAATGGCGCACGACGTTCAATTGGATAGAGATTAGATTCTTGCACCCGTTGTTTATCTTCTTCTAACTCTACTTTTGTATGAGTGTTATATATATATACATATACATATGTATATATATTTATATACTATACAGTCTATAGTCTTTGCTATTTGGTATCGTCTCGACGGATTTCTTATTTCTTCACTTTCTTATATATATATATATATCATTGTAATATTTCATTCAAAGGGCCTTCTGAATTCATTTCTGGAACACCTAAAAATCATACTTTTCTTTTTTCATCCCTATTCTATTTTATTCCATGGTATCGCGTCTCTTCTGAAAAGGTTAAAAAGAAAAAAGGGAGGAAGAGAGATAAAACAATTTTCATAGTATAGTTTTCCTCATGCATATATATATATATATATATATATATATATATATATATATGTATGTATGTATGTATGTATATCTCGATCGATGTTTTTCGTATGGGTGCAATAAAACGAACAACAAATTAAAGATTCCAAAATGGAAAAACTAGATGGATTCGTATTTGTTTGTTTGTGGTTTTTCTTTTTTTTTTCTTTTTTTTTTTTTAATTATTAGTAATTCTAGGAATTGTTATAACGATCGAGATGTTTACCATAGGGTGTTTGTAACCAACATCGGAAGGTGGCAACGGGATCGAACGATTTTTTTTCTACACTCGATTCCGTTCGCAAGCGAGTATTCTTTAACTTGATTTTGATTCCGTCGGGATGATATCCGTGTGTCTAACGAGTTTCTTCATCAAACTTTCGTCTTGTCTTCTTTATGGTCTACTTACTTTCCTTCGTGGAATAAGTTCTTTGCGCGCGAATGGACTTTGTTAGGATTAGAAAGATTCGTCGAGTTGCACTAAAGTACGCTTTTTAAAGTATATACATATACATAACAAATCATCATTGTTATGTATGTATATATATATATATATACATAATATAATACATAACGTATGTAATGTACATAGGAAAATCTCTGAAGGAGAAATTCGTGCATAGAAACGTAAGTTACTTCCACATATAAATATATATAAATATATATAAATGTATATGTTAGTATATATATTTATATATATATACTATACGTACGTAGGCAAACATATATATGCATATATATACATATATACAATGGGTTATTACGTATGAGTTTAGGAACGAGAGAAAGAGAGAGAGAGAAAGAGAGAGAGAGAGAGAGAGAGAGAGAGAGAGAGTGAGAGAGAAAGCGTGGAAATGAAAAAGAGAATACGACATAACCATTAACTATTGACATTAGTTAGTTCGATATGCATTAATTAATATTATTATTATTGTTATCGGTTTTTAGTTCGTTGTAGGCGCTTGCTATCGCTGATTATATCCATACGAATATTATTTACTGCTAATTATCGAGTCACGGTGGTATAAGCGATTGTGCTAATCCTATAAGATTTTCAGGGGAAAAAAAAAGTATATTAATGGATATCGTATTAGAAATTAAGAATTGACGCGAAAAGAAACATACATAGATGAACACACAAATGCATAGACGTATACACATACACACAAACATACACCGACAATTTATACGCAACGATAGTTAGATAAATTCAAGAAACGGAAGAGCGCGCGATTCCCTTTTGCAAGAGGGAAAGAGAAGAAGCAACATAATGTGTTCATTACATTGTAGGTAACAGTATTTCTTTATATATAATATATATATATATATATATCTATATATATACAATACATATATTCATAAGCTTTTTACAAAAAAAAAAAAAAAAAAAAAAAAAAAAGAAGAAAAAATAAGAAATAAGGAAAGAAATAAGGGAAAAGACGATAGATTGTTTTTGAGGAACGCCAACGTAATAATATGCCACATATATATACAAATACAAACACATGCGCGCTTGCACACTCACACACATACACATACACAATATACATCAATTTCCTTACGTATGCATATAAATAAGCAAGAGAATAATAATGAAAGAGACATAGATAAGTAATAGAGAAAAGACCAGGTGTAGATTAGCGGAATAAGTAGTGCTAGTGGTTAATGACTGTGAGAGAGGATTAAAATTTAAGATGACGAAGGGTGATCGCGTGTAGTTTCGTGGTGTGCTAAAGGGGGCGGATGAATGGTAATGGAAGAAGAAGGGTAGAGAAGAAAAGTGAAGGAGGGAGAGAGAGAGGAACGATTAGGAGAGTCGAGAGCGCACGTGCGTCGTTAAATAAAGTCTCGAAAACTTTTGACGTTTGTGACGCTTCATACACACGCTTACGATTAACACACACACACACACACGCACAGAAATACATATGCACAGAAACACATCTACATATAAACACACGGGTATACGTAAATTATGGGCTAATTATCGGTAGAAAACGAATTGCGACCTAAGTGCTTCGGATATTATACATACGTACATACATACATACATACATACATACATACATACATACATACATACATACATACATACATACATACATACATACATACATACATACATTTATATATATATATAACTTGTACAGGGCAAGTGTTTTTAACGGGGTGGCGGTTACAGCTTATAGGAAGGGATGTAAAACGACGATAAAATAATTCGTTGCCGGGAAAAAGGGAATAAGAACGAGGGTCTTAGAAAGAATAACGTACACCGAGCATTTACATAGGGTACATAATATATAAAACGCAGTTTGAATTTCGAAGGAAATATTTGATGGAATCGCACCGACGCTTTTGATAAGCCGCGATCATTTTTTTTCTTCGCGGCCACTGGCACTTGCTATATTTTTGAAAGACTTTTGTACTTTATTCCACGTTACGATAAAGGGCTGTTAAGCTTTTTTAGAGAACGAGATAGGATCGGGACTTGTATAATAAATATCGGATCTCACTCAGGATAATAATACGCGCCTTAAATCCGTATTTGTTCTTTGTCGGTGAAATGAAAAGGGAGAGAAAGAGAGAGAGAGAGAGAGAAAGAGAGAGAGAGAGAGAAATGAATAAACACGACATGTAAGAGAAATAGAAAAGTAGAAGTAAGATTGTGTTGTAGATACACAATTGTAGTTTGATTGCGAAGGAAAGAATATAACGTTTTAGGATGGAAATTCCTACAATAAATGGAAATCCTCTCTAAATCATCTTTCCATTGAAATAATATCGAAACGATTCGAAAGCGCTTCGCAATATAAAGTTTCGCAGTAGCAGTTCTTTGGCATCCTTCCCTTTTGCTCTTTCGGGAAATACGATGAATCTATTTTTCTTTTTTTTGTATCTGTGCCAGAGATATTATCTATCCATTTCTCTTCGTCGCAGATTTTCGTCGCAATTCTATGAAAGGATATATCGGTAGTTCGTGAATTTTTATTAAAACGTGCCACTGATGATATCTATTCTAGAAGGAAAGAGTGAAAGAATGAATGAAAGAAAGAAATAAAGAAAGAAAGAAAGAAAGAAAGAAAGAAAAATCATAGCTAGTGTTTCCCGAGAATTTCGAAAGATATGATGGATTTTTAAAGGAACGATTCATTCAAAACAACGATATCGAAATTGGATATCGATGATTTTTATATACTCTCTCTTACATTCGCTTTGCACTTTATCAGAAAAGAAAAAAAAAAAAATAAGAAAAAAAGAGAAAAAACTAAAAACAAAAAACGAAAAAAAAGTAAGTAACAAAAATTGCGCTGTCTTCTGCGTCCATCTTTCTCGTTTCTTCTTCCACAAGTTCTCCACAGGTCTACAATGATTTTTCCTATCTTTCAAAATTCTATTTTATTATTTCTGCCGACAAGGTCCTTATCTACCCTTTCCCCTGGATCAACCAATAAAATCTTTTCTTTATCTTAAATAAAACAAAGGATTTTATTCTTTATACGAAACTATGAATATATACACACACACGCGACATACACACACACACACAAGCATATTCATTGTACATTATGTACATAAATACACACATATATATGCATACTAACATACATACATACATACATACATACACAGGATACGATTACAGGAAACTCGACTATGTATACCTCGCAATAGTGGTCGTCTTTTTTTTTTTTGTAAGATATAGATAAACCCTTAACGTTTATTTTCGTTTCGGCGATGCCCTTTCTTTTCTTGTTCTTTTTTTTTTTTTTTCTTTCATTTTCTTCCTCGTCTTTTTCCTTTTCTACACTCGCTCGTGCGTTCGGCCTGTGAGTTCTCTATATCGTGCCAAATCACAGGAGAAAGGAAGGCGAAGTAAAAAGGATATGAAAGGGACGAGAGTTCGTTGTATATTGTAGGGTGTATTTTTCTCTCTTCCCTTCTTTATTCTTCCTCTTCTTTTTCGTCTTATTCTTATTCTTATTATTCGTAGTCTTTTTTTTTTTTTTTTTTTTTTTTTTTTTTTTTTTTTTTAATCGACTGGAGTTTTAGGCCTTCTCTTAGCAAAAACTTCTTCAACGGATTTTGCTTAGAGAGAGAGAGAGAGGGAGAGAGAGAGAGGGAGAGAGAGAGAGTGAGAGTGAGAGTGAGAGAGAGGGAGAGAGTGTGTGTGTGCGTGTGTGTGTGTGTGTATCCTAGCGGATTTTGGGGGTCGTTATATCATTCTCATACTTTTTTCTTTGCTTTTGATAACATTACATATACATATATATATATATATATATGTATATATATATGTATACGTATCTATCCTTCTTTTCTCTCTTGACAAAAGTTCGAATTTTCTTCGTCGATTCGTTCACATGATTTATTCGAAAAATAGAACGAATATTTCTCTTCCCCCCCTTTTTTTTCTTTGTATATTTTAATGAAAGAAAATCGAATCGTCAAATGCATAAAATTGTTTATGGACATCTTATTTGTGGACAAGTCGATAGATTTCATAAGTGTTTTCGATCGTATCTGTAAGAAATTACGTGATATTCGATTTTTCTTAGATTAATTACAAATTAAAGATTTATTAGCGTACGAAAAAGCGGATGTGATCTTTGTTCTTAATTCTTTTCGATTTGATCTTACACATGGAACATAATAATATATTAATATTAATTTTTTTTTTTGTTATTTTTTCAAAGAGATCGAAGTGTTATCGATAAAAAAAACAAAAGAAAAAGTAAAAGAAAATAAATAAAATTGTACAAAAATAGAAAGTACAACGACAGATGACGCGAAGCCCTTTCCGTTTCTTTATTTCATAATTTCCATAGTGTCTTTCTTTTTTTTTATTTTTTTTTTTTTTTTTTTTTTCTGATCCGATTTTTAAATGAAAAAGAAAAAAGTATACAATATACATGAAACTTATTGAAAACATCGATTTTCTCGTACCTCAGGATGAATCCCCTGATCCGCTGGTGTCTTGAAAAGAATGCAAACGTACCTGCTAGCTATATAAACATTTTAAATAATAATAGATTACTATAATAACACGAAGGAAGCGGTAAGAAAGATTAACGCATTTGAATAACGACGTGTGCGTTTGTTCAGGATTAGTATCATACGAGGATGAAGATATTTTCGTTGCCATTAGCGACGAAAATATGACACGGAACGATGATGATGTTTCCTTCATTCTCGATGAATTATAGATATATGTTATAGATACGATTCTTTGATTGATATATATTATATGTATATATACGATACACACACGCACACGCACACACACACGCGCACACACACACACATATGCATGAACTCGTAAGGATTCGTTTCCGTCTTTGCTTATGATTCTCTTTCTATTTTTGTTTGTTGTTTTTGAATTTTTATCGATCATAACTCAGACGAGGCTAATCGGCCTTTAATTTCTTTTTATTTTATTTTTCCTCTCTCCTCTCCCTCTCCCCTCTCCTCTCCCTTCTCCACCGTCCTCTTTACGTTATTTCACAAATTATTTCGTCTAAGTGCATTTTTCTTCCAGTCGAGATTTTTCTTCTGTAAAGAAACAAGACGGCGGCCCCCCTCCTTCCTTATATTTTATTGTTTCTATTTTTTTTTTCTTTCCTTTGTTTTGTATCTTTCTTTTGAGAGAATCATATATTTTTGTTAGAACGACGCAACTTGTGGAAACGAATCGTACTACTTTGTTGTATAAAACGTGTATCATACACACAACATATATATATATATATATATATATATATATATATATATATTTATATATACACATACACAACGCGTATATGTATAACCCTTTACTCCCGACCCGCGTATATCGTAGGCGGATATTATTCTTCACCTTCTCTTTTATTTTTTTTTCGATTAAGAAAGCAGAGGTGGATGGTTGCGACGACGAGTGCTTCGCACGTGGGCTAATAAGAAATTAAACAACAAACAAAAAAAAAAACATTTTTACGAATGATAGAGTTTTATAAAAAGTGTACATAAATAAATATATAGTTTACTATACAAAACTGTGTATAGTTGTTCTGGACCTTAATTAAAGTTAAAATAACGAAGGAACGTGAGAGAGATAATGGAAGAAGAAGAGTGGAAGGCAAATAAGAATTATTAGTCGTCGAGCAAGAATTTATCGATTGCGAAGGAACGCTCGATGCTCGATTAACGACGGTTGTTCACGTAACATTAGGTTTTTTATTCAGAGCAAAACAATATTTTTTATTTGTCCCTTTATTTTTATATGACGTTGCTACTGAAATAAATAGTAAGCGATTAATAAAAAAAAAAAAAAAAGAAAATAAATAAAAATAATAATAATAAAAAAAAAAGGAATAAAGAAAATAGAACTTTTCTACGACGAAACATAGTTGAGTATTCATATTACGTCAACGACATGGAAAAAAGATTTTTAAGAAAAAGCGCAAGAGAGCGAGAGAGCACGAATTTACGTCTGCAGCGGGAGGTAGATATAAATAATGAATTAATGAAACAAATAACGTTATAGCGTACGATTAACCCAGGCACATGGATTTTTTAACTGCGATATACATGTATATGTATTATATACATACAGGTAGATCGATAGAATCTCTTATTTTTGCAAGAAAAAAAAACCGTTCCAAAAAAGAAAAAATGCAAAAAATATATTGACGTTCACTCGACGACGAGAAATTACACGGATTAATGTAGTACCCAACCGTTTCCTAATTCAACTGTTTTTTTTCCCATTTTATTTGATTTGATTTGATTTGATTTGATTTTATTTTTTTGTTTTGTTTTTCTTAGATTATTATATTAACTCTTATTCGCCAAACGTATTTCGGTTATTCCGAATTTTTCTTTTTTTTTTTTTGTTTTTTTCTTGTTCTAACGTTTTAACAGGTATGATAACGGTCGTACGCAACCGTGTGATTCTTCGTCGTGAGAAAATGAGAACGAGCACCACAGAGACTTAGCCGCTTTAATAAAAGGGATCGCGTCGTTTGCGCCTCGTTAGTCCGCTAAAGAACTTCTCATTCGAATAACGAGCTTAGCCTGTATTGCCGCTTCGATACCCATTTTACAAGATTTTTGCTTTTCCTTTTTAACATATAGATTATGGCACCGCAGGGCTGTAGAGAGTTCGAACACGTCGATCCCCTATTCAGTGTACCTATACCTCGAAGATTGTTAAATTAAAAATTATAATAGAATTTAAAATGATTCCGCTGGATCGTTCCTCGATGTATTCCAATCGAAACATCCTCCGTAATCGTTGTTATTTTTCTTTTTTAATTTCTTTTTCCTTTTCCTCTCTTCTTTTTTTTTCTTTTTTGAGAATCAATTTTCTAACATTTTTTCGTTTGGAAAACATCGAGGGGGGCTTTCAGAAACAGCCTAAAAGTCACCCTTGTACAATTGCTACCGATATTATATACATAACTACTAATGGTAATAATAATAATAATAATAATAATAATAATAATAATAATAATAATAATAATAATAATAGTAATAATAATAATAATAATAATTAATAATAATAATAAAAATTAATAATAATAATAATAAATAATAATAATAATAATAAATAATAATAATAATAATAATAATAATAATAAATAATAATAATAATAATAATAATAATAATAATAATAATAATAATAATAATAATAATCTAATGAATAGGCACACGCGCAAACAGACTAAAGGGAATCGGTCAGTTCAGGCACAGTTTACGAATGCTGAAAGAGTATATATATATATATATATACATATATGTATATATATATAAATATATATATATACACGTATATATATTATACATATGCGTATATGTGTGTATATATATAATATATATATATAATTATATATATATATATAGTTATAATAAATGGAGTAAAAAGTAATATTTATGCCAGAAGTTAATAATATTTAGAAGTAATATTTATATCTCTACACTCACTATATCTACATTATATACAGCCCTCGCCGTTTTTTGTAGGATGAAGTAGAAAATTTTGTATAGGTTAAAGGAGTGGGGTGGGAGGGGATGGTAAAAAGAAGATAGAAGCGAGAAGAAATATGGAAAATAATTGCTTAATTATTTGTTGTATCATGTAGGTTCTATAACTGGAAAACCGAATGAAAGACATATGACAATTCTGTTGTACTTAAAAGTAAACAAAAAAAAAAAAAAGAGTTAAAAATTTTTTCGTTATTGTATTGACGTTCCTCGTTATGATTGCGTGCGATGATGCGTCAAACCTCAAAATTCGTTTTACAGGAAAATCGAGGATAAACCAAAAATAAAAAAAAAAATGAACACATAAGTAATAAAATGTATGTATATCGTTTTTTGTTTATGCAAGATCAAATTTTATACTTAGATCGGAACCGAAGGAATTGTACACGTTCGGCGATCTTTCTAACGATCTTGCAAAGCGATCTTTTTTGAGGAATGAGATCGTTAAAAAGGATGTTTAATTATTATAATTATTATAATCATTATTATAGATTTTGTTTAGAAATCAGAAAGCGTAAGGACTGAGAAGAGAGTTTGAGAGTTGAGAGAGAGAGAAAGAGAGAGAGAGAGAGAGAGAGAGAGAAAGAAAGAGAGAGAAAAGAGGGAGAGAGAGAGAAAGAGAGAGAGAAAGAGAGAAAGCAGAATCCTCGATGTTACTTTTTTTCAGGAAAGAGAGCCAGACAGTTCCTTAATGTTTATATTTCAAATTATCTTATATGAATAAAGTACTATATCATTTCACTTGTGTTATTTCATGATTATTTGTCTTATCGTCATTAAAACCACCCTCTATATTGATCCTACTTAATCATTATTTTGATTCCACCGAATTCATCATTATCATGCAGAAGTTAAACAATACATTTCTATATATAAATCTTCGATCAATAATAACCTTCATTTATTTGTCATTTAATTTCATTCATTGAAATCGATCGAGTTCTACTATAATTCACCCTTGTTCTTGCTTCGTAATAAGTATAAAGCATATACGTAGGAGTATATGAGCGTAGGTAAGTACTCATTTATAGAGATATTTAGTTATGACGTTTTACAGTAAGATCAACGACCCAACCAGTCTTTATTTCGGCGGTTGAATTAATTTCACGTCGTAAAGACGGATATAACTCTGTGCTGTGGATGCAACGAGCGTAGTATTGAAGTGTCTCTGACCAACGAGGGAAATTTAATGGCAGTTTGTACAATGAGTAGGATGGCGTATCAAAAAAGAAAAAAAAAAAAGAAGGAAGATAAAATAATTAAAAGGGGGACGGGTATTAAATGATTGAACGACAAAGTTTATTACCCTTGAATGTTTGATGAATTTTTATAATTCTTTCTTTTTTCTCTTTTTTATTTTATTTTATTTTATTTTATCTTAATTTTTTATTTAACTACTTCACGTGTCCTCGTAGAAATTTCTCGGCGTTGCTTCGTCCAGCTCCGTGCCGCGATTAGGCGATTAAATGTGAGAATTATGGAAAGCAGAGGGCTAGGCCGTCGTTGTTGTTTCGTCATTGCTAATAAAATTAACGGGTATCACACATCCCGCGAGTACTTACGTACATCTCTTCGATGGGATCGACCAACGACGCAACCTTTGTTACGCGTAAATTTAGCGTACGACGTCTGTCTTGATCGTTCATCGTCTTACGATCTATTACAAACGTTTTCTAATTTGCATCTTGTGTATGTCTGCCAAATTATTTTATGCGTTCTACGAAATAATTTTCGTAGAACGTATATTAGCGTTTATATTCATGAATAACCATGTTAATTGTTGTTAAAGTTTTCTCATGTCATCTTATTATTAATATTATTATTATTATTATTATTATTATTATTATTATTATTATTATTATTATTATTATTATTAATAGTATTACTATTACTATTATTATTATTATTGTTATTAAGAATAAATTTTAACATTATTATGAAGAAACTTTTTTATCATCATTAGAAAGTCAAAGGATAGAAGGATAGAAACGAATAGCAAAATCGTTTCACGCTTCGATTACTGACCTGAATAACGATAAAGGAAAGGATCTATCTTATCTAAGAAAAGTTGTGAAAGATGCTGAATAGATAGCCTTCATCGACTCCGGTAAGAGATAATTCGATAGATCGGAGATACGCCAATGAGATTTCGAAAGTACGAGGGCATTGACTGATAGAATAATCAGTCCGTTACGTGGCAGTTGCGGTTGCGTCGGTTCTTCTTATCTCATCGTTCACTAATCAAAATGTTTTTGGCGGTAAAAACTTGTGCCATTCACGGATTTCTTTAACCCTGACTTTTAATGACATACCATATCACATGACATTGTAAGACTTTATATCACTTATATATTATTTTTATATTATAATTAATATATATACAAGGTGTTCAAAAAAAAACATTAAATATTTATACGGTACATAGATTACACTATACTGAGTAAAAAAAGTCTTAGTAAAGATAGATCGAAAGGTCAATCGTTTCTAAGATATAAACACGAATGTCCTCATTCAATATTCAAAATTACATCAGCAATTAGTCATCAGCAACTGTTTTTAATTGCAACGCAGTTTTTTTTTAGAAAACGTAGTTTATATGGAAAAGTTTCCTATATAATAATATTTCGTGATTTATATCAAAGAATTCCCTCTCATGCACTGTTTCACCAACGTCTTTGCGAATCAGATTCATTTCAGTCAAAGGTGAATTGGAAAGGTGGTGGACCAGTTACATGGCCCCCTTAATCTCCTGATTTCAATCCTTTGGATTCCTTTCTATGAGAGTATTTGAAAAGCAAAGTGTATTCTTCGCTGATAAATAATTTAAAAGAATTATGCAATACTTTTGAAATCATCCGACAAAAATGTGGAATTTTTGAAAAGATATTGCAACTGTGTCAGAAAAAGAGGCCAAGTGTGAATGGAAATGTAGAAGTAGGATATGTAGAACACCTTCTGTAAATCGAAAAGTCAATAGTAAGTCAATCATAATAATAGTATATAAAAATGTTTATATTTCAGAAATGATTGACTTTTCATCTTATGTTTATTAAGACTTTTTTACTCAATATAATGTGTTCTTTGTACTATAGAAATATTGAATGCTTTTTTAAACACCCTATATATATATATATATATATATATATATATATATATATGTCGTGCATTTTTATATTACATAACTTTATTGTATTATTCTCAATCTTACCTGGATCATTCTTTTAATAGCGTAATTAATTCAAGTCAATTCGAAAAATTCGACCAATTATTACTTCACCGTTGTAACTTCTCCGTTCACATTGTAGAAAACTCATTAGAGTCACGATTGATCGTTTGAGGAAAAAAATGAGAGAAACGTGAAAGAAATTTTTGCTAACATAACGAGTTCGTTATCATTCCGTTATTGTTTTATACATCGGAAATATGCCGAGTTTGTCTTCGTTCGCGTCAAAACTTTTCAAAAAGTATGACTTCTACAGAAAGAACTTTTCTGAAAGTTATTTCAACCGAACGAACTATTGTATACGACGACGTTTCGATTGGTAAAATATTAAATGGCGAATACTTTGTTAGTAGGAGGATAATTGATATTTGGTTCGCGTGACTAAAAGTGCGATGATAATTAAAATGTCTTGCATAAAGCATTTGACCGACGATTCCGTTTATGGCGGAACGAATTCACAATTATTTCGATCACGTACCCTCCCTTTCGAGATACATATATATATATATATATATATATATATATATATATGTATCCTATAAACGTATTTTTGTACGCGCGACAGTGACCGATTCATTCAGGGCACCCTATAATTAAATTACGACATATCGTTCGCGAGAGAAATTGGTAAAATTGGAAATCGATCATTTATCTCTCGAACGAACGTAAATCGATTTATAAATACGTTGCAAACGTTTTGATGCCTTGCCAAAAAGTCTAGTTTAATTTGTTGTATTCGTTAACAAACCCATAAAAATTCATTTGACTTTATGTCTAAAGCTTTTTCAGACTGATAAAGTCGTTAACGTTCATCACATTAATCACATTAATGATGAGCACAATTCGATGATAATCGTAAGTTGTAATTCAAATTCGTATAATTCATTTGCTGGTATTTATCATCGAAGTAGAAAAAATAAATAAAATATCATTGAAATATTAAATATTTCAGACTGCGATTTGTACATTTTTATTAACGAGATTATGTTGAGTAATATTTTGTAATAACTAAATAAAGATAAAGTCGTAAATGCGTGTTCATTTTATTTTTTATATAGATATCATGAATACGCATGTGTAAGTAGCTATATAAGTGGCATATATACAATAAAGTATCGATAATAAATGAACTCTCGATGACATTTTAAGTAAATGCGTGCAACTGATCTTTAAGGTCAATTATCCGCATGTACTAGAAATAAAGACGTTACATATACGAGAAAATGAATATCATTAGTCGTCATTTTCGTGAATCAGACGAAACTTATGTCGTCGATGGTGCAATCGTTTCGAACGAATTCAAGTAATACGAGATAAAGATAGAGACAGAGATAGATAGAAGCATAGACATATACATAGAAAGATAGGTTGCAAGCAGTATCATCGATGACGTGGTACGAGGATGCGTCGAGTCTGGTTTATTTTTGTAACGAATCATCTACCTCGCGATATACGTTTATTTAAAGTGTCATATTAGAACGAGTCTAGATCTTCATCGATCATTATTGATAAAATCGCAAGATCTGACAGACGTTTACAACGATTTTTACGATAACGAAAAGACGAGTTTCATAAGAACGAATTCAGATTCGAGGAAGTGACCTTTGTATATAATATGAAAAAAAAAATTTTTGTCAACTGACTTATAGCCCATCTTGTATTTTGTTTAGTTCGATAAAAAATATTTTTGAGAAGAAAAATTAAGACAGCCGATAAAACGACAAAAAAAACTAAAAGAGAATTCTTTTTAATGGTTTTATTATAATTTATAAATTACACATACATATATAGATTAAAAGGTTCGTATAATGGTTTGTTAATTAAAAATAAATTACATTTCAAGTTTTATTATTAAAAAATTTTCTTTTATCAATTTTACATTTATTTAATTGAAAGATGAATAAAAGCTGTCAGATTGATCTATTATAAGACTTTTAACGATCGTTGAATTAAAAAGGAAGCATGTATACGCTAGAAATGAATTTGAAAAGAAGCGCGCTCGGATCGTGTACCATCGTGTCTCGAATAAACGGAACGAGTGGAACTGTGTGGAATGCTCAGATCGAGAAAGCGCATGCGCAGTAAACGAAATAGAAAGATATACGAGAACAGTGAAATGAAAATGTCGCGAATTCCGATATTAGTGATTTTGGGTTCAACTGGTTCAGGAAAATCAAGACTTGGGATTGAATTGGCACGAAGATTCTGCGGGGAAATAATATCGGCGGATAGTATGCAGGTGAGTGATCGGACATTTTGTTTTTCGACAATGTAAGTAAATGAACAACGTGAAAAGGTTATGTCGTTCTTGTTCTTTAATTTTACGTGCTTCGTATCTTAGATATTGTCCCTTTCTTCTCATTTCTTTTTGTTTTCTTTCGTTATACTCTTTCAACGCAGTTTTACGTTACGATGAAACAGTTACTGTGTAACTTCGATTAGCAAGGACAATATTCTCCTCGTGAAGTAAGGAATAATCAATGACCAAAATACACGTGTATACGTGCGTGCTCGCGTACATGTGCATATAATGTAATAAGAGCTTGGCTTGTGTGTTTATATACACGCGTTGATTTTTTTTCTTATTGTGTATGACGTCCACGTTTTGTGAGATACAATATACGATACCCTTGTGTTTTTTCTTCGTTTACCGTTCCTTTTATTTTTGTATTTTTCTTTTTTTTTCCCCTTCTTTTTTGTTTTATTTTTGTTATCGTCAGGCGACAATATTGCTGACGAGATCTGAAATTTTACTATGAAATTAGTCATAGAATTTTTACCGTGAAACTATACATTTGAAATACATTGGTACGAATATTCATTTTTATTTCTTTTTATTAATTATTATTTTTTAGGTAGTCTGTAGTTAATTAATCATAATGTTGATTTTTGTTTTAATCCTCTATGGGCTCGTGTAACATTCAGGTCACATTTTAATTTATCGAGATTTTACCAAATAATTATAGCTTTTTTCATGAGATTGCGCATATATCTTAATTCTGTAACGTTGTCAAGACAACCAATATAATATTTTTGATCGTTGCTAGGCTCATCAACCAACAAATTAACAATTTTTTTTTTTCATTTGCATATATTTAAATCGTTTTTGTTCGAGCTTGTTTTTAACAAAATTCATTATTTTTTTTTTGTTTTAAATTCTTCGAAACGTTACTTTCTAATCTTGAACTAATACAATATTAGAGATTCCTTTCCTTTCCTTTCCTTTCCTTTTCTTTTGTACCCATCTTTTGAGGATACTCAAGCGTACCGCTTTCCTTTATTTGCTTGTGTGTTTAGGCACAGCCATGCGGAAATGGCTCGTTCGTAATTAGAAGTTCGGTCAAAAGATGCTTCTCGTGGAATAAATGATTACTTGGATTAAACGTACAATTGATTTTTTACTTCCTTAAACGTCTTTTAATGCAAAGTTTATTAAAAATCCTCGTAAAAATTATTTCTATAGTTATATTAACGTTTCTATGATGACGTAAAGTTAATTTAAATATAATATTTATAAATATCTATATATATATATATATATTATCTAGTATTTTTCTCATCTCGATAATAGATCGACATACTTAGATCAATAATTAATTTATCATAATAAATATATATTATTATACATCGATCGAATTAGAAGAGATGATTTAAATATCGAATGAACGAAAATATCTCATTCGAATGAAATATTGTAAAAGAAAAAGATTAATAATTATATAATTAACGTGATTAATTTTTGAATTTTTCTTACCATTTCGTTTTAAAGAGTTTGAATTAATTTATTATTCGCTCTTATTCCAATTGGCAATAGTCCTGCCAATTGCATCTTTTTTTATTTATTTTCCTTTAGAAACATTTCTTACTTAACATTCACAAAAAATTGTTCGGAATTGATTGGCAAACGTTTTATAATATTTTTTTGATAAGAAGCTAATTCAATTTTCTAATCTTTTTTAATATATCATGCATTTTCTTTTATTATTAAATGAATTTTGAAGAAAAATATATTATAAATATTAACTATTTAGTAAATAATCAAATAGAAATAATAATAAAAATTTGATTATTGTTTTTAGAAATTTGATAAAAAATTTTTCAAAGAAATTTAATAAAATATTACATTGTTACATTAAATTACATTAAACCGTAATATGTTGTCATTATAAAATAAGGATTAAAATTGTATTAAAGTTAACGACATTTAAGAATTAAAATGATATTTTTTTTTCTGTCAATTCTAGTCGAACAAAGATATTTCTCATGGTACACGTACACTAACAGTGAAGAATTTCGAGCAAGTAGTTGCTTCTCGGTTTTCGTAACGTCACGAGACCTCATACGCGCAGAGAATGTTTAATGCCGTTTAAGCCGTCTTTGAAAATTCTGACATGAAAGGACGCGAATAAGTTGAAAACAGAGTGGAATTTAGCCGTGAACTTGGCCGGTCGTTCGTCTCTCATTTTCCCTTCTCTTTTGACTCGCCTTTGTCAGCATTCGCCTTCGCTAAA
Organism: Vespa mandarinia; assembly: GCF_050613455.1. Classification (NCBI taxonomy): domain Eukaryota; kingdom Metazoa; phylum Arthropoda; class Insecta; order Hymenoptera; family Vespidae; genus Vespa; species Vespa mandarinia. The sequence continues at coordinate 5,959,793 of NC_140810.1, read as the reverse complement.
ACGTCCAAATCGTTTGTATTTCGATCGAGACGAAAACGTCGAGAAAGATAGATAGATAGAGAGAGAGAGAGAGAGAGAGAGAGAGAGAGAGAGAGAGAGACCAAGGCCACGCGTGGGAGTGCCTGATGATCTTCAATTTTTTTCTCTTCTTTTTTTTTTTTCTTTCTTCGATATCTTCAGATATTTCCTTGCGTGTGATTTCATCTGTATTATTTATATTAATTCTGGATAACAAATAATATTTTTTAGAATATCTTCAAGTATATATCTATTACAAATTCTAGAAAACATTTATTAATTTTTTCTGGAACGATATTTCTTCTTTCTTTTTCTTTCTTTCTTTTTTTTTTTGTAGTTGAAAAAACGGATCTAATTTAATGTTTATAATTATATATATATATATATATATATATATATATATATATATATTGCTTCATTCTAAATAAAAAAAGAAAGAAATAGTATTTGTAAAGTTTGAGATATATATATATATATATATACACACAGACACATACGAACAAAATGCGTTGACACATTTAGAAAGAAAGAAAAAAAAAAAAGACTAAACGTATAAATATAGTACGTGGCTGTGTTCTTGAAGAGGTTAATTCCTTTTCTTTTCTTTTTTCTTTTTTTTTATTTCTTTTTTTTTTTCGTTCACATGATACTACGAGTATCTCGTATCGGATTTGGTTCACTTTCAAAACGACGAAAAAGATTACGGATGAAATTCTCACACATCGATAGTGTATAAATTTTTCTCGATCGTTGGGTATTTGTGCAATATAATACTTTAATTTTTCCACGCACGGTATCACTTTCACTGGAGACATTTGAAAGGCTTCTAGCTCCTCTCCACCACATTGTCCTCGAGTTCTTTTATTTTCCTTCAACTTGTCGTTTATCGAACTGTCGATATATAACACGAGGGACATGTAAGATAGACGTTATTGGGAAACTATCGTAATGAATGATTTGGTAAAGTTGGTAACGTATTTAGAAATTTATACGTGCGTTATCAAAATCAAATTCGCACTTAATCAACTGGGTAAACTTGGGAGATACATTATACGTATAATTTAGATAATCAAAGTTCGTTCGTCTATCGTAGATAGAAAGTCATGAAAATTTGATTGATTTTGTTAATTTTTTTTTTTTCTCTTTTGTCGAAATACAACAGCACAGACGATTATAAAAAATCATTTAATTAAGAACGATTGAAAAATTCGATTAACTTTTCGATATTGATGTAATATAAATTATATCAAATATATATATATGTGTGCGTGTGTGCGTACGTGCGTGCGCGTGTGAATTGTAATATATCAAATTTGTAATTAGAGAAAGTCATTAAAAAAAAATTTACTTTACTACTTTTTTGAATCATCTTTCAGAGATACATATTTTGAGTTGATATTTAAAAAAAAAAAAAATATGTATATATATTTTTTTAAATATCATTTTTCAAATATATTTTTTTAAACGTTTAACTTTTGACAAGATTATTTTTCTAATGATGATGTTGCGGTAGCTCGTCTGATAGCAGGCGCACGTAAAGCACGAGTTTATTCGCGTGCATAAATCACGTGTTCTTTCGAAATCAGAGCAGAATCTTCGTGTAGAAGTCGTTTCTCTTAGGCATGACCATGCGATCGCTCTTCTTCTGATCGTACGTGTGTACATAAGTATAAAGAAAGAAGGAGGAGGAGGAGGAGGAGGAGGCCACGTGTACTCTTTTCGTCTACCCACACGCACGCCGAAAAAAGATATCTCTGCAAATTTTCGCGCGGGCAAAACGCCACGCCCGAAAATGTTGCCTTCTATTTCTTCTTTTAATTTTTTCTCCCACGCGAAAAATTTTTTACCACCCGGTTAGGGTGGCAGGACAAAATTTAACTTTTGACTAATTGTTATCAACGATTTATGAAATTTTATATTTTTTCATTATTATCATTTTGTATCACTATTATCATATATGATTATATGATATATATTTATTATAATAATGAAAAAATATAGAATTTCGTTTTATATTATTCATTATATACTTTGAAATACTTATAAATCTCTCTTCTCTCTCTCTCTTTCCTGTATATAATATAACATAACATATATATGAGATTTCAAAAGCAAAATTGATTAACTCTACTTTTTGAATTTTTAAAAATGTATCTGTCAAAACACTTGATAGAGTCCTCACTTTTTATATTCATAATAAATTTCTCTAATTTTCATTATTTAATACCATTAAATAACAAAATTTGTTTGGCCATCGAATAAAAAATAATTTGTTTCAGAGGTCAATCTAATTGATTCCGTACTCTAATGTAAATCGTTGCAATAATGCAATTCAAGCGTAGCACCAAGGCCTTTATACATTCTACAATGTTTATTTGAATTCATATTTTAAAGACATTTTTAAAAAGCAATTTATATTATTTCATCACATTCCTCCGCTTCTTGTTTTATCGAGTTAATCGATTTGATAAGTGAACGGCTCATATAACAAATACTGTTAATAATTTTTTAGCATAGAATGATCTTCTCATGATTATGATTTTATCAAATGAATTGTTTTGAAATTTGTTTTTTTTTGTTTCTAACAACATATGATATTCCTATGTAAAATATAAACATTTTATATATTATTTATATTATGGTTGAATCATAATCGTGAAAAAACCATTTTATATTTAAAAAAAAATTGAAATCATCTGTTATTGTTAATAATATAAATATCAGACAGTCTATATAATTTTTTGTTTAGTAAAATTTACATTAGAATGCTTCCTGGAATTCGTCTATATTTTTTTCTCATTTAATTTTTGTCTTCCCTTTTTTTTTTCATCTTTATTACTAAGGTGGACACTTTTCTTGCAAGATAGCAAACGCCCCTGACAAGAATCTCTCATGGGGATGCTCAGACTGGCAAAACATGATTTTGCGAGCGACGATAAATTGAATTATGTTCTTTAAAGGAAAAAAAAAAGAAGAAAAAGAAAAAGAAAAACATACATTGAGATAACTTGTAAATTAATTTCTCGCGATAAAAAGGATAGGAATTCGACGTGGAAAAACTGATAATATTTAGACGTCAGCTAGAGATGAATATTGCGAAAGAATAGTTCTTTTTTTTTTTTTTCCCAGTTTGAACGGAATCTTTTCTCTTCGAAAGAACTCGGGAAATAATATTTTATCCGATTCTAGCAAACAGGCTGCTATAAACGGTCGTGCGTAGTAGTAGTACGCATGGAATATTCAACGCGTAGAATTTTAATGTCGCGCTGAAGTTTCTTAGAAGATCGTACGCGTCATGATACTATTTTCACAACAGATTCGTTCTTTCATAATTTTAATTCGTCGATCTTTTCATTATCTACGATATAAATTTCCTATTTTAACCAATTTTTTTCTTTTTTTTTTTTTTCCAACACTTCCTCTTCTCTTCTTAATAATTTTAAGATTCGAATTTTTGTAAAGGACGATATAATACATAGTATATTCTTTTTTAACGAATCTATGAGATTATGATTAAGAAATTGTTAGATAATATGAAATAAGTGTTCGTGATATTAATTATGATATACTCGGTATATTATTGATTTCATCTGTTATATTTATCGTGAAATTTTTACAACTTAGTGAAAATTACATAGAGATCGAATGGGGCAAATCAAGATCGAGAGAGAATGAGAAAAATAGAAAGAGAGACAGAGAGAGAGGAAGAGAGAGAGAGAGAGAGAGAAATAGACATGAGAAAGACAGAGAGAGAAATAGACTTGAGAAAGAGAGAGAGAGAGAGAGAGAGAGAGAGAGAGAGAGAGAGAGAGAGAGAGAGAGAGAAATAGACATGAGAAAGTGAACGTTTGCGCGAAACCTTCTATTAAATACGCGCCGCGAGAGTTTAGCGGTGTTCGCGTAAGGGAGCATGAAAAGATAACAATTAGTTAACAATTTGTGGAACGGGCAAACGTCGTAGTTCGCATAGTGGTATCTCGTTTTCTAGCTGGTACCGATAGAAACGGGTAATTGCTGGCGGTTATAATAATATTAACCAGTAAGGATCTCTTTTACATCGCCTCTCCTCGTGGAAAATGGAGCGTCACGATTAGATACTCGATCTTTAATAGATATTCAACATACATGACGCGATAGATAGTAATAGCACAAAAAAAAAAAAAAGAAAAAAGAAAAAAAACCAGAAAATCGAAGAGAAGGCTGCTGGGTGGATAACGATCCAATAAACTCCAACATTTTTTTACTTTCATGTAGTAGGTCGAGACGAACACCCACGACGATCAAATAGTTCTTTTTTCTTTTCCTTTTTTTTTCTTTTCCTTTTTCTTTTTTTTTCTTTTCTCTTTTTTTTTTCTTTTCTTTCTTTTTTTTTTTTTTTACGATAAGCGAATAAATTTAACTTAATTTTATAGCTGCGATCGGGTGAAAAGAAAAAGGAGAGATAATTTGATCGAATAAATTTTAATACTTCCTGTTTCTTCTTTTTGTCTTTTCTTTTTCTTTTTCTTTTTCTTTTTTTTTTCTACAGCAAACAAGTAAAAATAGCTTCTCGATTTTATTTTTACATTAAACTTCTATAGCGTCATATAACTTCGAAGTCACGCATTCATATATTTGTATTATATTTTTTTTTCTTTTTTTTTTCTTTTTATTTTATTATTGCGTTACAAAAACATTACGGTTCGTTCATATATCGAAAATTAATGTTTAATAAGTACACACACACACACATATATATATATATATACATATATATAATTTATATTAAAGTACTCATATATAAGTATATAGAATGTCTCAATTAAGTTGTACATCTAAATTATTTCCACCGCTTATAAAAGAAAGAAAAATGACTAAAAGGAGGTTATATGGTTTCAGGGCGTGCATCTGGCGATGATAAAAAAATATCCCTCGAAGATCATTTTGAATGCCATATCAAGGTCATCGTCATTTTCTTTTCTTTTTTTTTTTCATATTAACATCTGTTCCTTATAATGTGACGTAAACGTCAAGACAAATCTAATGATCTATGATACTATGACTTTCACGTGACCTCGAATAGAAAAAAAATTCACGAAAGATTGGCATCTGATGCATTGCGTGAGCCGGACATCCATCATGTTGAAACCGTATTCGATATCTTTTGGGCGTGGAAATGTATTTTAACAGGTAGCTTATCGGTTAAAAAATTTGTATATTACTATCGATAAAAAATGATCTAATAATTATTATTCCAATATTTGCATCAATTACTTAATATAGTAGGGTATTATTAAAATATAGGATAGTTATACCAATATAAGTTATACTTAAAGTTTTTCACGTTAGAACATTTTTTCTTTGACAAAAAAAAAAAAGAACGATTGAATTATAAGAGGTTAACTTTATTAAACTTTGTAAGAGCTGGGTGATTCATTCGTTTTTATATTTTCGCACATACGTAGTATTTATAATTTTCTTGCGTTTGGTTTGTTTTTCTTTTCTTTTTCCTTTTTTCTTTTTTTTCTTTTTTTTTTTTGAGCAAGAAAAAAAGAAACTAAAATTTCCCGATCGACAAAATATTCTTCTTCTGCGACCTTGGCACAATGACGCGCATGAAGAGAAAATATTTGATTATGAAAATTCACGAACATTAATGTTCTCTTGCGAAGCGTTCCGTATACTTACTCATGAAACGTGTTCTGTACTACGATCTCTAACGTAGAAAGTTGTAAATTGTATATAAAATGTAAATAATTGTACATAACATATACAAGCATACTTGTTAGCTTCTTTTTTCTTTCTTTCTTTCTTTATTGAATAAGACAATGTCACTCTTGCGTATACCTCTAAATTCCCTCTCTCGTGAATCGATCAATGTTACCTCTACAAACAGTAGATATTTTATAAGAAGTAATAACAAAAAGTAAAAAAGAAAAAAAAAGAAATATCGATCCTCCGTAATTTAATTTTCTTTCACATCCAAACGAAAATTATGTATATTAATTACGTAACATAAAAGTTATATCAAGTATAACAGTTTTTAATATAGTAATGACGATTAAGTTTGTGGCCGAAAAAAGAGAAAAAAAAAAAAAGAAAAGAAAAAAGAAAGAAAATAAAATAAGACGTATATATGAACGTTCAATTTCGAAGCTAGATTGCATTATACAGAGGTTAAAAAAGAATTAACGAAAAATGATAAAGTGGATCGAGTTATCGATCTTTTCTTTCATTAATTTTCTAACATTTTTTCTTCTGTCAAATATATCAGCAATCTGAAAACGATTGGAACATTTTGTAGAAAGTGTATGATTCGTTGCTACTTTAAAATAGAAGGATAGATATATCCATTGGATAATTAACTAAATGAGTACGTGTCATTCCCGCTTTCGATCGGTCAAAGCACGAGGAGTAGGAGTATTAGGAATGTCGAGTAAAGAAAAAAAAAAAAAGAAAAAAAAAAAAACGCACGTGCGCACATACACACTGGTCCTTTCGGTTGCCCTTTAAATTCTCGCCTATACAGGGGCGTGTCAATGTGATAGTGGAATGTTAAAGGCCCCTGAAGGCACGTTACGTTAAGACGGTCACGTGCTATTATTACTGTTGTTTCTATCTCTCTAATTTCGTTTCTATTTGTTCTAGAGGGAAAGGGACCAACCCCGATGGTCCTTGAATTCGTAATAGCTGACCTAATATTTATCGAAAGCGTCATATCGAAATTTTGCTATTATCTATTTGTTCTCATACATTAATTGGAAGTTATAATTTATATATTATATGTATATATTATTTTCTCTTGATATATCATTTCTGAAATGTCTTGTTTATACTTAACGAGCGTGTTATATTAATTCTGAAAAAGAAATAAGTTTATATGAACATAGGTCCGGAATCGTATCTTATCCGAGTTATAGTGCACGTCAGTTGGTGTTGATAAATCATTATGATCATTGGAGTAGTTCGTAATGAAGTGTATATGAGAGAGTTCGTGTGTTCGTAGAGTTTAGTATTACAAAGACCATGTATCTTCTGTATTCAAACGGCAAGATGAGAGACATCTATTTCATGCATGAACGAGCAAATGGAAACAGCACCTCAGTGTCTTTATCGAGAATCTTATCCATACCGACGATGTCCAAGAAAGTATACATTTGTGGCTATTTATCAGCGCTTTTGAAAGACAGGATGCTTTCAGCTTCGCATCACTGATAGGGGCCGTGAAAGGTATATTCGAACACCCCAGGTTGAAGAGCAGGTGCTTGGCAGGATCTTAGAAGAAGTGGGAAGGTTTATACGACAGATAATCGGTGATATTGCTGCTTCACATAAGAGTGTGTGAAGAGTTCCATGGGAATAGCTTCTCTCTATCCATATCATGTGCAACGGGTGCAGGCATTTTCGCCAGCTGACTGCATACCCTCGACAAGCCATGTTTTGTGGCCGATATTTACAATAATGCATTATAGACCTCATTTTCAGTATTTCTATGTGCTTTTCACAGAGATTAGAGAAAGTTCATGCGCGTTGCCGTTGTGAACTATCAACATACATAATATTCATAAATGGGGAGATGCAAATCCGCAATGCTGCCTCACAGTCACGGCATCGGTCGTAGTTTTCGTGGAACGTCTGGGTTGGCATCATTGCCGAGTATCTAATTGGACCGTGGTTTCTGCCGCGTAGGCTGAGTTGTGCCAATTATAGACAATTTCTAGAAAACACGTAACTTACGTTACTAGACAATATTCCATTATAGACGCGTCGTCAAATGTGGTTCGTGCATAATGGGCCTTCCGCTCATTTTAGTCATACTGCCATGGATTATCTTGATCAACGGTACTTTGGTCGTTGGATTGGTAGAAGAGGACCATTGCTTGGCCTACACGCTTTCCGAACATCAATCCCCTACATTCTTTTTTTCTTTGGGTATACCTCAAACAACTTATTTATGCCACACTGGTCCGTAACGTAGACGTTCTACGTGATTGTATTCTGTATGGATGTCATCGCATTTGGAATACTGTTGAGATTTTTGTTCGGCAGAACATGATACAATATAATGATGCTGAAGGCCATTTCCAACATTTGCTGTGGTCAACAAATATGATGAGTGAAGGATTGTAATACAGTTATGAAGCATTTTTGTATCTGGTTTAATGTTCAAGCATTTTCGGATCGTTCTGGTTTTATAGAATATTATTTCTTCCTTGGAGTTATATAGTAAAATAGACTTCCAAGATTTAACCAAATGTTTTATGAACATCCTATATGCAGGGTTTAAAAATACTGGCGCATTCAGACGTCGTGCTATGATAAAGGAGGTCATTATAAATATATCGAAGATAAGAACCACCGCTCTATCTAACAATTTCAGTAATTGGAACATGAGTGATTGAATTGATATTACAAATTTAGATATAATTCTATACACTCGTATACTCACTCTTTAATTGATATTTTAAAAGAAATTCCAAGAAGACTTTATATAACTTACTTTGTAGAATATAATACCATCATGACCACAATAGCTGATAATGATTTATTAATGCTGTAAGTATTTTTCTGAAGTAGAAAATAATTCTTCGAACATTTTTCCTAAATTTAATTACTGAAACATTTTTTTCTAGCATTAACATAACCTGTTCAATACTTTTAAGGGATCATATCCATTTAGAAATTTTTTTTCCGCATTTTTCAATAGTTTCAAATCTTAAGAATATATTTTGAAAATTTCAGATCAACATCTCTAAAAATATCTGTTAAAATATCTTTAAAACGAAGTTATAGAATTTAGGTCACATATGATCTTATCGTGAATAACTCAATAGGTAAGTGTTTCGAATGTCTTTTGCACAATATTATTATTTCGAAGTATTAAAAAAAAAGATGATGGACGCGAATAATTGAAAAGAAGTAGAGAGGACTAATTGATCGATCACTAAGGATGGGTGCTCCATATATGTTCCTGGAATTGACGACTACAAGTAAAGTTAAAAATTCTTCATTTAATAATAATAGAACCGTACTTGAAACTTTAAACGTGTTTTTTTTTCAAAACACTGTCTTTTAAGATGGAGATCTTATGAAGTATTTATTGTCAACTTTCAATACATTGTTTTTAAATTTACACAAAATATACTGAGAGACATTTGAAGATCGTTCAGGATCTTATATTTTTTTAAATTGATCTTTGTTTTTTAATAATTATATAAAAATGACAACTTTTTCGTATGTATAACTCGAATTTGTTATTAACTTGAATAGATCATTTGGTTTTTTGATTTTAGATGGACCGTTTCGGTTGAAGAGTGTCCACCGTCGAACGTCTCAAAAAATATTCATTAACTGATGGCGGCCATATTATTTTGATTTTTCGATATTTTTTGATGGGTTTTTATTTAAGGTTCTCAATACATGTATCTTTGAGTAAAAAAAAAAAAAAAAAAAAAAAAATAAAAGATTTCGAATTACGAAATTTTTTCTAGACCTTTAGATGGATGTAATCTTAGATTGGATTCTTTTGAGATACTCTCTCCTTTTCTAGGGCTCTTTTTTTTAACGTCTTCTATGTGTGAGTGTGTTTGTGTATAGTGTACTTTTATATATATATATATATATATATATATATATATATATGTTTTAATTTAATTTAAATCATCGTTATAAATTGGTGATATATCATATAATATTAATATATTACATTTATTATATTATTATAATAAACATTCTCTAATAAGTGTATTATATCTTTATATATAATTTGTATGTTAAATATATATTACACATGCATTATATATATTTTATATAATTTATTTATATCTATTTCTTTCTTATAAGTATATAAATACTTCAAAATTGATTAAGGTAATACAGTTCAACACCATTCGTTCAATATACGAAATTAACAGTTTTTTTTCTTCTAGCAATTTGTTTATCTTATGTGTAATAGAAAAAATCGATATTGAATATAATCGCAGACTATATTTGCAGAATTTCCGTTTAAAGTTGTTTCCGCGTTATTTCTGGTGCCTGTTTACTACTTAATAATTAGTTACACTGGTAAAAAAGCCGTGTCGATCATGATCGAGAAAGAGAGAGAGAGGGAAGGAGGGAGAGAGAGAGAGAGAGAGAGAGAGAGAGAGAGAGAGAGAGAGAAAAAGAGAGAGCGAGCGACTTTCGATGAAGTAACTTTACGAGTGGTCTCACTGAGCGTAAGAAAAATGATCTATCTATTTGTAACCACTTGATCTGAAACGATCGGATAATCAGCATAATACTGGTTGCCACGGTGTACGATTTAAAGAGCTCGAATGGACCAGAAATGATCGATCACTTTTATCGGTCGATCATTAAGAGATTCCGGAGGGACGTGGACCATAAGATTTATAGATTTATCTGACTGGTTAATACATTGTTAATATATTTATAACGATTGCTTGATGTCTCTCTTTTTTTTTTTTTAAATAGACAAACGTTATTCTTTGTTACTCTTATCATTATTTATATAACTTTTATTTTGTATTTTCTCGGAATATTTTCGTAGAAAATTTAATATCTTTCGTCGAGGTTTTCTTGCCCTTTCTCGTTATTATGTTTCGAGCCTTTTGTACGGCGTTCGTTCGAATTACGGTAAAAATCGAACTCAGCTGGTCACACGAGAGGTACTCGGAGGCAACCGGTTTTAAATCCACGCTCCGATGACGCGAATTTACGATGCTCTTCGTCGACATGGTCCTTAAGAGACTCGCCTCAAATGCCTACGCCAGACTCGCTGACTCGCCTCGATCGCGTCTTTTAAAAATATATATAGTTAGAGTTCGCTATATTTTATCATTCGTACTATTATGAACTAGCATTTCCCTTACTATTCGATCGTTATCTGACGACGGATTCTTATGGATTTTCAAAGTTGACAACAATCGATAATAAAATTATCTCGAAGTTATATTTCAATGAGAATCAAACAGCTGTACGATCTGTACGTTTATTAATCGTTTCTATTCGAAAGAAAAACAAAGCTTATCTCGATCTTGTATTTTACAACCTCAAGAATAACTATTTATATCGAAGAATAACTAATTATATCGAATAAGGAGATCGAAGAAAATTACATGCACCTTTGTTTATCGGAAAAGCAAACGATAAAAATTCATGGACATGACATATATTTTCTCTATAATGGCTTCTAATGAAACGTCGATTGCTCGATTTATCAATTATATATTTTTTTTAAATACTTATTGGTATCGCTGCGAATAACCTTCGATTCCGTAAACAGTTCTTTCTTCTTACGTAATTCGTAAGTGTCAAAGGGCAGAAAATATTCTGGGAAACGTTTGCAAGTTCAATTCAGAAGTCATTTAATTCTCATTTCTCGGTTTATTCGTTCTGCATTTTACACGAGGAAATCCATAGAAATATGCATATAAATGTTTCTTAGGATGTGTACATGATAAACAAGGAAATTACAAGAACGATGTAAATGGAAAATACGTTTCTTAAGATTTTCGATAAAAGAATACATAATGTATTCATTCGATCGCATTCAGAATAAATATATTCATATTTTATCAGGTATGACATGTAATTACGTTAGTGGAAACTTCGTATTCTAATGTTCCTCTTCTTGGTATCAGTTTCGTGCCAAGCTTGTTAAGTTTAAACAGGTTAACTCATCAGATAAACATTATTACTGTGATTTTGATGATGTATGTATTAGTCTAACGTAAGAAATTGTCGACTTTAACCTTCATTCATGCATGAATTTATACATTCATTGAGCGCATATATCGTTGCCGCTAAAAGAAGGCGACTATCCTTGACTCTGAAGTTTCTAATCTTGTTTCAGTGGTATTATTGTGGTCGTTGCGAATATTACTACATTCACGATTCTCTACTTGTTTTTTTTTTTTTTTTTTTTTTTTTTTTTTTTTTTATAATATCTTTGTTACGTAATTGAAGTAAGAGACTCGCGTCTTAATTTGTTCTTTTCTTTTTCTTTTTTTTTAATTATTATCAACACTATACGCTATTGTTTTCTTCTTAATTATAGAAATTTGAATACGTTTATTAAGAAAAAAAAAAAAAATAATAATAATAATAAAAAGCAAAAAAAAAAAATAAATAAAAAAGAAAAGAAATCAGAAATTCGTTCGATTTACGTACAATTTACGATTAGATCGATTCTTTTTTGCGCTAATCTGCATGAATGTATAATAGTTAGTAAGACGACGCGTGAGCCGATTCATAATAACTTTCTAAGATATGCAATTTCAGAAGAGTCTCGACATCAATTGCATTGATTTGAAAGGAAACGAGAAGAACGCGTCATCAGCTTGAAATCACATTGCGTTCCAAGAAGAGCTTATTGTACGCTTATGATTAACGGCATAACGAGTTAGAATTCATTGCTACTTTGTACATGGTCGAAGGTATTTTTTTTTTTTTTTTTTTTTTTTTTTCTTTTTTTTTATCGCGTCTCGCGATTAGAATGGCGACTTATATAAGTCCGCAAATCTCAACGTTACGTGATAACAACGTAATAACACGTGTAATCACAGCAACGCTTTTGATTTCTCGGGAAAAAATTTGCGTGGGGGGTGAAACAAAGTGCAACTGTATCTCTCTGTTTATTTTTTTACCTCCCTCTTTTTCCTTTTTTTTCTCCCCTTTTTTTTCCTTTTTTTTCCTCTTTTTTTATGTCTTTGTTACGTTTTTGTCGTTACGCCGAGATAAACGTTACTGATTCATCGGCAATAGCAATTGCTTGGCGCCGGCTCTCGTCTCGTGGTTTTTCCGTAACGAAAGAAGACGTAAGAGCTCGAAGAATCGTGCAAGTGTTAATTCGATCTTCCTTAAGACTTCGTTAGTTTCCTTAGAACTTCACGTTATGGCATGCAGTTTTATATGTATTTTTATTTTTCACGAGAAGTATTGTGCTTTCGATAGAAACATTATTACAACATTGTTTGATGTATAATTAACGTCGGAAACAATGTGTTCCTTATGATTTATTTTTAATAAGAAATTTAGATTAATGAACAATATCGAGAGAAATATAATAAAAATAAAAAAATAAAAAAAAGTATATATATATATATATGTATATGTATTTGTACTTTTAACTTTAGCAAATTAGATATTCAAAGTAATGAAAATTTCGTTATCATTTAACAAGTAACAAGCATTTGTTATCGATCGAATAATTTAAATATAATACTCGATTTTTCTTGTCTAATTTCAAGCAAGTAATTGCAAAAATAAGTTGAATCAAGTTAATTTGACCGAACAAAACTATATTTATCTGTTACGAAATTGAACTCATTCCACGGGGCGAGAACTTAAGTGGCAATGTTGATAACAGTGAAACGAGAAAGTGGAAAGACGTTAATGAGAGTTTTTCTTTGACTTCCAAGAAGAGTCTCTTCTTTTACCGGTAATGCTGATGGGAATGGCGATGGGTATTGCTTTGTTGGTGTGGTGGTGTGGGCGACAACGGGTTAAACGCTCGAGGACGGAAATACGCGTCGTTTTCGCGAGGTCACTAACCTCCAAAGACTGAAACTTTTTTCGCGCTGACTAATGGCGAACGTCGTTTCCTTTCGATAGATACCACTACACCTCCGTCAGATAATTCCTGACTGAGACCGATCCATTAATTATGATCTTTACGAGCAGCTACATTTCTTATTTTCTTTAATTTTTTTTCCTTCTCTTTTTTTTTTTTTTTTTTTTTTTTTTCTTCATATCCTTTTATTTTATTCTTCTTTCTAATATCGTTCGTCACTCTTAGATACTATCGTTTTTTTAGTTCTCTAACACAGTTTCAGTATTACATAGACGAGAATATATCAAGAACACGTGTCTACGTAAGTTTAAAAAAGAAAAATATAACTCGTAAAGTTGAAAATAACTCGTAAAATATAACTCGTTATTCCTTTTATTGGTACAAATTGCTTTTTCCTCATGATAGAATTTTTTGAATAACGTTTTATAGAATTTTCCCTTTTAGAATGTGATAAAGCTTTTCAATACGTAATCAAATGGTATGAGTAAATCCGAATGTTAAAAGAATCACGTATACCATCTGATTTAATTGCACGATATATATGTCTCGATCATAATAAAAAAAAAAAAAATATATATATATATATATATATATATATTAATGGAAAGAGATTCTAAATTAAAAATGTCCTGTAGCAATTTGTATTGCCGAGAAGGAATTGATTTTATTTTTCTTTTAACGAGAGATAAAATAGTGGGAGAAAAGACGAATATTATTGATCCACTTCCTAATAGGGATGATGGTATATACTGAAGGAAAAATAATAGATAGCGTTAATTAATAATGGACAAATTTTTAATCATGACAAAGATAGATAGAGAGAGAGAGAGAGAGAGAGAGAGAGAGAGAGAGAGAGTGAGAGAGAAAGAATGAAAAAAAAAGAAACATTCAATTTATCGTCGTATAGATCAGGATGTCGTCTCGAGGTAGAATTCAGAGTGGGAAGCGATCGTTACCCGATCATTGGCCGATCGCAGGCATGTTGTAGATCGAGCACTTGAACGGGATTTTGAGTGTTTCGTGATCAATGCGAAAGGATCGTGTCCGCTCGCTCGTAGTCGATGACCTCTCTTCGGTGATTGCTCGCGCAATTGGCACATCAAGGTCGCTCTTTCGGCCATCCAAGGTTATATTTCGAGTAGTAATCTTTTTTAACTCTCTTCGCTCGTTCGAGCAAGTTTACACCTGCCAACTTTGTATCTCATTACTCCCACGTTTTTCTCCCCCTTCCTTTATCTGTTTTCTTTTCTTTTTTTTTTTTTTTTTTTTTTTTTTTTTTTTTTTTTTTTTTTTTTGAGACGCTGCTTCTAAACGCATCATGTGCGAATTATTCTTTACTTTTCTTTTTCTTTTCTTTTTATGTCATTAATTATGGGAAAATCTCTTTTTATGTCATTAATTATAGGAAGGAAAATTATTTGTGGTATGCGAATTTTAATGAACTTACAATTTGAACGAATGATTCATAATCAACTTTATTAATTTATTCCTTCAAGACGACGAAACACGAGCCTCGTGCGAGCAATTTAAATAAAATTCTTCATGTAAGTGTTTCCCACGCTCATTTCATCTTTTTTTATCCTCGTATTTTCTTTTCGTCGATCGATCGAAGAAAAGATCCGGTATGAGAATTTTCTCGCGGGGATTTTCTTTCGACATTCTTTCACTTTCATTTATTTTTAAGCTCGTCGTAAACAAACGTAAACGAACGATTCGATTGACATGAATTATCATTCGTAATGAACGATTTCTTCTTTAAGCTCGTTGGAAGATTCGTCAATTCGATTCTCGAACTACTCCGTGGTTGGGTTCGCAAATATGATCTAACGATGATTAATATTCATGTATTTAAGTACATACGTACACGTTCTTAGAGATGAACGACATTCACGTTGAATCACTCTTACGATGATGACTCAGTTTGAACGATGACAGTTGAATTTTTTTACATAGTGAACGAATATCACGAGCTATGTTTTACAACATTCAATTTTTCTTTTTTCTTCTTTCTTTCTTTCCTTTTTTCTTTTTCTTTCTTTTTCTTTTTTTTCTTCTTTTTCTTTTTTTGTCGTTAAAAATTATTCGAAAGCTCTCTGATGTTTGTTGGTGATATTAAGACGTTCCTATTTTTATTTTGATTTAACAAAGATTTATATTTCTCCGAGAAACTACGATGTTAAGGATAAGTCATCGTTTTTCTCGTTAATGTACGATGATTCGTCTTAGTTTCGCGAATAGTTTAATAGAAAAAAGCAGTTGATAATATCGTGATTTTGTTGACGGCGATAATTTCATCGCTGACATTTAACCGCTTGGGTGGGCTAATAGAGATCATTTCGTAGTCGTGAATAATACTTACAATTTTTTTTTTTTTTTTTTTTTTTCTTTTATTCTTGCATATATTTCGATTGATCATATATTTAAGCTTATATATATATATATATATATATATATATATATATATATATTATGTGTTAAAATTTTATACGTAGTTTATATAACATAATAAAAAAAATTAATATTATTAACCATTTAATAGATTTAGTCGATAATCGTTTATTACGAGATAAAATATTTCATAACATTTTCTTTTCTATTTGGATATTTATTGATTTTTTTTTAATTAATCAAAGCTGTTTATAAATTACAAATTATATGGGTATTGAATAGAGATAAAAAAAAATTTGTCACTTGATTGGAGAGTACGAATCAAGCTGTGATCGTATACCAGTTCGTAAAACGAGTAAAAAAGTGAGGAAAGAAGTCGGAAGGCATTGCACAACGAATGGAGTATTAGGAGGTCCGTCAAAGAGAACGGCGAATCGATGATAACCTTCTTCTGAAGTTTTAATTATGCTAAATAGAATGCATGCTTATTACTATTATTATTATCATTACTATCGTTTATCCAAACGTCATCATGTGTAATCGATTTTTCACAGTTTTTTATACATATAATTCGATACAAAGTATTTATACGCATTTCTTTTCAATTGATTCCATTAAAAGGATAGCACGTCTCTAAATAAATTTTCGAGTTATCTCATTTAAAGATCAACGAATTTTCAATGTATACGTAACGTAACGTGCATGGTCACGAGATATTTCGTACGAGCGACTTTCTCTTTGTGAGTGCTACTTCAGTTATCAGTGCCATTAGTATGAATGAAAGCATAGGTAAAGAAATAAACAAAAGAGGAAAAAGAAAGAAAGGAAGAAAGAAAGAAAGATAAAAAAGGGTATCATTTGCTACCGCTAAATAATTTTTCGTAACGATAGGCAGATATCGAAATAAAAACTTGATGACACTTTTTCAAATAGAAACTTTTGATTTGCTTCCAAACGCCATCACGTGACATCGTGGTCGCCAATGATGGTTTTTTATTCCGTCACATTTTATATACATAGTAATATACAAACGGGAATTCTTAATGAGCCGTGCCAACGAAATTGATTGCTACACGAGGTTACCCACACGAGAAGCGATAAAACGAACACGAATTCGTTTCTCATTTGATGGTGGTCTCGCGATTGGCCGATCTATCGCGGACTTGATACGATCCAATTAATGATTCGGTTAATTAGTTTCCACAGCATTGAACATTGTTCAAATGATTGCTCGAATTTATCAATGAGCCCTACATCTTTCCATCCTTCTCTCACTCTCTCTCTCTCTCTCTCTCTCTCTCTCTCTCTCTCTCTCTCTCTCTCTCTCTCTCTTTTTCTTGTAGACACATAAACATTACGTACACGCTCGATCTTCAAAATTCGATTTCTTTTTTGCTTTGATATGAGACGAAAATCAATAATCGCTCGGCACAATCGACTTTTCACCCTCTCTCTCTCTCTCTCTCTCTCTCTCTCTCTCTCTCTCTCTCTCTCTCTCTCTCTCTCTCTCTCTCTCTCTCTCTCTCTCTCTCTCTCTCTCTCTCTCTCTCTCTCTCTCTCTCTCTCTCTCTCTCTCTCTCTTTCTCATCATAAATTTAATATCGATAATCTTCTCTACTTTTTAGTTAGAATTAATCGAAGGAGTCGACAATTTTCAAAAATTTCGAACGTTATCTTAATTTCCAACCATTCGAGAATATGATTTTCTACATTTTGAATGTACGTTTTGATCTTTTAAGTTGATTTTGTATTAATGTGAACGTTCGTTGTTCGACTTATCAAAATTTTAGTAAAATCGGACAATGGTTTTAAAGAAGATAAATTTCATTCTTTTTTGTCGTTGGACTATTATAGTCCACAGATACGATAAGATTTCAACGAACGACGGTCGTCGTTATCGAAGAAATATCAAATATCGAATAAGAAAAAAAAAACAGACAAGAAACTTTACCACCATTAAGACGCAAACCTCTCGAACGATATTTTTCTGATAGGTCATCTTCTTCGTGAGTATAGTAAACGCAAAAGACGTTTCACTTTCACAGTAATTAGTATCGATTTAACGTCGCTAATGATTTCTTTTTTCTTTCTCCGTTTCTCATTGTCCATATTATCTATCAATTATACAGAAGAACAAAAAAAAAGTATTTTCTCTTGTAGCAGTGGACTTAACAAAATAATTTCAGATATTAAAGTAAAAAAGAAAAGGAAAAAAAAAAAAATTTAATCGCCATATTTTATCGTTCTCGGACGTGCAAGAAAATTCATGGGTTAATAAAATCGCATGAATTTATACAATCTAATTATGCTTCATACGATTTCAATAAAGTATAATTAAATAAGAGATAATATAAAAATTGCGTGTTGGAAGTTCATCTAAAGAGATAGATAACTGCTTTAGACAATGTAGCATTGTGATGGAATATCATATATATATATATATATATATATATATATATATATACATATATATATATACATATATACATATATATATATATATGCATTGAAATGATTACTTCTTTTTTCTTTCTTTCTCTTCTTTTTTTTTTCTTTTTTCTTTTTTTCATACTTTGATGAATATCGACAGTGATCGCCTTCTTCCGGCGTACTCGAATCGCACGCAATGAGAGTCGATAGAAATCTTTCGAGGACTCTCCTAGATCCTTTGTCCCGATTCTCCGTAACATTTCAAAGCACCCTTCTGGAAGCAGTGCCTCTTATCTCTCACCGATCGCTTATCGGATCGCATTACTCCGGCAAGTGAAACATTAATTCGTTCTTTTTTTTTCCGAATCACGTTTAAAATTTTCATTTTGATTCTGACATTTGGTCTTTGGGACAATATAAACATAATATAATAACAAAAATAATAATGACAATGAGAAAATCGTACGATTTGGCAAATATTTCGAATTTTTATAAAACGGAACAGTAAATGAGAGAGAGAGAGAGAGAGAGAGAGAGAGAGAGAGAGAGAGTGTTATAAGTATGTAAAATATTTTCCTTATCGTTTCTTTAAAAGGAAAATTACGAGGAAACTTTTCACAACATATAATACATTTACACGTATGCGTACATACTTTGTTGTTAAGAAGAAATACATAGAAGTAGAAGTATGTTGAAGAGAAAAAAAAAGAAAAAAAAGAGAAGAGAGAGAGAGAGAGAGAGAGAGAGAGAGAGAGAGAAAGAGAGAAGAAAGGGAGGACCGGTTCTTCGAGTTGATAAGAGGATGACGTGAGAAACTCGAATACGATACGACGTGGGGATGCGATTCTACCGGCGGATAAAACGAGACGGGTAATCAACGGCGGGAAAAGGAAGGATAATCGTGATGAGCGTATACTTGAGAAAGAAGGAGTGATCGTTTGTATGCACCATCCCGTTCCTGGACCAGTTTTCGTAAACGCAGGTACCCCTAAACGATAGAGACCGAAGCCACCAAGTTAGGTGGAATACTTTAAAAGAAGGTATTCACCTTTTCTCTTTAGGGGATCACCCTTGTACTAACGTACCACGGATTAATTTGCTTCTTTGTCCGTAAGTTCCCGCGCTTGATACTATTCCACATCATTCTTGTTGTTTTCGAGATGCGAAAAAGGGGCGAATGGCTTTGACCGGTCGTTAAGATAATCTTCTTTGTGTAGATATTTTCGTTGTTCTTCTACGTTTAAGGATCTTCAGGAAGGAAGGGAAGTGTGGGAGAGGAGGTAAGTTTTGAAGAATAAAGGTACGATGAATTTTTGATACGAAGATTATTATTTAAAATGAAATACGAACGGGTATTTTGTTAAGTTTAAAATAAAATAAAAAAAAAGAAAAAGAATTAAAAAAATGGAGAATATAATTCTGTATAGATTCAACGATGTTTATGTATTTACATATATATATATATATATATATATATATATATATATATATGTAAGATATCTAGTTATTTATTTTAAATTCTTGTATGGCAAATTAATTTATATGGTTTTGTAAATTTCATTTCAAATTAAGGAAGATTAAATATAATATTTTAACGAAGAACTTGTTTCTAATGATGAAAAAAGAAGCAAATAAAATTACTCACTTGGTGAACTACCTCTCTATCTCTATTTCACGAGGAAACTTTGTATCGTGGCGGTAAGATACGAATTCCCGTGGATGTGAATAATTACTTTAACGATCTCTCACTTTACTAGCTTATCTTTTAGATTTATCGTATACGCATGCCATCCGTGTGCAATCGTCTCACCGCATTTATGATCATCTTTGCATTTACGTTTTTTC
Organism: Vespa mandarinia; assembly: GCF_050613455.1. Taxonomy (NCBI): domain Eukaryota; kingdom Metazoa; phylum Arthropoda; class Insecta; order Hymenoptera; family Vespidae; genus Vespa; species Vespa mandarinia. Next base: position 5,939,560 of record NC_140810.1, on the reverse strand, counting down.
TTAGTCATAATCGATCGATCTTTCGCGACGATGATTCCCGATCAACTTGATGTCTTCTTTCTTTTTTTTCTTTTCTACTTTCTCTTTCTTTCTCTTTTTTTTTTCTTTTTTTTCTTTTTTTCTTTTTTTTTTTGTACCGTCGCTAAAGCACTTTGGAAAACGTACCGACAAAGGAAAGTCCGCATCATCGAGGACCTTCAACAGGCTTTCCAAGGAGGTCTCCGAAATCTTTTCGTTATTTGCTCTGTAAGCTGGTTTTAAGAGTTTTTCGGTGCTCTTCACGAAAGGTCTTCTTTCTTTTCTCCGTCATCTCTTCGAGCGTCATTTCTTTATTCAATTTTTTTTTCACGAACGAAAAAGAAATCAACTGACGTGTGCAAAATTAAAAATTTGGAAAAAGTTTTATTTCTTGTAGAAATTAAAAAGATTAACATAGACATATGTTTAAGCACATATACATATTTTAGATATATATTAGATATACATTAGATATATATTTTTTGATGATAAATTTAAATTTATCAGGTATATGTATATGTTCTATGTTACATCATGTGTATATATATATACACATAATGATTTTTTTGATAATTTTTGATGATTTTTGATAAAAATATATATAAATATTTATTTAATATATAAATACATAATTAAATATAAATATTTAAATAAACTAAAAAATAATTATTTTATTTAATAATTAAATAATTAATAACATGTAATAAATTATAAAATATAATTATTATTTTATAAAAATATTTACAATAATTAATTGTTTATGTTACTTGTAATTAAATATTAATTAAAACTGATTAATAGTTAATTATATATATATATATAACTAATATATATAACACTTATGAATGTTTTAATATTCACGTACGTGTGTTTCATTTTTTTTTAATTTTCTTTTTTTTATAATCATGAACCATCAACTGTGTTTAGATCTTTGGCTTAATATGTTCCATATAAGATTTTACAATAAAACTGAAAGAAAAGAGAAAAGTATCTCAACACATTGAAAGTCTTTAGAATTTTTGCAAGTCTTACAAGTTGTAAATCTTACAAATCGTTCTTTCTTTTCTTTTCTTTTTTTTTTTTTTAGTCGCGTGTTAGATTACCATTTCAAGTTTGATATAGCATAACGTGTTTCGATGAATATTAAAATCTAAAACGATAACGGGACTTTTAAAAATTCGATAGAAAGAAGCAGTCGGCTTTCCTTTTGGTTTATTGTTGCTCCGGAAATCGCAAGAGATACTTCGCAAGGCGTTCTTCGTTACGACATCGACGTCCTGCGCGAGCTCGTTCGTTCAAATGTCCTGCGTTATTCGTGCCTAACATATTTAAACCGACATTTCCTAATACAAGCCATTCGACCGTAAGCGTCTATAATCAATTCTAATATGCCTTAGGACTTGATGACCCTTCTCTACGCATAGCTATGCGAACTAAGTTTTCTACTGATTAAGTATTCAACGTGAATTTTTTGTCTAATTTATTAGACTCCCCCTCTTCTTCATCCTCATCCCTTCTCCGTCTTCTCCTCTCCACCACTTTCCTTGTCAGCTTGAACCTCTTGCTCGTTCGGATTTTTGCCGGTTAAAACCAAAATGGTAAGCTGAATTTGGGAACTTCGTTTCGAGATTCGAACACTCCTAAATTCGATTTAATTTAACAGGCCAAAATTCGAATCGATATTTCGATTCAAAACGTCTTGTCAGCTTAACCTCGTACGATCAGACGTTTGCCGAATGAAACCGAAATGGAAACTTGAATTTGGTAAGTTTCTGCTGAGAATCGAATACGTTTCTTAATTTGATTAAATTCAAACGATAAGATTTTTAGAATTTCGATTGAAATCTAGCCGCTAATCGTACGAATGTTTCTCTATCACAGAATAAATATACAATTTTAAATCTTTTTAAATGTATACACTTTCGTGTATTTCGTGTTTGACATGTTAAATGAAAAAAGTCCAAGGGATTTATCGTTTCTTTACAAGAGATAAAAGCTTTCGGTTTCTAAGAAACAGACACTTAACTTCCTTTATCGTTCGGTTTACTGTTACCTCTAATCAGAAGGAGCTCACCGAGTTGGAACGTTACTTCCAGCAGAAACGTTCCTTTAAAATCTCTGCATCTTGGATCTCTGGACTGGATGTTACTCGCACTTTCTATTAATCACGTGCTTGATTTATATCTCGTTTATTTTCAGAAAATTAATTATACTCTTAATACTATGAAAACAACGATGCTGTTTCACTAATCAACTATCTTCCGTTCGATTATCATTCGTTAGTACTAATTAGTATTCATAGAAATAATGTTCGTATTATCTTTGTTTTCTTTTCTTTTCCTTTTTTCTTTTTTCTTTTTTCTTTTTTCTTTTTTTCTTTTTTTTTTTTTTTCTTTTTTGTTAAATTTTATATTCGACAATCGTATTATCGTTTCGTCAATAATAATTCGTACGAGCTATGCTCTGCCTAGCGTAATGCCGCCTTGAATGGTACGAGGAGGATAATCCTGCTATCATTATAGTAAAACCTTGAAGGGAAACGATCGGCATCGACGGATGTAACGAATGTCATCCGGACACGGTAACTTGCCAATCGTAATCCATGTTATATCGTATTATGACCGATTAGAAAACATACGACGGAGTTGGTTGCTCGCGTGCGGAGGTCAGACGAGATTAGGTAGGGAGAGAGAGAAAAGAGATTAGAAACTAGAAGTTGTACGACGTTTTCCGACAATACGTCGAATCATGTCCATATATTTATTTTTCCTCAATCGTACAAGAGAATATCGATAACGATTAAAAGTAATGTACATATATATATATATATATATATATATATATATATATATAAAATATATATATAAAATTAACAATAAATATATTAATTTATTTTATTTGTTTAATTAACTTTCCTCATTATATTTCGATCGTATAAATTCCAATAGAGATGAAATGATCGAATAAAAAATATAGCTTACATCGTATCTTTCTTTCTTCGTAATCATAAATTTTCATTAATAAGTAACTGAACTTCTTTGTCTTTTCTGAACATTATTTTTGATTTTTAGAGATTTATTATTATTATTTTTTTTTTTCTTTGTTCGAAACGAGCCGGTAGTATAAGAAACAATTATTAACTATATTTAAAGTAACGACGCTAAGCTACAAGAAGGAGAGTATATTTCGCGTAATTGCTTCAACGATGTGCTGCCGGTGGTTTTGATAATTGCTTCTTCTAACAGTGGGAGGTCTCCCTCGAGTTGCCAGTGTTCCTTTAAGCGTTACGAATAAATCATCGTGCAGGATATTTTAAATAGTGAACTTATCTCCTCTCTGGTGAACCGTTAGAACAGCACGTTTCTCTATTTTGCCTTTGATTGCCTAAGTTTACTTCTCTCTTTTCCTAATCCTCATTCTCTGTTCTCCTTTTTTTTTTCTTTCCTCGTCCTTTTCCTCCTCCCCATCGTCCTCCTCCTCCTTCTCTTTATTCTTCATCTTCTTCTTCTCTTGCTTCTTGCCTTTTCTCTTTCTCTACTATTCTAAGGCGACCTTGAGTCTAGGAAACGATTAGAGCCGTGCCTTCCTGCTCACCATCTATTTTTGGTATCATGAATTAGATCTCTTAGATTCGTTCGTCTTGGCTACCATCGTTCGGAATTTGTATTTATTAACGAATTGCCTATTAAATCGATACGGCACATAATTAATTTTTTTTTTATATGAATAGAAGTAGTAACAATATCAAAGTAGGAATAGTAGAGCTTCATCTGCTTTACATTTTCTAGTTTCATTAGAACTATTCTCTATGATTCATATAGCGTTAGACATTATAACGAGATAACGATGTATATCGATGCTAATATATTTACAAGCTTTCTCAGGAGAAAAGGGCCCGGTGAAAGTCCATACTATAATATAACATAAATGACTGCGTTAATTAATTACTCTTTCAACGTGATTTCGAGACATTTACAAGTATAGAAAAGTCCTATATATATATATATATATATATATATATATATATATATATGTAAGATATATATATATATAGGATATATATATATATATAGGATATATATATATATATATATATATATCGTAATTAAGGTTGCTGAAGGGAGATTTAAATAATTATCAATTTAAAAGCGTTGGAAATGGAATTTAGGTCGTGGAAGAAAAGCTTTTTGATAGCTCTGAAATGATAATTTGCAAGTAAGAGAATCATGGCTGGAATGGGCAGCCTTAAGATGATCGCGTCACGGAAGAGAGTCAACGACGTCGCGTGCGTTTGCTCGAACGTTAATATATTAGTTACGGGAGCGATAGTCCACGACGACGACAACGACGAATGAACGTGTTAATAAATAACGTTCTTGGAAGATCGGCTTACTGAGTAGCGATGTCGTAAATCGATGATTAAATAAACTTATGCCATGCTTGAATGCTTTGACACGAATGAGAAAGGCAAGTTCCTCTTTGAGAGGACTGACTTATTTATTCGATTTGCCTATCTTTCTCTTTCTCTCTCTCTCTCTCTCTCTCTCTCTCTCTTTCTCTCTCTCCATTTATCTCTATTTGTTTATTTTTCTTTTTAAATTTCTATATCTTCCTTTTCTTAATTTTTTCAAAGACAATGTTGTTTCTAACCAGTCCAAGATAGGATTAAAATTTCTACAATTTTATCTTAATTAATACTCCTCTCTCGTTATTACAAAAAAATATCATCAAGTTTTACTGATTTATTACGTTACGTTTTTTAATCGATTTATATCGCGCGATCGAACCATTTAAGGGAGTAACGCTTTTGAATTTTGACTTTCACCGATCGAAAGACTTTTTCTTTTCCAGACCAGGGAAAGTTCCGATCGTTTCCACGAGTTTTTCGATCACGATAAAAACGAATAATATAGATGAGACTGATTTAATATTTATACGATTTCTATCTCTGATTAAAAAAAAAAAAAAAAAAAAAAAAAAGATATAGGTAGATAAAGATATAGTTACGAGACAAATTACTTGGTAAAAATATTTTTTCGATTTGAATATTTCGATAAAAATACGAGAGATAGGATGAAGATGTAAATGAGAAACTATGAAAAATTATTACTTATCTTTCACAATAAATTATATAATATATATATATATATATATATATATATATATATATATATATCGAATTATCGATAAACAATAATTATTGGGTAATAATTGCAAGTCCATATAATTTGAAAGATATCCCGATATAAATTGAATGAAATATCGATCGGATAAGAAAATCGATCAACTATATATTCTTATTAATAAAAGTTATCAATACGTGTATGTATGTGTATCATTCGTAAAAGAACTATCGTTTATATCGTACATCAAAATTTCATTTTGATGTATAATAAACTGTATGACGTCACGATTCGAAACGAATTCCCGGGTATACGCCGATGAGGAGTAGGAGTTTAGCATCGTGGAACGAAGTCGGACTCGTGTAAAGTAAAAGTCAAGGAACGGTTCTATTGTTGGAGATCGCTCGAGATCTTTCAACGTTGAGAGTACGCGCGACCCAGAGAGAATTCGGAGCGAGTGCGAGTCGACTCTTGCCGCGTTCCGTTAGCCGCGTGAGTGCGCGAATACACACACACACACACATACACACACACACACACACACACACATATATATATATATATATATATATATGAGATGAGCCAGCCGGTCATCGTACATATATACAGTCAGTGGATGGAACAGGTTTCGAGAGAGGCTTTCGCTCCTCTCGCAGAAGATATGCCCTCAATGGTCTCATCGCCATCCTCTCCGATCTTTACCACTTCTTCTATTCATTCACCGTTTTCACCGAACATTTTATGATCGACGATGATCACCAAGAAATCCTCCTTCTCTTGATAGATTTGTCAAAAGCAATATTACGCGTAATATACAGAGTTAGAAGTTTCTATCTCGAAAGTTTCTAATTAATAGATTACGTTTCTTTTGCCGCAGATATATGACCGGTTAGATATATTTTTATTTGAATGAATTATTAAATATATCTGTTTTATGTCGATGATAAAGAAAATTGACATAATTGATTCTTTCTAAATAAATCTTGAAAAGTTGTCAATTTTTCCAATGATAAATTATTAATCCTTTACGTATTTCGTTTCTACACACGACAGATTCGCCGAAGGAATATTAACCATTATATGACATTATGTTTCTCTTATAGATATAATTGTTCCATTAAATAAATATAATTATGAATTATTAAATATACTTACATTACGTCGATGGTAAAAACTAATAACACATAATCGAATTTTTTACCACTTACTGTTGAGCAATTGTCAATTTTTAATGAATGTTACTATTCCCTTTTAATAATACGCTTCCGTATTCACGATAGATTCGTTAAAAGGGTTATTATACATTCTATAATATTATATTACTTTTTACAGTTTTTGTAATTATTCCATTAAAGAAATATTATCATGAATTAATTGAATTTATCTATGTTATATCGATTGAATAAAAAGGAATGAATTAATCAAATCCTTTGACATAGTTTTAAGTTATCATCAATTTTTCATGAAGACTTAGTACGTCTCATATATAAGTAAAAATCGTATTTTCATCGGTTGGCGAACATCCTTCGTAAAGAGATCCTGCGGATCGATTTAAGGTTCAATAGCGAACCGGTGGAATGCGGTCTCTCGAGTTCGGCGCGCGTGGAACGAGCCGGTCGCTCGTACTTCTACTTCTTCTTCTTCTTCTTCATCTTCATCTTCTTCTTCTTCTTCTTCTTCTTCTTCTTCTTCTTCTTCTTCTTCTTCTTCTTCTTCTTCTTCTTCTTCTTCTTCTTCTACTTCTTCTTCTTCTTCTTCTTCTTCTTCTCCTCCTTTTTCTTCTTCTCCTTCTTCTCCTTCTTCTCCTTCTTCTTCTTGGTGTACCTTCGCGGTAGAAGATAAGAATAACAGACTCATAGGTGACTATACAAACGGTCGAAATTTCAACGTGGAGAAAAGGAGAATAGCTTCGTCTTTGAACTCGTTTGGGTTCGTTTGGTCGAAATCTTTCTTGTACTTCATTCTAGTGGTAAAACCTATGAAAAAGTACGAAAGATCGAAGCGGAACGAAGGTTGAAGACCGCTTTAGAACGTCGGAAACCTGTTCAAAGATCGAAGACACGGCCGTTCCGGCTACATCTGGCGGCCGGATCGGAACGTTGAAAACCTGTTCCACACCGAGCTATGTCGTGTGTACGTAATGGAATGTTGAGCGTAAAGTCGAAATTCTCGTAATCGGAAACGTTCTTGGATTCTCGTTTATCCGTCTTAGTGGTGCGCATCGAACGTGAACGAACGGAAGAGAAGGAAAGCTCTTCTTTTGCTCTTTCCTTTTTCTTCTTCTTCGTCTATTTCTTCTTCGATGCATTTATGTTTTGCTTTTGTCGTCTCTGTCGAAAATATCCGTTCTTGTTTGAAATATCCGTCATGTTTTAAAAATATCCGACTTGATTGACGTTTCGATCCAAATGAAAAAGTGTTTAGAAATTTGATTCTCTCACTTCGGTATGGTAGAAAGTAATTTTTTCTTTTTCTTTTTTTTTTTCTTTTTTTTTTTTTTCTCTCGATCTGGCGATACCATCATCGAATAAAGAGGATAAATCTACATGAAGATATAAGTCAAAAATGTTCAGTGATATTTTCTTTTCCTACGAAGTTTTATTTCCGAAAACATCGATGTTGAAGATTTTTCGTTGAAGATTTATCTAATGATTTATGATTTCCAAATACTAACATAAATGTTTAAATTAGATTACTTTTAATCATAAAAATGATCTTTCGTTTGACGACTCTTCTATTTACTGTTACTATTCAAAGTTATTTACACAACGCCGAATATGTCAAATCAGTATTACGAAGTTTTATTCTCTACGCCGAGTATATGTTTACTTATGCGCATTCATCCGTGAGACTTTTAACAGTACGCCATTGTGCTTTGGATCCAATTGGTTAAATAGGAACAAAAAATATTAATCTTTAATATTACCCTTTCAAATTGAATTATTAGACTATGAACCTAATCAAACGGATATCGATTTGGAAAAAAAAAACAAGATATAAATACAAGTTTATTCCCATAAAAGATCATGATCATAAAATTTCCATTTAAATGAAATTGTTTTCATCTTCGTTCATATTGTAAAGATTTTATCGCGATATATTCTGGGATTCCCAAAAACTCATAGTGATATTTGAATTCTCGTTTAATTGGACGGATTATCGAAATGACCATAACTCATATTGATTAATTCACTTTTTTATATATAGTAGAGACACGCGCGTAAACTAATTAATGCAATTTGCGCGGTAAATAGCAAGGAGAAAACGAGATAGTAGTAATAGATATACTTTTACAACATAAATTTTTTTTAACCTCTGCCATTACCCTTTCATTTACGATAATCTAGATTGGATGTTAATACGCAGGTGTATAAGGGTCTGGACATCGTTACCGCCAAGGTGACCAAGGAAGAAAAGCAAATGGCGGTTCATCACATGCTGGACATAGTTGATCCTCTCACCTATTTTTCCGTCATCGACTTCAGGGATATGGTGCTACCGATTGTAATCTATTCTGATATATTTTGTATATATTTTTCTTTTTTTATTCGAGGTAGAAACAAAGCTTTCGACAATTTTCTTTTTATTATCAATGATTTTTAGAATGATCGCATGATCTAAAATATCTTTTTCTTTTTGTTCCTTCCACAATACACCCTCCACCTCCCTCGAATGGCATCGTAGATAAAGAAATCCGAACGAAGCCGAATTTTTTCCAATAATAAAAAAGTAAGAAAGACCTTGATATTTTGCATAATTAAATAGCCATGGTCTTTCTTAATAATTTTCGTAAAGAAGTATAAATTATCCTTCAATTTATAGAAATATTATTAAAGTTACGATTTGTTCCAATGTTATTAAATATACTATTTAAATACCTTATTAAAATAAATTGCATCGTTAAAAGTAAACTTGATGCCGCGTAGTGATCGTTAATTGAATGATCGCAGAATGTAACTAAGACGTTTCAATAACTCGAGAGACGCAACAGTATTAACGATCTTTTAATTACGATATTAATACATATTATTTATTTATTTGCTTGTTTCCTCTTTTTTTTCTTTTCTCGTACGTCACTTCAATTTTTCTTTCCCTAATCATGAATCTTTTTCATTTTGTCGCTCATATTAAATCGATTACGATCATTATTTCTTTCGATCGATATAGGTGGACGATTTGCTATTGAAGAAGAAGATGCCGATCGTCGTTGGTGGTACGAATTATTACATAGAGTCTGTACTTTGGAACATACTTGTTTCGAAAGCGAAAAAAAATTCTCAAAACGAGATGGATCAAACGAAAATGATTTTAAGCGATAACGACAAGAAAAATAGAGATGGGAACACACAGGAAACGTTGGAAAGAAGTGAAACGGAAGACGAGTCTTCGCCTTCAAAGAAGATGAAGATCGACGGGTGGACGAGCGAGGAGACGAACGAGGTGCTATATCGTAGATTGGCCGAAATTGATCCGGAAATGGCACAGCGAGTTCATCCTAATAATAGACGGAAGGTTATAAGGTGAGTGACATTTTCGTTCGTCTGCACGTAACATCGTTTCGATTGATATTTCTTTCGAGTGATAGATAAGTACATAGATCGGCGTAGATATATGTAGTTTAAAAAAATAAAAAAAAAAAAAAAAAAAAATAAAAAGAAAACAAAAAAAAAATTTAGAGCCCGAGTGTGCGTATTAGTCGATAAAGAAAAAGAATGTAATCGTTATTATCTCTTTTCGAAGGTTCTTAAATAGATCATAAACTTTAACATGATTTTAACCTGATTTCGATAATCGAGATTATATATCTATTGATTATTTTTTAAATTACGTCTTTTTTCATGTCAGTGAAGTAGAAGAGCCACGTGTGAGAATTTATAATATGAGCATATGAGAAATACGTATATACTTGGTGGTATTGATAAAATTCCGTGCCATTTAAAAAGCGTTATTGGATTTGTACTAATTACGTCTCAGCGGTAATTACATCTCTCTGCGAATCGATTTTTATTGTAACTCTGTAAATTAACGTACATTTTGTTATGTTAATTTTTATTTAACGACCTTCGAATATAAATCGCAACGAAGTTCATTTGATACGATTAACGTTTATTCCTAAATTCTTAAATTTTATGGGATTTTAAAATCTTATTTCTTGTTCGATCATAAGTTATTCTACATCCGATTGAATTCATTCGAAGTAATTTTCATTGTTCGTTCTTTTTTTTTTTTTTTACAAATCATCGAAGATAATTTCCTTACGTAGAGAATATTGTTTTTTATTCGTTTATCGTTCAAACTACGAAGGCTTTTTTTTTTTTTTAGCTTTGTTGATTTACTTTTGAGATGATTTAAAACAAAAAGAAAATTGATCTATTTATATATTTATAACGTAACTCTCTTGCATTTAACGGAATAGATCGGATATTGTCCTTGATATGGATAAACAAGGTCCGTGAACTGGCTAATATCGTGCGCCATTGTTCCACACAATTGAATAATTAATCTGACGATTACTATTGTGAAAGAAAACTTGTATCCAGTTAAACCAAGCTTATATTAACTGATATCAAAGTCGTTGTGTTTCTATAGACCATTAAATATTTATGACTTCGAATTGGTTGGATTCAATACGGGCAGATTGTAATTCGATTTCGAATATCAAAATGCAGCAAATGAAATTTCAATAATTTTATCCCATAAATACATTTGTTAACGCATATAAGCACATATCTATATAATTTAGTTTATTGTTTTAATTTAACGGCATGATATCTTGGTGAAAATTTATTTTTTAAATACCTCGGGCGATGAGTTTTTTTTTACCTTTTTATCATTTTCAAATTTATTACAGATTTTGGACGATAATGATAAAAGAACACGTTATACAATTGTGTACGATCAAGGTAGTTAATTTCCAATCAATATAAACATCTCATCTTTTCACAAAATTCTATTGCAGTTTCTATTGAAATTTTTTTTTTTTTTTCTTTTTTTTTTTTTTTTTTAAAGTAATCTCGAGATATCTGTTTAGATGATTAAACTTATAGACGAATTATTAGCAAATATCTCTTATCTCTCGTTGTTCATAGATTAGTAATATTTTCAGGGTAGATCGAGCAGAGACAAGTTATCGAAAATGATTATTTGCGTCTTTCAAATTAAAAGATTTTTTACGGACGTATAGTTCTATCTTTCGATATCCATACTTTGATATGCACATGTCTTCTTACATGTACAGTATAGATGAATATAAACGTTGTTAAAGAGGCGAAAGTCTTTCGTGTAATAGTTTCTCGCACGATCACGCATAAGATATATGCTCCTTGATAACGATCGTGCTTTACGATAATGATCGACGACCATGGTCGAAGTGTCGAACTTCTCCTTCGTTATACATTCGAAACGGGATAGAAACGAGGTCGATTCTCTTATTTTCATCTTGGGAAACGTACCAATTTTGCGATTCATCTGCAGGCTAAGTTTCGAATTATACGATACGGAACGCGCGGATTAATTGTAGGCTGTCGGCAGTCGGTAAATATCGCTTTCTTTGTGTCTACGTGCTTCATACTCGATATTCGATAAACTCTAGATAGATATAATTGATATATCGCGATAATGTTACATGTTATTACAATAAAAACTTTCCCGTCGGAAAACAGGGAGCGTATACCTAATATGCATATATCTTTCGTAATTATTTATTTCTATTTTTTTTTTATATTCATTTTACATTCACAAAATACGATACTTGTAATTGTTTGCTAAAGTATCTTTTTACCTTATATATGCAGATATAATATATATTTTTATTTTGTATTGATATATTTAAAACATGGAAGTATATCAAGAAAAAAAAAAGAACTTCTCCTTCGTTATACATTCGAAATGGGAATGAAAAATAAAATGAGACCGATCATTCGTATTTATTTCATTAAGAAAAAAAAAAAAATAAAAAAAAAAAAAACATCTTTTAGATTTAAATGAAACATATTTAAAATATTTTACCATAAGCGTGTATACGTTTTCTTTTAAATTGAAAGATAAACAAAAGAGCAAATGAAATTAATTTCGTACTTGAAAGGAACTCTTTCAAATTTGATCGATGAAAGTTTGTAAGTAGAATCCATCGTGATGCTCGACGTTGACCAATTAGGCCGTCGAAAAGCCGGTTGTTGCATTTCGACGTGGGCCACGCGCTTTCACAATAAGATTTTGTGGGTTTCTTTTCGCAGCTGGCATACAGTTACATATATAAATTTACGTACACCAATGTAGAACTAACTTATTTTCACGTTGGAGAATAGAAAAGATGGTCGACTCAAAGGATGGTCAACAGTCGACTAAAATTGGGATAGGTCAGGGAAAGGATCTTTGCGTGTAAACGAGAAAGCCAAAGGACTAGGACAGCTGCGAACCTTTCCTCCTTTTATTAGTATTTCCTTCTTCTTTTTTTTTTTTTTCTATCATTTTTCTTTTACACACACACACACACATACATACACACGACACACTTTTGTCCGACAGATGTATCGAGATCTCGTTCCTTTTAACATATTTTATGATTAATGCGAGTCACCGTTGTTACTAATTTTAATTTTATTTCAATTGTTGTTCAATAAAACGTTACGATTTTCGAAAGACTTTTTACGGAAAAAGTCTTCTCTTTTTCTTTTTTTTTTTTTTTTATTCTTCTATTCTTTGACATATTCTTTTTTCTTCTTTACGGCATATTACAATTTTGCAAATATTGGAATGGATTGCTTCAAATGTTTTGAAAATATTTTTTGAAATTTTTTATAAATGAAATATAGATTACGATGAATGATTATATCTTAAAAGGATCGTATAGTTTATAATGTAATAGAAGAGATTAAAAAATCGTGTTGAGAAGTGTTTCTTTTGAAGTGGTGCACCACGAAATGGTGCAATGTCGTGCGTGATATTCGCGTGAGCACGCGATTAATATACTCTTTTTCGTCTTTTTCGTCCTAGATTTGTAAAGAATAATAATTTATTACCACGAGTAGATGGTTTGCATAAATATCCATTCTCGTCAAAAGCTCGGAAAAAACAACGAAAGTTTCTTATCTATTCATATTGTGAAAATTTTATCAAAGATTCTAACGCTTTGTGCTTATTCAACTTTTCTTTTTTTATATATTTGTTAGGTATTGTTACATATATTATATACAGACATATAAATAATATATTAGTAAATCACATAAATAAATTATTTTATTTAATTTATATGTTTTATTTTAATATACATTTATATATTAAACGTACATATGTATGTATGTATATATATTCAGATTTAAACCGATCATGTAAACAATAAACGTCTACCTTCAAGTCAAAAATATTTCTAAGTCGCATTTTGAAGAATAAGATCTAACTGTGATAGTTTTGTGCATGTATCAAACAACAGTAGATTTATCAGTAAACAACAAAATAAATGAGAATTTTACTGCATAAAATACAAATAGAATATGTACTTTCAAATACGAATATTAGTTTTTCTTGAACAAAGTTGAGTCTCATGCACGAGCACTTTTGCCGCGAGGTACCCTCTTTTAATGTACATATATATATATATACACACACACACACACGCGCGCGCGCACGCACGCACGCACATACATACGTACGTAAGGAAGGCAATTTCGTTCGTGGTCTGTAAACGGGCGTCGATATACTCAGAAAGAATGAAAAAATACATTAACCGAGTTGCTTTCACCACGATGGAAATGTACGGTCATAACGTTAGCCTCGCCTCGCCCAGTTCATAAAAAATAATGCGTTAAAAGATGCGTATTATCAACAGCAAAACACGTGATTCTAGTTGATTTTTAAGACAAAAAATATCTATAGGGGTTTTTTACAAAATGACTTTCAAGTTCGATCGAATATACAAGCGATTATATATATTATCGCTTGTATATTATATTATATAATATATATATATATATATTATTATATATATATATATTATATATTAATATAATATATAATATATAATATATATAATATATATTAAATATATATATATATAATATATATTAAATATATATATATATATATTATATATTATATTATTATATATATATATATATATATATATATTATTCACATTTAAATCGATCGTGTGAAGTTAATCTGATAGATCTTATATATTTTTATATTATGTAAGATTCATGAGAAAAATTAGGTCCTTGAGTGATTATTCTAAACTACTAAGCTATCTAGGTTTTTAGGTCGACCTTCTCGCGAATAGTTATAGTATGTATGAAATTGAAGTGTTCGTTCTCTCACATAGCCCATCTATATTTTTAAATGTCATTTTATATATAATACATTTAATATTAACAACTTTTTTTTTTAATTTGAATAAAAACTTTTATATTCCTTTATTATAA
>NC_140810.1:5780000-5920000 GCF_050613455.1 Vespa mandarinia | reverse complement strand
CACAATATAGATAACGGCCCTAAGAAAATGTATATCTTAACGTTTCGTCAATCTATAATTGAACAACTATATTACAACTTCGTTTTATTGTTGAAACAGACGATAGGATTCGATGTAATTTCTAATGATCATCGAAAGACTCGAATCTTACGTGAGAAGAATTACGATCGGACAGATTGTAACATTGTTTCAACGTGGGGAACGCATATATCAAAGCGGGACATTATTCATAGCGGTGTGGCCGTAAGGAGTACGATAAAATCGTGGATAGTACATATCGTCGATGGTAGACGATAAAACGGGAGAGATAAGAAAGACAGAGAGCAAGAGAGGGAAAGAGAGAAAAAGAAAGAATGAGTGAGAAGGGGAGAAAACATGTGGTTGCTTTCGGAGTCTATCGAGTCAAATTTCTTGTCTTTGGAGTTTCCAAGCTTACTATGTCGAGACAAACTTACGAATGAAGTCGTTAAATCTTACTTCGTAGCCATTTGTCTTTGACCCATTCGATTTCTTTCACAGTGCGTGTTCTCTCTTGTATTCCGTTCGCTCACTCGCAGAGAGGAAGTATTTAACGCAGGAAGGAATCTCATGATCGATAACGCGTTGGTATCCGAATAATGTGAAACTCGAAGTAGGGTACCGCTAAAGTTTTCGAATTAGGATTTTTATACAAAAAAGGAAATCGATTAGAACGTAGAGAGGAGGTGTGTGTGTGTGTGTGTGTGAGAAAAGGATTAAATTAAATGAACATACCATTCAGTAATTTCGATCGCGAAATTAAAGATTATAATAATAATAATAATAATAATAATAATAATAATAATAATAATAATAATAATAATAATAATAATAATAATAATAAATTAATAAGCACTTAATAAGCACTACACAAAATATAAATAGAAATTCTAAGGTATTATTTCTGAAATAAAATCACACTACTTCACCAAGCAGCCGTCAAAATAGATGTACGATATATACAACTTTGCCTCAGACAAGAAAGCATACCAGAAGACATATACGCAATCATAACAGAACAAAAGAAAGAGAAATGGTCAAAGAAAACCCTAGATGGGTAACCATTAAAACATTATGCAAGATCCGAACATAGATAAACAACTTTCATACAAATGGCTCACCACAGAATAACTCTTCCCAGAAACAGAAGGCTTTGCCGTAGCGATATAAGACAACGTAATAGCTACCCGAAACTGCAGGAAATACATTATAAAAGAAACCATGGATACAGACACATACAGAAAATACCATCAATCCAGAGAAACAATAGAACGTATAAAAGGAGGGTGCATACTTCTACTGGACGGAACAGAATACACGGTTAGACATAAAACGGGAGCAAAAATAATACATTGTAAATTAGTACTGCAATACAAAACAATACATTCATATACGTCATAAAAGTATATACCCAAAAAGCATATTAGAAAACGATGAATACAAACTATAGTGGAATAAAAAATTATACGCAGATAAAAACAATCGCAATTAAACCGACCTGACATCATTCTCATCAACAAATCGTAAAAGGTAATCTACTTAACTGATATAGCTGTACTGAATGACACGAATGTTACACGAAAATAATAAGAAAACTTTACGAAATATCAATCTCCAGCAATAGAAATTAAAGAGCTCTGGAAACAAAACAATAATAGCAATAGTACCAATTGTCATGTCAGTCACATGACAAAAAACTACATAAAACATTTCAATGTACTCTAACACACGCTAACATACTCTAACATCAGACAATTTTATTGAAAACTTCATTAGGATCCAATAGATGGAGAAGAAAGCGGAAATAATAATAATAATAATAATAATAATAATAATAATAATAATAATAATAATTGATTCTGTAATATTCAAGAAGGTTTAGAAAAAAAAATAAAAATCTATTGTGCTGTTATATTATCTTCTATCAAGAAACCTTTAACGTGGTTCAATATTCTTGATTGATCGAAGTAATGAAATTGTATAAAATTTAATTAGTTCTAAAAAAACTTTTTAATCAATTAATGGATCAATGGTGTACTATTGTTAATTTGTTGTATACGTAGGCGTAAGGTAAAAACTGAGCAAATCAACATTAAACAAGAAATATTCATTAAATATTTTCAAAAAATGTATAAAATGTCGTATCTAGGAACACAACATCTTGCCCTTGGCATACATGAATGATTTGAAGTTGTATGAATTGATACAATTAATAGACAAATTCTTGACAGATATTAATATAAAATTTGGATTAGACAAATGTAAAATTATCAATTCAAAGAGAGAGAGTTCACGTTAGAAATGGTTAGATTCATCATCGCAGAGAAATAGGATTTTGTATCAATGGAAGAAAATGAACTGTATAATTATCTTGTGGGAATGCAGTAAATAAGTAGAATTATAAAGAAAATGCTGACTGAAGATTTTGTATTCAGTTTTGAAAAAACAAACAGTACAAATATTGACAACAGAAATATGGACAAAATTAATTAACAATTTTGCAATACTCGTATTAATTTGCTCATTTGAAATTATTTCATAAAGCGATATAAAAAATACAAGGAAAACTTCGGATTAAGCTCACAGAGTACAAGAAGTAATTATATACGCACATCAGGAAGCGTCAATATATGCTTTATACATTGCCTCGTGCAATTAAAGCTTTAACAAAATATTTCCATCGAAGGAAATTTCGACTTGCAAGTATTTACATTCTGATGATTTTTCGATCTGAGCAGCATCGAACATCAGGAATAAGAAATGGTCCAAACAACTGAGAAAAAAAATCCGGCAATGAAAAAGGATGGCCCTGAATGATAGACACCCCAATGATCTTGACCGTAATAAAAAATAATTTATTTCTCTGAGGCACTTCTTTGTCACGATTCAGGACAAAGTAATTGATACTAATAATTAGCAGAAATATATCATTAAAAATAAACAAGTAAAAAATGACAGCTGTATGAAATACCATGAGAACCCAGGGACTATTCATTATTATTGTGGGAGCATGCAGTGGACTATCACAGATTGATTATCATCTTCACCGTCACAACCAGATAGCTAACATAATTAATTGAGAACTGGCCAGACATAGTAATCTTCTCACGGAACAAGTATCCCATTACAAATACATCCTAGAAACATTATTGGATTTAGAACATTACAAATAATATTACTCTTGCAAAATTGTACATTGAAATAGATCGGATATTTTTTATTTGTGGATAAGAAGATTAAAAGAAACATTTCTAATTCATATAGCTTTCCTCCATATTTACAATTATCAAAATTTATTCGACAAGATACAAATATATGGAGTTAAAAATAGATATTATTTAATTTGAAAGTTAAACGTGCTTCATATTTTACGGATAGTACTTTTAATCAAGAGGAATCTTCGAGCTTACAAAGCAACATCAAAATTTTGGGATTGGTTCCAAATCTATTAAAATGGTTCAAAATCTATTATACTGAAAGTTGTCATTCTGAATACCACACGAATCAATTGCAAATTCTTAGAGGAATAAAGATGTTTTGGCTGTGAATCGCATTTAAATGTCATCATCAATTTAATATATTGAGAAACAATAAATAGCAAGAAAGAAAGAAAAAATAATAATAATAGAGGATTTTTATGAGAGAATTGTCATTAAAACTTTAGGCTAAAAATAAATCTCTTATCTAATTAATAAAATAAGTCTTCATTTTATATTATAATTCTGTTTTTAGTATATTCTAGAATAATAAATACTACTTATAATATTATATATAATACTAATAATAATAATAAATTCTACTCTCTCTCTCTCTTTCTCTCTCTATTTTTCTCTCTCTCTTTCTCTCTCTCTCTCTATATATATATATATATTTCTCTCTCTCTCTCTCTCTCTTTCTCTCTCTCTCTCTCTATTTTTCTCTCTCTCTTTCTCTCTCTCTCTCTCTCTCTCTCTCTCTCTCCCTCTCTCTCTCTCTCTCTCGTTCTTTATATTCTCAATCATTCATTGTTCATCCCTTTTTTCGCTTTATGCTTTGTCTAGACTTACCATTTTTGTTTCAACTCCTCATGCATTCTCGCATTATTATATTAATCGCCTTTTATAAACATTTGACAGCGGTTTCCTCAGATCACGTATCAAACATTTACGTCGCTTTCAATCAATTGCTATACCAGAAAAAAGACACATAGCACACACATATACAAACATTCTTGCAACCAAACAAAGGCCCATATGCTATCATGTTGAAAGACGCACGCCAACGGATACTTCATTAATACGCACGTTACCAACCTACCCCACACTCGACTATTCTGTAGTGATACTAGCTCGGTTATCAACGTCACACACTTGCCTTCAGATTCGATTTCATCATCATTTCCAAAATGATCATTTGGATTGTTCATCCAAAATTTTATATAATCGATACTGATGGATGTACTGTATTTATCGACACATTCATGTTCACTTACTTTTTCCATAAGATGTTCATTGTTATGTAAAATTTTTCTTACAATACATTTATTTGTTAATTTTAGTCTAGTGCCTAGTCTTAATCGTTATAAAATTATTTTCCTTATATATAGTAACATTTTTTAGTTTATTAAAATTTTGTCGATTTCGTGCTGAAGTTTTATAATATTCTCGATCGTTTGATTTCGCAACTTGTCGTCGGCTATTTTGAAAATCTTCGATTCATTCCTGTTCTAATAATTCGTGAATTTATGATTTATCTCGAAGATGCATATGAGTAATACATAAAAAATGAGACAGTATTATATCGATACTTTTATGTAATATACAATTCAAATATTGTTGTTGCTACATCTGAAAATTTGAACCATTCCTCTCGCCTTAGGATTCGCCGGTTTAGTCAGCAACGAAATAAGCACACGATTAACGTGCTCGACTTGTCCATTTGCTCTTGGCACTTCGGTTAAATTACATTTTATTTTTTCGTCTGTACAGTTAATCAGTGAATTCCTTGGTAACGTAAAAGCTGCGTCTCTGTCCAAATTAAAATTATCCCTAATAATTTTTTAAGTTTCTTCATCATTTCCTCCGCATTCGTAGTTTTTCTCGCATAAAGTCATAGAAATTTTGTGAATTCATTTGTAACAACAAAAGTATCTGTGTTTTTAATTTTTTCTCGTCGAAAATAAAGGGTTCTAAGTTGGTCATCAATATGGAAGATATCTAACAGAATCTTATCTTTCTTTGTCACATTAAAATAATCTTTTATCGAATTTCAAATAATCTTTTTATCCATCTTATTTCCTATCCGCAAGAATGTAAGCTATGTAATATTCTTTATAATTTTTTTCGATATGGCGTTTCACGTGTTCGATATTCACTATTCTTAAAATAGCGTCTCGGTTTTTGCAATGGAAAAAGGTTCTTTTTCGTGTGGTTGCCTAATTATTTGGAGACATCATTATATTCTTTGAAAATAAAATTGTTTCACTAATACATTAATTTTATCTCGCATCAAAAATCATTTTAATATTTTTGTTTTTCTGTTGCATTCTTCTTAACTCAGAAGTATTAGTATCATATTCATTAATAAATATATAGATTGCTAGAGGATTCCGATTTAAAGCGTTCACGTTATATTTTTACTCGATATTTAATAGTGTAATTGTATTCCTCTAAAAGCAAAGCATAACGGGCTATGTATACACAAACATAGATCTTTTTTCTTATTCAAGCCTTTGATTATGCCAAGAGCATATCTAACTCATAACTGATATAACATTGTTCAGCCAGATTAGCTTTATCGTTAAAATAATATATCAAATATTAAGTGTACCATCTTTTCTGCATTTTTGTAATAATATTGCATCCTAACCATCGGCCGATATATCAGTATGTAATTTAGTATCCTACTTTATATAAATGTATTACTGTATTTTTACATAGTATTTCTTTTAATCAGATAAATGCTTCTCTTTCTTTTTCTACAAATTAAAAATTTATATTAGCTTTTAATAAATTCGTCAATTGAATATTTTGTATATATAATACGAAGTTTCCGAAAGAAGCTTTGCACTTAGTCTCTCGTTAGTAGGTTATGAATATTTTTGAAAAACGTTAATTTTATGCACGGAGGAACTCACACACACTACTGTATATTATATGATTAAGAAATTCTATCTTCTTCCACTACAATCTAGTCTCTTCTCAATTTATCATTAATTCGACTTTGTTCGTGACATTTAAAACGATTTGAAGATTCTTTATTCCAATATTAATTACCTTCAGTGAGCACTAGTAAATCATTCATCATGCTAAATCTATTTTTATTTCTAAATCTACTAATAATATATTTACCCGTATTAAATTTGTAAAAACTGCAAGTACTTAAAATTTCATTTCCATAACTTCGATAATTGTGTCTTATAATATAATAATTGCAATATTACTTTTAAAATTTAAATCTTTCATGCATATTTTTATTATTTATAGTTTTAATACCGAGCGTTCGAATATTTTCGTGAGCCATTGTGTAGTATCCTTAAATATCAACATTAGATATTATTACTTAGATATCAACGACATCACTATATTTCAATCACCATAACTTACAATATAATTGATAAAATAATGACTAACGATACGATGAAAAAAAGATTGAGAAACGAAACGCTACATCAAAAATCACACTTACATCAAATCGCAAAGAAATATATAAATACAAAGACATCCATCACATGATTAACAAAAGGAAATATATTTATCAACATAGAAGAATCTTATGATATTGTGTCGATTCGATACTGCGCCGAATTTTAAATTGTAATATTTATCGGATTCTAAGCATTGCTTGTGTCCGACATGTGAGGTCTATACGAAAATCTAGAAAATAACAAAGATATCTGTAAGAGACAAAGAGTGTTTGTAATAAAGAGTATATATGAGATAAAGAAAGTACTACTGAATGTTTAGAAATAGAGAGAATCTAAAGAGATTTCAAACAGAGTGTATTAAAAGATTATAAGAAGATTGAGAACCGAATGTTATATTATAATTCTCTTTATTCTAATATATCAAACTAACAATTCGATTGATTTTCTCTATAATATTGATACAGGATTAGACAATGAACAGTCAGAAAATATAGATTATGTGATTGGAAAATGTCTGACGATAACACGTAATCAAATATTATATATCTAGACAAAACAGTATACCCAAATATACAAGAGAATGTATCAGTTGAAAAAGTTTGCTTAAATATTTTCTTTGATTTTAATGATATGAGAAATGTTCATGGTATACATTGTATTGGATTTTAAAAGAGATATATCATGGAAGAGAAGCTTTTCTTGTTAGATCATTTTTTATCCATTTTTTCAAGATCGTCGGTATTTTTCTTACCCGATAAGCGTAACATTTTTTTTTCCATCGCACCTTATAGAGGGTAAAAAAATACATTTAAATATATCTGGTATCATGATCTCCAAATGTCCTTGAAAATCAAAAATAAATAAAAATAATAAAATTATAAGGCCATGATACGCGAACGGACTGTTTATGTTATAAATCTTCAAAGTAATGTTCGTCGACAACGATATAGTCGGCAATATGTTTATCAATAGATATGAACAAGGTCGTCTGTTCTTTAGCTGATTGCGAAGGGATCATTAGTATGTGTCCTAAAAATAGAAAGGCTTATTATTCGAAGCAAGAAAGGATTAAATTGATTTACATTTATAGTGAAAGTAAATGATTTTGAAAATTGCGTCTCCTTTTGTCGATATATTTTACTACAATCTGAAAATGATGAAATGTTTTGAAAAAAAAAAAAGAAAAAAAAAAGAATTCTATTTAAGAATGTGAAGCATCTTCTTTCATCAATCATTGCCAAGTGAATTTTAGAAATGTGCATTATTAATATGTCCATAGATAACTCACTATGAATGAATAAAATAGATAGGGAAAGGTTTATGAACAGTGAATATGTGGTATGGAATTTTAAACAATTAAATTATTGAATCTTATTTTATTAATGAAATATTAAACGGAAAAAGATATGAGACATTTATATTGGATAATTTGGACTAATTGGTGGAAGATGTATCTCATTAATTCGTACGACTATATGTTATTAACATGATGGCTGCCCAGTATTATTCATGAGCAGCTGTTCAGATATTAAATAGAAAATATCCGAATCGTTGGATTGGACGTAATGGTCGTATAATAAGTTGGGCCAGCAGGTTCACTAGATCTGACCTCTTTAGATTTTTTTTTTGAAGAAAATTAAAAAAAGTTTATCAACAGTGACCTACTTCTTCAGAGAACACAAGGAATTGTACATAATTAATACTTTTATGCTTTTATACCACCAGAAACAATTATAAGAGCATTACAATCTACAATTGTTCGTTTCAAAAAGTGCATTATTACTGACAAATATCAATTTGAACATTTGTAATATAAATAGTAAATTTACGTAACATTTTAATATTGTCTTATAATTTTATTATATTTTTAATGTTCAATGTCATTTTTGAATATCATCATGCAAGTATATTTAAATGAATTTTTTTTATTCGCTATAAAGTACAATAGAAAAAGATACATGTTTACCGGATATATATATAATCTCGACGACCTTGAAAAGTCTATAAAAAATGACCTAAAAAAATTTTTTTCCCATGATGTACTTCTTTTGAAACCAATTATAGTATGCTATAAATATTTTTCATATCATTAAAAATAAAGAAAATATTTACGTGGTCTTCAAAATTAAACTACGGATATTACAAAAATACCAAAATTGTGTAAAAAAAAAAGAAAAAAAAAAGAAAAAAAAAAAAGAACAAAACAAAAAAAACACATAATTAAGACAATAAACACGTATATACAATTCTATACGTACTCCTTCGACATTAACACAAATGGACATACATAAATATTGAAAATATAAATAAAACAAATCTTACTGTGCTAACGAAGTTCTGAAAGCCAGATGAAAAACCTACAACATTATTTTCATAGCAAACATCCCGTCTCACTACTTCCCTACGCAGTAATAAAAGCAGATGTTCATCATCGAAATAAATTACGTGCTAACAACATTAAAATTACACAATTATCAATATGAAACAGAAGAGAAAATTGAAAGAAAATAATCACAAAATAGTAATAAAATATAATCCATGGGAAGAAAAAATATTGTATGAAGAGTAAATGAAACATACAAAACAAAAACACAGATGTAAACGCTTCTAATCAATTGCTAACACAGAAGAAAATTATTTGCAAAGACAGAAACGTTTATTGTCATTGTACAGGACAGAATGATTTTAAACAATAGAAACTATAGAAATTATATACTGAGATCATATAGACTAATGGATTATACTGACTAGTAAATGTGTAA
This sequence comes from Vespa mandarinia, assembly GCF_050613455.1. NCBI lineage: Eukaryota > Metazoa > Arthropoda > Insecta > Hymenoptera > Vespidae > Vespa > Vespa mandarinia. The sequence continues at coordinate 5,910,595 of NC_140810.1, read as the reverse complement.
ATATATATCACTTATCATCTTATACATATATATATATATATATATATATATATATATATATATATATATAAAACACGATAATATTACCAATTGATCGATAAGGATTTTTAATTAGAAAGGCGAATCTAATAAACAAAATGTAACAGTTTTTATTTTCACTTATGTTAATAATATTGTTAATTAACATTTATTTTAATAATATGCTAATAATATTCGTAATATTTCACAAAAATAGGGACTTGAAACCGTATTTATAGTTTTACACGTTTCCTTGATAATGGATATAACAAATAAATGATGGAGAAATGAAATAATTGACAAGTATCAATTGTTAACTATTGTAAGATACGATTGCGTAATGATTCCTTAATCTATAAGTTGCTTGAGTAACTAAATAAAATTCATAAAATAAAATGAAGATATTTACTGTTAGGAAAGAAAAAAGAAATAGTATTATTTATCTGTGTGATAAAGGTTTATCATTGCATCAAATTGCAAAGAAATGTAGCGTGAGTCATACAAGATTTTTGAAAATAAAGAAAGAGCTTATGTGTGTGTGCCAAATTCTTCAAGAAGTGGTATCAAATTGGCCGCAAATTATTTCTGACAAAGAGGCATGTAAAATTACACGTCGTGTTCGGTCTGAATATCATAAAATACCGAAAAACAATGATAAAGAGATTGAAATGAAAGTTAATGAATGGACCATTCGGATATTCTTTGAAGAGAATTGGTTTAAATGCGAAAGAAAAGAAACGCGAACAAGTTATTTCAAAATATAGAATTAAAAAAGAATTGATGCGTACAAAGAATAAATCATAAAAGATTTTTAAAAAAAGTGATTTAATTTGAGACAAAAATAAACAGATTTCAGTTCGTTTAATGTGAAAAATTCTGATACTGGACATTCTCGACAATATAAATCAAATTGCTGAAATAAAATAAATTATGAAGTATCAGGTGTTGAGGTTGTTTTACATATAATATTATTAGTCTTTTAATTAAGATCGAAGGTAACATGTGGAAATAGAATTATTCAAACGTCTTACGAAATATTATTATTTACGACTAATTATTATTTGTTAATTCTATTCGATGAAGAAATAGTAATATCTCAACAAAACGGATAAATCAAGCATATGGAAAAAAATTGATTCGTTTTTTCGATTAAAAATTTATACTCGATTGTGAAAAGAAGATTGGCAATATTATCTATTATCTGCTATCTGTTATATGAAGGTTGGTAACAATAATTCATCTTTAGGTATTCATGAGTTGTGAAGTAGAACGAAACAGGAAAATAGATTTAATAAAATTAAATCTAAAAAAATGGAGAAAATATTAATTTATAACCTGGACTCGAGTAAACAATTAGTACTTGTATCATTCTCTATTATTTATTTATTATTCCATTCGTTTTTGGAGAAATGTGTAAAATTGTAAATACAATCTGTAGTCTTTATTTTTGTGAAATATTTCGAGTATTATTAACACTGAAATGAAAATAAATTCTTACGTCTTATTTATCAGGTTTCCCCCTTGTAATTATAATTATCTAAACTTTATCGATTAATTTAACAATTAGTAATGTTATTTTAGTATTTTTTTTTTTTTTTTTTTTTTTTTTTTTTTTTGTTGTTATAAGATCGACGGTTATATTTTTACATGTTATGTATGATGAAAAAGATGATGGTATACAATGTCGAAAGCAATAGAGCACATTACCAGTGAATGTGCAACACTTGCAGTCAATGATTACGCAATCAGACATGAGGATGTTTTCAAATAGATACACACAGGAATAGAACAGAAATAAAAACTAATAGAAACGAATGTACAATGGTATAAATACAATTTTGAAACATTAATAGAATATAAAACAATAAAATTATACTTGATTAGAAATAGTACAACTTGGTAGGATTAATTGTGATAAATCAAACATAACTATAATAGATAAAATAAAAAGAATTACATATCAGATATTTCATTAGATATGTCATATCTAATAGGCATTGCAATATCAAACATATCTAACGTTGAAAAAAATCAAAGCGTAAAGATAAGAAAATGCACATCATTGGTTGCAGAAGTCACACAAGTATGACATAAAGAAAAAAAATTATTATAGTTCTGATATAATATAATAATATCATGATAGTTTAAAGATATTAAAAATACATTCCAATTTATACAAAAATTTTTTCAAAAGATTATGATAATCATATTCCGTAGATTCCTAAGTATAAAATAAAATGTAAGCTTGTTTTGATTTATCCCTTCGATGGTTATCAAAATCCGAGCATGAAAGATCGACAATATAGAAAAAAAAGAAAAATATGATATTATATAATAACAATTTATTATATTTATAAATATTGAATATCAGTATACGATTAATAAATTAATTAAGTAATATAAGTATAAAAGAAGAACAATATTATATTTATACATTTTATTTATTGTAATTATAATTATAAAAGGATAAAGAAAAAGAGATATATTTTTCATCTTTCATTTTGCTTATCATCTCGTTCGACTGCTTTTTCAGGTATTACACAGAAGAACGTTGAAATAGCGAACGACCTTTCACGGTTCGATTGAAACGCGGAACGAAGTTCTCCGTTTACGTCCAAAAAGGTTCTATTTCTCTTTCTCCCTCTCTATATCTCTATATCTCTCTCCCTCTCTCTTTCTCTCGTTCTTTCGCTGTTAATGCATTATATCCCTCGTGGAAGCTGTTTCGTAGTCAAAGAAACCGCCGTTTGAAATATACCCTGCATTCTTCGGCTTCTCCCGTTCGTTATCTATAGTCTACACCATGCTCTTGCAAACGTGTTCTCTTTCGCTGATATATTTATTTCCACACTTTGCTTTGTTTCCTCATCGCTCTACTTCCCTTCGAACTTCGAGACACAACCCTAGTTATTTTTCATCCACCTCATACAAATATAGATATTTACCGCGTTTTATTTCGCACTTTGATGCAAACGAATAACATCGTCCTAACCGTAATAAATTCTATTCTACTCGTAATAGAGATTTTCAATTGAACGGTTTCACGAAATCATTTTATCATTTTTTTTTTTTTTTTTCCCAGTGTACTCGATCGTTCATATATTTCTCTATCGATTCAGTATTATCGAAAAGTAATTTCTTACTTGAGAGTTACTTATAGATTCGATTTATTAATTTTAAATATTATAAATATTACATATATATGAAATAAATATTACATAGAAATGAAATCTAATAATCCATTTAATAATGAAAAATCTTTGTCAATAAATAAATCATTGTTTTACATGAATCTGTTACGATTGAACAAGAGATACGATTTCTTTTCTCAAATTCACTTCTTATCACAATTTATTCACGATTTTTATCCATTGTCGAGAACAGTAAAGGGAAGTGTACGCAAGAAGGATTTGATTTCTTCTTTTTCTTCTTCTTCTTCTTCTTCTTCGAAAAAGGAGGAAGAAAGAAACGGTGGTTTTCACGATACAAATCGTCGCCGAATATTTCATCCCGTACAGGGAACGACTTTCTCTCTCTCTCTCACACACACACATACATACACACACACACACACACACACACACACCTACACAACGCTGGGAAAAGGGTGGGAAACAGAACGTAAAAAAAGGATGAGGTCGTCGGACCTAGCGCTGAGTGGAAGGAATAAAATGTCCAGACGCTTGAGAAAGTAAGAAGGAAAAGTAAGGAGAAAATATTCCGAATGCGCAACGCTGAGACAGGCCCTCGCAATCACTGTTTGAATCTTTGCCAAGTACGGCACTACTTCCCTTCCCCTCTCCTCCGAATCCTCGAATTTACACACACAGAGAGAGAGAGAGAGAGAGAGAGAGAAAGAGAGATACACAGATATATACATACGGAAGACTTTCATCGACTCGAAACTACCCTCAGTTCTTTACAGTAGTCGTCTAGCAATTCTTTTTTCTTCATGTACACACTAGAATCGGCAGTTTTCCTAAACACGAGACTATTTCGCGAGACATAATCACCGATAATATTTGACGAATATACCCAGTTTCTTTATCCGGTCTAGACGACATTAAGCTGTCATAAAGCATAAACGCACATAAGTTTGCCGTTCCAGAATACAGTAAAATGGCCACGTTCCTCACGTTCGATTTACTCAATTCGAGGCACTCCTCTTTTGGCTGATATACAATACATTAGGGGGTGAAATGGATTAAGTGATTATTCTTTTTTCTCATCCGCTCTTTCTACTTTTTCTTTTTTTTTTCTTTTTTTCTTTTTTTCTTTTCTTTTTCTTTTTTTTTTTTTTGTTGTCGTAAACTTGTTCCTGCGCTCTAGAACGAAGAGTGTCCTTTTTCTGTTTCCTTATCGAGAGTCGTTGAATTATTTTTTCTTTTTCCTTGTTTCCCTTCCTTTCTTTTTTTCCTCATTCTTCCCTTTCATTTTTCTCGTTTACTGAAGAGTTCGTTTCGATGTCAGGCTAATTGGTTAAAAGATCGAATTCATTTCGTCGATCGGAGTTATCGGAGTTATAAGTTTTTAAAAAGGAAAAAAGAAAAACAAATCGAACGTTCTCAAAGGGATATTCCAAGAATGATCCTTTTCTTTTTTTCTTTCTTTTCTTTTCTTTCTTTCTTTCTTTCTTTCTTCTTTTTTTTTTCTTTTTTTTCATTTCTATTTTTCATTTATTAAGGCATCATATTAATTCATAGAATTTTCTGAATAAACATCGATGAACCGTTATTGCAAGCTTTATGATTGTTTCGCTTTCAACTTTTTCAAGTGCGATTGAAATATCTACATTATCAAAGGTAACTTTAGATAGGAGAAATCGGTACTCGGGTATTCGTTTCATTGACGATAAAATTCAACGATCTGCAAACGTGAACGTGATTCTACTAATGTTGTAATTCTATAACTGTTTACATTACTGATATCATTGTTGTTTACTTCTGCGTCATTATTTTCATTTGTTTTTCTTTTCTCTTTTTTTTGTTTCTTTTTCTTTTCGTTCTTTTTTGTTTTCTACTTTTTTTTCTTTTTTCTTTTTTCTTTTTTTTTTTTTTTTTTTAACTACGATAGATCATCGTAAAATAATCAAATTTGATATTAACTAACAGTAGGTACGATAAAATAATCGAAGGAAGATCATAAATTCAAAGTCGGTGAGATAGATAGTAAACACGTTGCCTTTTTCATCTTTTCGTTACTCATTTCTAATCGTATGTTAAAGTACGCAGCAGCAGTATCGCTGTCATCGACCTCAGTTTTTTTCAACGAACGTACTCATATCCACAGCTAGAGATATGTTTTTTAAGGGTGGTCGGAATATTTCCGTCGAATAACAACGCGTGGGGTGTGCCACGTGTAACGATCAACAAAAAAAAAAAAAGAAAGAAAGACCTACTACGGAAGAGTTCAATTTATGTTCTTATCGTCACGATCATTTGTGGACAAATTTTTACTGAAATATTTTCAAGCGTCTTAAAGAACAAAAATAATACAAACAAAGACGCAATTCAATTTAATTCAACTTCGTAATACTTTTTGTTTCTTCATTACATATAATATAAGAAATGTATTTATATATAAAAGTAATTAGCTCAATGTCCGCGTTATGATCAATATATCGAAATGATCAACCTCGTTGGAATAAATATAACCAGACGACTATAACTCGTAATATTTCCTGTAATTCCGTTACATAATTCTCTAGATATATAATATGTGCGCGAGCGCGCATGTGTTTATATATATATATATATTACATCGATTGAATCTTACCTTAGCACAAGATTGATCATTATTGAGCAACAACGATCATTTACGTCGTTAAATAATAAGCGACACATCCCGATCAAGTAGACTCATTATTATTATATATAGACAATTATCATATTATGCTGGATAGAATTTAATCATCGTATGATTTTCAAATAATTATTTGAAACGTTCAATCTTTTGTCTTTCTTTTTTTTGTCTTTTTTTTTTTTGTATCTTGCATTCGCTACTCGTTCAAACACCTATGCATATATTTATTAATATGGCTGCGTAAATTATTATTCGATCGGAGGAGATGATAAGGATAGATATAATTAGAATTTCGATGATTTTTAGGAGAATGTTTTTATTAAAAGCGAGAAGAGAGAGAGAGAGACAGAGAGAGAGAGAGAGAGAGAGAGAGAGAGAGAGAGAGAAAGAGAGAAGGAATCAAGTTTTGTCGTATTTATTGGAAAAAAAAACAATTGATTTGATTTGATTTTATTTAATAGATTACGATTATAATCGGATACAAAGGATGACGTGAAAGATAAAGAAAAGAATAGGAAATTACCGTTAACGTTTAGTTGCAAAAATGTTGTACTAGGTATGAGTGGGTGTTGCAACATGATGTGTGCATATATATATATATATATATATATATATATATATATGTACATATACGTGTGACACAGAACGGAATATACTGTTTAAATGTTCCAGGAGAAACACGAGGAACTACATCGCGCGTAGCACCGTTACGTAACGTTCCGGTAGGGCGTGTTCCAGCTGATAAATTCCATAACGATCGGGGTATGCGATAACTACGATTTCAGATTGAGAATGTCGATTCGATTTTCTCGCAGAAAAATTTAAGAGAACGATGAGATAGAATTTAATTTATATACGATCGATGAAAATTAATTAGATGAATAGTCATACATTGTATTTATTTAAAAAAAATAACAAGGAGGAAGAACATTTAGCCATAAATTTTGTTTTTTTTTTTTAACGATACATGTCGGCTAAAAGAAAACTAAAAACACAATAACCATAGTGATGATTAATTATAAATTTCAATTATATTTTACTATCTTAGTCGGAACGTACTTATACGTAATTATCAATATTTGATTATTATTACATATTTACATTTTTACGAGAACAAAGTGATGTTTTAAAAGTCATAAATTCGCGCGATATTTCATGTGGTTTTCTCGCGTGTATAATGTATTATCTTTCTATCTTTTTTTTTTTTTTTTATATTGTAAAAAAAGAGCTATCAGCGAAGGAATACATTGGAAATATTGGAAATCCTCGTAATGGAAGCGATTCGTTTATTATTTGTATCGTTTTGTTTTACGCTTGATCCAGCTTCTAATCACATTTTTCAGAACACTGCTGACCTGTAAAAATGATACTTTCGTGCGTCAAGGTTCGCACAGTTATCAGATAATGGTTTGTACTTCGTAGGTACAACTAACGTTGACACGCAAGGTGATCTCTTAGCGAGACGCGACATTTCACGCGAAACACAACAATGAAATTGTCGATCTGTAATGCACCGATATATGTAACTTCTATTTAATGTTATTTTTTTTACGATCGCACGTAACTACACAAAATGATTTTTATTATTTCACTTACTCGAACAACTTTCTCGAGGTCTTTCGACGAGTCGATTACTACAGGTATTGAATAACCATCACTGATAATATTACTATAATTAAATTAAAACCATTAATAATAATTAAAAAACATTAAATAAATAAGTTAATTAAGTTAATATAGTATACAGCTGACTGTTAATGGATGACAAATAGTGTGATCGATTGATCGTAGAAGAAAATGATTATGCCCGCATAATGTGATCACAAAAGGGTAATGAAAGGCAACAAGCAACTCTTGAGAGACCTTCTAACTTATGCATGTATGTATGTATGTATGTATGTATGTATGTATGTATGTATGCATGTATGTATGTTTGTGCTCATACGAGATCGCATTGAATTGAAAGAATTTGGTCGATTAATTTCAACGTATAGAAGTAAGCGAAGCAGCAGAGCAGGGCCCTCCTGCCTTTGGTCAGAGTGAAAATAAAATTTTTTTCATTTCCATTTAGCGCGAGTAAGCATGCGTAACAAGCGGCTATGCGAGCCAGGGCCCTGGCTGACCCACAAAAGGCGTGCTTTCAGGTCCCTGGAGTGAATGGATCGTCCAATAATTCCATTGGTTCGAACGAAGTATACAAGTACATAGACGAAAGTTTCGCGACGTTGAAAGAATTCGATCTGTCTGATAATAATAGTCTTTCTTTCTTTCTCTTTTCCTTACGTTGTAACGAAGAAATCATTTGAGTAGAAGGTTAGACATCTTTTAGTAACTTTGTCTGAGCTTCTCGGTTTCTAATTTACGTTCTTTGCCAAGTCACCGATGTTACGGTATATTTTAGTTTATTTTTTCTTACATTTTCTTTTTTTTTTTTCTTTATATCCGTGTCTATATCGACCTACTATAAAGTTCTGATTATTTTCTTTGTATAGTTGACCGAATGATAATAATCGCTTACCAGATTCCGTTGACTTGACTCATAAAGTAGATTGTCGACTTCGCTATTTAATTTAGCGCGACAAATAACTTCGCCAATATATAATAATTTATGACATTCTCTGTTACCTAGCTTATGCTGAGACATATAAAGGTTCTTTCTAGTGGTGATTTGATCGTAGAGAATTGATCCGACTGTTGCCAGCGTCAGAAATGATTAAAATCATCGAAACGATTACTTTTCACTGTGATCGCTTTTCACTGTGATCGCTTTTTCTTTTTTCGTTCCTTTTTCCTTCTTTCGATTCGTCGATCGTTATTCAGTGTAAATTTATGCGTTAAATGGCGAATAACTATATGTAAATTTTTTTGTTTGATCAACCCATTTGCATCCATAAGCGGAATATTTCGCGCATGATGATTGTCTTCTATCATCGAGCGCGGAATATTCCGCGAGCTGCGACTTTCTTTTATCACCGAGCGCGGAATATTCCGCGAGCCGCGACTTTTTTTTTTTTTATCACCGAGCGCAAAACATTCCGCCAGCAATGACTTTCTTTTATCACCGCCCGCGGAATATTCCGCATATGACACAGTTCACGTTTTGCTGTCAAACTGCGAGCATTTGAGCTATTTTCATTGGGTTCTTAACAAATTTTACTTTCGTTAATTGTTGTGTAAATCTTTCTAACTGCCGTTAAGAGTAAGTAGTATCAATCTATATTCAAATTTAAAAAATAACCTAATTTTATTTTAATTAATTAACCTAATATTATTTTAAATGATTTAAAATAAAATTTAGTTGCCCCAATGGATTCTGATTATTTTGACGATTCGGATTCAAGTGTAAAAATAGGATATACTCGAAGTCGTATCCATCGTATTTCATCAAGTGATGACAATGAAATCGATCAATGCAATAATTTTTCAAATAGAGATTACGTATGGAAATCACAAAATCGTACGCCAATTGTACATGATTTTTCAGGCGTGAGCGGTATAACTGTAAATACACAAAATCTATCGAGAAGAGAAGTCTTTGAATTATTTTTTAATGAAGAACTAGTTAGAAAAATAATTTTGGAAACAAATAAATACGGAGCAATTAACCCAGATTTTGTACCAATTACAGGAAATGAACTAAAAGTATTTATTGCTTTAAACATTTTAATGAGTTTAGTTCCTAAGCCAACTATTCAGAGTTATTGGACCAAAGATAAAAGCATAGAAACACCATATTTTAAGAATGTTATATCTCGTAATCGATTTTTCTCTATCGCTACAAATTTACATTTTTCCAGTAATGATATCTCCAACGATCCATTAATAAAAATTCGAGAAGTTTCTGAAATAATAAGAAAGAATTTTATTCGCATATATATACCAAATAAAAATATATCAATTGATGAATCAATAATGCAATGTAAAAGTCGCTTACATTATATTCAATTTATGAGAATTAAACGAGCGAGATTGGGTATTAAGTTTTATAAACTTTATGATTCTAAAACGAGATATATACACAATTTTAAAATATACGTAGAAAAAGATAAAATTAATATTGGATCTGCTAGCAATAATGTTGTTATAAATTTGTTGAAAGAGAGTAGATTATTGTACAAAGGATATTGTTTATTTATTGATAATTGGTACAGTTCACCGACTTTATATCGGAAATTATATAATATGCAAACAAACGTATGTGGAACAGCGAGAATGAATGGGAAAGAAATGCCTCGGGAATTAAAATTACTGCAATTAGAAAAGGGAGAAGCTGTTGTATTTTCTACAACAGATATGGCGGTTATAAAGTGGAAAAATAGAAAAGATGTTGTTTTATTAACAACTATGCATAATTTAGATTTTGCCGAATCGGAAAAAACAAACCGATATACCGGACAAAAAATTTTAAAACCATCAGTAGTAATAGATTACAATAAGAATATGGGTGGAGTTGATGTTGGCGATCAAATGTTAAGCAAATTTCATACTATGCGAAGATGTAAAAAAGCTTATAAAAAAATATTTTTTTACTTTATAGACATGATGTTATTAAACAGTTACATAATTTTTAAAAATAATAAAAAAGATCGAGCCTTTCATGTTTACAAGCAAAGATTAGCCGAAGAAATTATTGAAAAATATTTAGCAAATGTAAGAATAAGAGAGTCATCATTTATCAATGATTCGTTAACGCGATATACTGGCCGACATTTTCCTATACGGATACCTCCAACATTAGCAAGAGGAAACAAAACATCAAAGCGTTGCGTTGTATGCTTGACTATGTTAGTTCGAAAAGAAACAGTTTTTAAATGCGATATTTGCGATGTAGCATTATGTATCGATCATTTTAAAAAATATCATGTTAAATAAACTTTAAGAACTATTCGAAAGTTATTTACTGTAAATATTAACGAAAAAAATAAAACTGCTGATATACGGCCGCATGCGGTAATACGGGCCAACCGTCAGTTGAATACCGCTGATGTCTAAATACAGAAACTTAAGTATAGTCATGATGCAAATAGGTTAACCATTGTTTATTTATCTGGTTTTCTAATGATGGTGTATCGTGTATGTATTACAACATGTACATTATATTAAACATTATCTCGATCGTTCCTGTCATTTGTTAAACTTTATAACCTTTTGTATATGATATAACTACCAGTGTGTAAGTAAACAAATAGTCACATAGCTCGAGTCACCTAAAAAAAAATTCAATCCTACACGTTAAGACTGTAAAACTTTTATCGTCGCTCAAAAGTATTGTTACATGAACAAGTGTTATCTTTCTCTTTTTTCAAAGAATGAATGGCTCTTTATCATATACTATAACGCGAATCCTTCAAAGAAAATTGAGATTTCGTTGAATTAGATGATTTCTCGTCTTTTACGTTTCGAAATATCCATAAAAACAAAAAAGAAAAAAAAAAAAAAAAAAAAATATTTAGATTATCGATCGCCATAACTGACAATTAATAAAAATTAATGAAGTGTTAGATGAAATATTTTGTAGAATGATCCATTGATTTATACTCATAAGTAAATTAATGCTTATAACACACTACGTTTGTTACGTTAAAACTAGACAAAGCTGTTACTTTATGAATATCGAAGAAAAATGTCACTTATAACCCATAAAGATAAACGAAATGATTAGGAAAAAAAATAAGAAGTCGTTGAACGGTATCGACATCATACACGACACAGAGTGAGTTCCCTAACGATAACTGTGCGAACCGTGTTGCGTTCGATTCTCTCTCGGTGATTCGTTCTATGTCGCACTTTCTCTGTCTCTCTCTCTTTCTGTGTGTGTGTGTGTGTGTGTGTGTATGTATGTGTGTAGTGTTTGTGTGTGTCTATATGTCGATTTCTCGCGACGCACGGCCCGAGAAGCATAATGCCGTTAACACAAAATATGCAAGGAGAACGTACGCGGCAGATAATACGAGATTAGGATTTTACGAGCGGCTCCGTGCAAAAGGCCACTTTCCACTCGCGTTTTTCTTGCAGGTGAACACCCGTTGCGATAAATCCTTCCTATGGCCGTGTACGTACAACGTGCTCATGAGTTCGCGATAACCATTTGTAGAAAGAGAGAGAAAGAGAGACAGAGAGAGACAGAGAGAGACAGAGAGAGAGAGAGAGAGAGAGAGAGAGAGAGAGAGAGAGAGAGAGAGAGAGAGAGAGAGAGAGAGAGAGAGGAGAAATTGTTAAGGGTTTTTCCTTATAAAAGTTTTTGTTTATCCTGATTTTTTTGTAATCTCTCTCTTCCTTTTTTTTTTTATATTTTTTTTTTATTTATTTTTTTTTTTTTTGGAAATTCGACGTAAAACACTTTTTGCTATTTGATTTTTTGATTTTTCAAAAATAACAATTTTTTACGTACTTTTGTATTATTATTACGCAATTCAACAAATTGAAACTTTTTTCCTGTATTTGGCTTGTAAATAAGTAAATTTAATTATTTTTAGGATGCGGAATTCATTGGAAAAATTACATCACTTGGATACAGAGTAATAATAGAAAAAATATAATACGATATTAACAAATATTGATCATTTTAAATATACAAACGTAATACTCAGAAAATACTAATATTTGTTTTTTGTTTTTTTTTTTTTTTTTTATTACGTAAAACAATCATGTAAGCTAACAAAAGCATTAAAATAATTCATATGATGTTAATATTTACAAAATTTAATATCAATTTTCATTGGAAAAATGAAATGACGAAACTTTTCTTTTGTACGGTGTCTCATCAGTCTTCTTGAAAAGTCCATCATCGTAGGATTTCAATGTTCTTCGTAATAATATTCTATGGTAAGGTTATCTTGATAAAAGTATGTACCCTGTTCGTCACTATTTTTTAAAAAAAGGTCAAAGTGCGAATATAAAAATTGAATTTTTATTGACCATTCTACACCGTATGTTCTTAGTAGTTGTCCAATAGATCATAGTCACTATAGAAATATATTTATTATTTCTTTTCTTGTTACTCAAAAAGCCGTTAACAATGGCTTTGAAAGAGGATCAAACAGATAACTCGAGATTTGTGTGCTTGGCATCAAAGGTTGGATCTTTCAACAATATTCTGATTTGTGGCCCAATAAATTTATTTTCCTTTAGCTCTCTTTCATTTAACCTGAGAAATATTTTATGTCAAATGATTAAAGGCCTGATCATTTTTATCAATAGCTTTTACAAAGTTCTTCATTAAGTCGAAATTTATATAAAGCAGAAGCAAAAGAGCTTTAATCGTTTCAATCAATGGAGTAAATTTTACATTTTCCTTTTCAGCAATTTATGATTTCTTCATAGATCGTTCCTTGATTTTATTATATACGTATATTTTTGTCATTATATATATATATATAAATTTATCATTATATCATTTATCACATATATGTATGAGTTAATCAGATTGGCTTCTGAAAAAAATTATTTTTTATTGAATGACCAAAAACATTTTATTAATATTAATATTTTGAGCAAAAAGAAAAGAAATAATAAATATATTTTTAGAGTGACTATGATCTCTTAGAATATTACAAGAACATACGGCGTAGAATGGTCAATAAAAATTCAATTTTTATATTCGCACCTTGAGTATTAAATAATGAAAATTAAAAAAATTTATTATTATGAATATAAAAAATGAAAACTCCATTAAGTTAAATTTAAATTGACATTTAAATTTAAAAAAATATTCAAAATGTGGAGTTAATCGATTTTGCTAGTGAACGGCTCAATTATATTAGTAAATATTTTATTTAGAGTATAGAATAATTAATTTATGCAAATTGATGCAATTTATGAAACGATTTCGTAGCATACAGTTGTAGCATATAATTTCGACACGTTATTACGAACAGACGACGATCCAGTTTCTCTGGCCAGCGAGTGCCGTTTCGCTAGAAGTACTGCTATCTATTTTTACCGTTCTGTGATAGTTAGGATGGCATTTTCTAAAAATATAAAGTCTAGGTAATTTATCGAGTGCTCAAGACGAACTCTATTCGTTTCCTTGTTACTCTTTCATTGTCGAATGATTCGCGGCCACTAATACTAGGGTCTAACATTAAATTATTATTGTCTTTGTATTATTCATTTAATTAATTTACAAATAGATAAATCAAGATACTATTTACAGGAAAGAAATAAAACTGATATTTAAAATTGATTGTGAATAAACCTAACGAGACAATCAGAATAAATTTATCGTCGTAAATAAAAAGAAAAAAATTGATTATTATCATTATCACTAAAAGGATTATATTTTTGTATTCAATTTCATGAAATGAAATTTAAAAGTTTGATTTTTATAGAAATATATTATTATCTCTTCCTTTGAGTAACTCCCACGTGTGTTTGAGTCAAACTACTCGTAATATATAATAATTTATGAAAAAATAAAAAAGAAAGATAAATAATAAAACAAGATAGAAAGGTAGAAATGGGTGTTGTCCCGAGGGTTTTTAAAGGCTACATCGTTAGCATTTGCTATCGCGACAAGAAAATCGCATACACTTCGACAAAAGAAACTAGGAAAGAGCAGTGGCCTCTCAAAAGGGGCAGACTCCACGTGGCAATGACAGGAGTACCTGCTTGGCCAAGGTTGAGACAAGACGGGAAAGCGTCGTGGCTAAAATCTATCTATCCCTCGGAGTGATCCTGGATTGATGCCAAAGAAACTGGCAGACGTTAGTCATCCTACGGGAGCCAGAATTGTGGGAAGAAAATCGAACACCGAGGGAGAGAGAATCGACTTGGTTGTCTTCGTCAGCTTCCTCGTTGGTGGAGCGACCGTGCGGTTGGCTAATAAAAGACAAGGGTAACGTAATTCCACCCGCACTCCAATAATAGTACCAACCGTGGTTGGTATGCTGGTCGCATACCCACTTTCTTATAACGGAGATGTGCGCACAGTTCTCATCAGTTAATTACTGAGTTTGTCTTCTAATATTCTTCATTTATTTTGATAATTTAAATTATAATTAATATTATATTATATATTTTATACGATATTCTTATCTATTTCATTTGATATTTTAAATAAAAGAATTTATTGATATATTTATAATACAAGAGTTGAAAATTAAACGAAAAGATATTGTTGATCCGTATATATATGTATAGATTTATTTGAAAGAATATATTTTTAACATTTACATTTTGATACTACATACTTATTATACTTTATAATTTAGATATTGGTGAATAAATGTTGCGAATATTTTTTTTTTTTTTTTTTTTTTTTTTTTAAGAAAAAAGAAAAAAGAGAAAGGAAACGTGGAAAAAGTTGAAGCAACCGGTCGACGAATTTTATCCGAGAAGAAATATCTAAGAGAGAAGGCTGATAAATGATAAATTTGGAATTAGCTATAGATGGTGTAAAAAAGAAAAGAACAAAAAAAAAAGAACGATAGAAAAAGACCAAAAAGGATGCGTTCAACGCGTCGAATGGCAAATTTACCGAAACAGGAATCCCTTTCATAGTTGTTTTTAGAAAATCAGGAGTAGGATTATCGTGGGAGGAATACGTTAAAAGGTGTATCCTGTGGATTAAGTTGTCCGAGAGAAAGTCGACTTTTCCATTCACTTGGCATAGCCCTCCCACCTCGCGCCTTTTCCAATTCCTACCGATTACACAGCCACCGAGAGAGACAGAGAGAGAGAGAGAGAGAGAGAGAGAGAGAGAGAGAGAGAGAGAGAGAGAAAGAGAGAGAGAAAGAGAAAGAGAGAGAGAGAGAGAGAGATATTACACAACAACGTTGTTGGACGACTTGTAGCTCGAAGGAGAGAAAGAACGAACGAAACGAGGACCCCGCGATATCGATATGGGTCAGCATCGACGATAAAAGTCGCCTTCGAAGAGTTCGCGTTGAGCGATACCGGTATCTCTGCTCGCCATTTCACAAGAGTCAGCGTTTAATTAATCTAGAACCGTCTGAACGAGGACGTTTTTGAACGAAGGCGCGTGTTTGCCGAACTATACGCTTTTCTATATTATTATTTATTTATTTATTTATTTATTTATTTATTTATTTTTTTTTTTTTTTTTAATTTTTATAATCGATTATATTCGGGATATATAGATACGTTTAAAGGATTAATTCGGATTAATATATTTAATTCGAGTCGTTGATAAATAATTTAGAGATGCGGTAAATTAATAAGAAAAAGGTCTTTTGTAAGTAATCTTATGAACTTTTTTCCTTATTCTTTTTTATTCTTTTTTCTGTCTTTTACTTTTTTTTTTTTTTCTTCGTACAAGAAAAATGTTTTCGATCCGGAAGAGAAATAATACTTACAATTTAGTTGATAAATATTCGAATTATCATGATGAGTAATTTCCTAAAATAGAATGAAATATCGGGTTGTCTATAAATGAAGATATCTCTGTAAAAGATAGCTTTTCCATTTATGGATATCAAAGAGTGTTTGAAAACGAATGAATTATCGATCGTTCAACAGCTTCTAATATACGTTAAATTCATTAATTGTCTAATTCCGATTAGAAATATTTCTTCAAATAAGAATTATAGAAAGAGAAAAGAAAATAAATAAATAAATTAATTAATTAAAAAGAAATAGGAAACGTCTTCAAAACAGTCCAAAAGAAACATGCAAAGATTCGGGCAGCGCGTGATCGAAGAAACGCTTTCGAAAAATTCCAAAAGTGTAATTCCTTTTTTCTCGTCGCTCGGCGAATTCCAGCAGCTGATCGGATTTCGTTGATGTCGATCGGAAAGCAAACGACAGCAACAAACTCGCACGACGACTCTCAAGGAGGTGATTCCCAAGGAGTCGACTTTTGACGACAGCTGGAAACGAGGACGACTTGATCTCAGCCTCTCCGACAACCTTCGAATTTTTAACTCGAAGCGGAAGACTTTCTTTCCAATGTCCATGGGAACGAACGAGAGTCCAAGAAAGAGAGTTCTCTTATACGTTGAAATCTCTCTCTTTCTCTCTCTTTCTCTCTCTCTCTTTCTCTCTCTCTCTCTCTCTCTCTCTCTCTCTCTCTCTCTCTCTCTCTCTCTCTCTCTTTCATTCGATCGATCGAATTCAGCTGAACTCAATTTTTAGCAGCTGCACGTCCAAATAATTTTCTTTTCTTTATTTCTCATAACTCCTTTTTAAACCTTATTAATATCAGACGTTAAAGTTTTATTTCGTTGTCAAAATCTTAATACGGAATACTCGATTGGGTAAGACTTACAGAGTAGTTGACTCTTGGAATCTTCTTCGCTTACTTCTCGAAAATCCTAAATTCAAAATAGTATCATGTAAGAAAAACAAACTCGAAAAGTTCTGATCGGAGAGAAACAACGAGGAACAACTCGTTTTTACCGAGTATCTTACTTGAAGAGAGAAACGAGAATAAAATGTGAGACGAGAGAAAGAGCGGTTGGTATTATCGATGATGTCAGAGAAGTAAGATTTCCAAAGCGAAGGAAGTCTCTATAACCTAGGCCAATAAATTTAGGTGGATTGACGTTGGTCGGTCGTTTACCTCGTTTCATTTCATGTGTTGGATCGTTAAATGGATTCTCTCCTTTTGATTTTTTTTTTTCTGTTTTTCTTTTTCTTTTTTTAAATGTCAATAGTCTGCATTTTGAATTGTTAAAAAAAAAAAGTCGATGTTTGAGACCACCAACGATAAGGAATACATTGTTGAAACATATAACTTGTCGTCCAAGAGTGAAATTAGGCGATGTATGATCTAGGTAGCCAGGTCACGGAAGGACAGAGCCGCTAATTTTGGCTAAAGTGGCACCGTCAGCTCCCACTTCGAATGCTTATCTTTTATTAAACACGAAACGGAAAATAGTTCACCATTTCGAACGTCGAAATTAGATCTTATACTTGTATAAAATTATTTTTTTCTTTTGAGAAATGAATTTGCTTTCTTTTTTCTTTCTTTTTTTTTTTCTTTTTTTTTTTTTTATATATGAATTTCTTACTTAAAGATATTTATTAAATCTTGCATCTGAGCAATCGTACTTTTTATAAGAGAATAAATAAATTTTCTTATTTTTTCTTTTGCACCTCACTCCTCTTTTTATTCGTGTCTTACATATCCGTTTATAATTTTTTACAGATCTTTGGAAGTCTTCGAGGAGTACGGAATTACGCATAGTGAGATTTTAAAAACACAACGATTGGCTGGTGGTTCAGGATTGGGTGGTCCCTTGCGTTATCCTAATTCAATTATTTTATGGCTTCGTTGCGATAAGGTAAATTATTTTTTTTTTTTTTTTCATTTACATCTATATTATATTATAAGTTTCTCAATAGCTTTTTAATTTTAATAGCGCACTTGGGATGTAGGACACCACAGATCAATTTTAAGCTTAATTTAAAACAAATAAATGCTTATAAATAGGACTTGTGCCGTCATTTATCTGTTGTTGAGATATGTATCTTTATATGCCAACTGTCAGAATAGTCTGTGTTATGTCAGTCGCTGAGTTATGATCGAGTAAAGTTGAAGTTTGTAAAATCTGAGTTTTGCCACATCCCATGTGCATTATAAGTTATTTTAGCATTAATTTTTGATTCTTTATTATCGAAAATTTTTAATCCATTCATACCCTAAATAATATGATCCTCTATACAAGTGTGATAGAAATTATTTTCTAATCTTATGTCTCGTTCATACTTAAAATCAAATGCTATCAATGAAAATAGAAAATTCGCTATTATACGGTACTATAATAAAAATAAAGGAGTCGATTCTTTTGATCAGTCATGCCATTTATTCACTGTTAATAGAAAAATTAATCATTTATAAGAATTTTCTTCAGAATATTGGATATGGCTGTTATAAATGCCAGAATATTATTGAAATGTAAAAATGCTGCTAGAAATATTCTTTTCTTCAATCTCTCTGCAATTTTATCTGAAAGAACTCTATAAGCATCTTTGTAAGGATTATTTATTAGTGCATTTCAATATGTCATTACTTCGAAATTATTTAAAATTAAGAATTAAGAGCAAATCGGACTTGATACTTGCAAATGAATTGTATATAAAAAGCAATGCCGATGTATGATTTGTTCATATTCGAATGATAGGAAAACTATAATTGGATGTTTCTCATGTAAACGCCCAATTTGCGATAAAAACCGCGTTGGCTTATTCGTAGAGTTTTTCGGTCATGAGTAAATATTTAATTATTTTTTTATTGTAATTTTGTATTTTTATAGTTTTTTTTTTTTTTTTTGTAGGAGATAGGAATTTATATGTATGGATATTTCAATGAAATGAATGGGAAAAAAAAACAGAAAATAATGGAGATTGATGGAATAATTGTATATTTTTTTTTTCTCAAATGAAACTATATTTGGACTTGAAAATAATTATACTTTTTGTAACGACCATTTCAGTACTTTTCTTTTTTCTGAAAGAGACTGTTTTTAAGATAATTATGCAATTAGATTTTTTTTCGAAATATTGAAAATTAAAAAAGGTATTCGGTTTTTAACAAAAGAAGTTAATTTCTCCGCATTGCATGATTCATGAATTTTTTTTTTATAATATCAATATTGGAAATGTATTTTCAAATCTAATGACTATTATTTCCGAGGCTTCAAAGAATATACAGAATTTTTTTCGTGTAAAAATTATTCATTCTGTATAAATGATAACTGTTCAAAGTATCTGTAGCATACCTCAAGTGCATAATTAGAAATTATTTTATGATTTGCATAATTAAGATTAATAGATTTTTATTCTACGAAGGATATAAAAAATTGAATCATTAATTTGTTTCTTCATATAATCAAACTTTATTAATATACGGAAACAATGGAAGAAAGTTCAAAAGAATTGGAGGATCTCTATCCTAAACCAAAATAAATCGTTTTCCAGGGCATCGATCGTGTTCTCCTTGATAAACGTGACTCTCAACTATAATATATACTCTATTCGGAAAGACATTCACGTAATCGATGGTAAACGAAAACGTTTAATGTGTCCTCGTAAATATTTCAAACTCGTCGTTACAGATTTTCTACTCACTAAAAATTCTGAAAATCTACTTAAAATTTATTTTTCAAATTTTATCCCGAAAATACGTTTCCTTGATCATTCTGAAGATTCATCTTGAAGGGGAAAATTTTTTCTTTCCTTCTTTCTTTTCGTACGATCGAGAATTTCCACTAGTGGCGATTACGTCGAGCGATGCATAATCGGAGAGGAGAACAAGCATTATGTTTCATGAACAAGCACTATTGGCTACCGGATGAACCTGATTAATTTCCTCGTTGTGAATCGTTTACTAACGTATACTACGATATCTAATCGTAGATTTTTTACTTTCTATATATTAACTATAATGTTTTTATTGAATATGCTCGGTCCAATATACATACGTCGTAATAGGCAAATTTATAAATAAATAAAATATGTAATTTTGAATTTCAACATTTTCTATATAATTATACACGAGATATGAGATATTATTATTTAAATTATTAGATTATTGATACAACTAAAAAAAAGAAAAAAAAAACAAAAGAAATTAAGCTCTTTAGAATGCTTATAAAGTGTTTCTTATTGAAATTAAATTATGAATGATATTTGCATGCGTTTGTGTGGTATAGACAGAAAATCATTTGCGTTTATAGACATTATAGGTGTGTGTATGAATATAATATTCATACGTAGGTTGCACGCGTTATAGCTCTGATTACAATGCAGCCTATATAAAGTTACCGAATCTAATGCTTACGTTGCCATTTTGCTAGGTTGAGAAACAAGTAGGTGACGCGTACGCGAGATTGTATTGTTGTTACTTCATCGAGAACATTAAAGGTGACCGCGAAGCAGGGTAAACTCGCCACCGGAAGTTTTAATTATAGCGAAGTACCATAATAACGATTTCTCGTATTCGCTTACCCGAATGCGTGTAGAATCAATTTTCGTTACGTCTCTCCCTTAAACGATAAAATGTGTCCTCGAGACATGGACGGTTTTAATTTAATTTATTTCTCATGTTTTTGTTTTATCTTCTTTATTTTTCTTTTTATTTTAATTTTCTTTTGTTTTTTTTTTTTTTTTATATTAATTTTCCCTTATTTCTTACATCGTTTGTCTGCTATAATATATAAAAGATAAAGGAGGACGTCTATTATAACGAAGATATATTTTTTATTTACAACTATACTGTCCTCGATTTTCACGGTAAATTTAAAAATATAATTCTTTGTTTCTTTCTCTCTCTTTCTTTCTATTTTTCTATTTTTATTTTCTTTTTTTGTCTTTGTTCGTTATTCTCATAATTGTCATATTAGTATTATTCAACACGAAATTTTAATAATTTACAAGGAAAATTTATATTCATTTAGCATATACGTTCTCTCATGAATTAAAAGAATCGATGTATTTTAATTACGACAACTTATATTGCTAAATATTATTAAAGTCCACGGATGTCATAATCGAGCTTGTTGGGAAATATGTTTTTGTGATAGATCTTTGCTTTTATTATTATGGGATAGATCAACTTAAACGTCTTTCATTATATATTAACAATAAAATATTTTAGTTGTAACAATACATAAACTATCAAAAATAATTATTTTCAGTATTTATCAATCTATTGGGTACATCGAAGGGAAATAAATAATTAAATTATTATTAATACCAATTATTAGTAATAGTAATTTATTAACTTTTTTCGAACTTCTATGTCAAACGTAACTTGACATTTTTTATGGTGACATTTTGTAACAATTATTTATTAAAAAATGTCATATTGGATTAATCAAAAGATTTTTTATTTTATTTTATTTTATTTTTTTTTTTTTTAAGGAAATTTAAATACAAATTTTATGTTCATAATTAAAACTACATTATATAATGTATTTTTTTCTTTTAAAGAAATTTCATTAAATTGGAATTGGAATAAATGATAATTGGATGATACAATATTTGGCGAATATGGCGGATGAGGTAATACATCTCATCTAAGTTCAAAAATTTTTTATGTGTTGTCAAAGAAACAGGAAGAGAATATCTCTTTTTATTCTCTATTTTTAACTCTTCATAACAAACGATAAATTCTATTAATTTTAATACTTTTTTCCTTTTATTTTCCTCTATAAGACCTAGTAATAGACAAGCTTTTAGGTTATGTATGAATTTGTTAAAATGAAAGAAAGCGTTTACATTTAAAACGACATTAACTATTGACCAAAACTAGAACAATTTCTGGATCAATTCAATATCTTCATTATACTAAACTATATGAAACAATATACATATATATTTTTTTCTTCGATTAAAAAAAAAAAAACACTTAAAACAATAAGAAAATTCTTAATGAATAAGTAAAAATAAAGAGTACAAATAGTTAATAAATATTGATAGTATTATTTGTGAAACTAAGCAACGGTTTTACTAGTACAGAGCCAAATGAAATAGCGTTGGTATTAGAGTGCCGTTACTTAACGCCGCGTCACTTTCAGGGAAAGTTCGAAGTAGTCGAGTACGGTCGTTCGATCGCATGCTCGCTCGATCACCCGTAGTTTTCCACGGAGCACTCGCTCGGAAAGAAATTCTTGAACGGTTCAAACGTTCTTAGGCTACTTTACTTCTCCGGAGGCTGTGAACGAGGTTGGCAAGGCCGACTACGATCGACCACTACTACTTACTTCCGATTTCGAAAGGTTCTTACGTTCCGGCTTGGTGGTATCGATTGGTTGGCTGGCCATGTTAAGGTATTTGTGTCGGTACCCCGTGGATTTTAATTCCTCCATGGAACTCGGATAGATTTCGATCGGATAATTGGACTTTACGTTCGTGCGTTCCATATCTGCCTTTCGTTTCGTTTACCCTTCGCTTGAGGTTAAATGGATATCGTGTTATATATTTCGAACGGTGCTTTATAAAAAATAGCACCAATGGATCGAGGATCGTCTATGACGTTATCATATCCAAACACTTTCTATTTAGAAGGTTTAATTTTAAAAAGGAAAAAAAAAATCTTGCGATTTTATCGAATTGATATTAAATGACAAGAATTTATTAGGTTTATCGAATTGAACTCGGTCTTTAGTTTCGAGCATTTAATAATGACCCTTTTAAATCGTTCAGATGATTTTATGACGATTGTATGAACTTTGATATTTGATTTAAGATCAAGATAGAGTATACACACACACACATATATATATACATGTATGTATGTATGTATGTATATACTATATCGATTGGAAAAGATAGATGATATTTTTAAAAGTTAAGACTATTTATCTCTATCTCTCTGATTTATGTATAATAGAAAGATAGAAATTTTATATCTTCTTATTAAGAAACGAATGAAAATTCTTCATAACGTACTGTTTTTATGCGAACATTAATATCGAAAATTGAAAATATGTATTATTACATACACCTATGTGTATAATATATTAAACGTTTAAGAATTAATCAATTTTCTATTGAAATATTAAAACAAATTATTAATGCAAATGATTTTTAAACTATGCTTATTGATAACTCTTCTTTGTTCTTTCATTTCTTTTCTAAATCGGTGGGAGTTCGTGTGAGCGATTTCTCGTTGACAGGCGGCATTCGTGTCTCGAGGAAAGAGAAATGGGTCGAGTTAAAATAATAGTCGGAGGAGTAATTCCACCCACGTCGTTGACGTGGCCGGGTGTCGTGCGACGAACCCTCGAAGTAACCCGAAGAAAAATGGCTTCTTCCTCTTTTCCGTCATCGCCCGTAATTGAAGATAAATCGTTGAGTTTTGCAACTATTTTTTTCTTTTTTCTTTTAACGATCATCTCCCTTTCTCTCTCTCTCTCTCTCTCCCTCTCTCTCTTTCATCATTTCTTTTCTCGTTAATTATAACGTCGAAACGAAACTTCCTCAAGTTTGGCTAAATTCGATCGTTTTGTCGTCGAATTTAAGTAAAAAAAAAAAGAAACTATTTTTTTCTTCGTTTTTTTTTGTATTAACAAAATAAACGGCAATCGTTCTTTCTTTTCTTGTTGATTACTTTTTCTTTTCTTTTCTTTTTTTTTCCCCCCAATGATACCCACTTTTTAAAAAAAATACATTCGAGTTACAATTTGATTAAAACATTTATTCGTTTAATACATCCTTTTCTCTTTCTTTTATTCTCTTCTTTGAAGGAACATCAAATATATAACTCTATCATTTAGAATTTTTTTCTTCATACAAAAACTTCTTTTTTGAGTAGACTCTATTTCTTCTCATCAATTACGGTTCGTCGATCACTTTGCACCTTACCTCTTTCTCTCTCTCTCTCTCCGCCCCTTTTTCTCTCTCTCTCTCTCTCTCTCTCTCTCTCTTTCTCTCCTTTCCTCTGCTTCATTTTCTATCCTCGATGGGATATCACCTCAAAGTTCCGCTTGGAAAGAGCTTGTGATGTAGAAAAGATCTCTCTCTCTCTTTCTCTCTCTCTCTTTCTCTCTCTCTCTCTCTCTCTCTCTCTCTTTCTCTCTCTATGGATGACTAAGATCGTTGAGTGTTGAAACGATTTATGGAAAGATAAGAAGAAAAAGAAGAAGAAGAAGAAGAAGAAGAAGAAGAAGAAGAAGAAGAAGAAGAGAAGTAGAAGAAGACGAGAAAGAAAAAGAAGAAGAGAAGTAGAAGAAGACGAGAAAGAAAAAGAAAAAGGAAGAAACGACTTCCGAGATAAAAAAGAAATAAAACGACGCTATCGTTAATTTATAGAGCGGATACTAATTATTATCGGAGGCATAAGTCCGTGTAGAGTTGCGTGAAACATTGAGCCGATCTTTTAGAAAAAATTCTATCTGATCGAGTTGGAGCTCTCATTTGCAATTATTTTTCAATGATCGAACCTCATATCTTCTTATTTATTTATTTATTTATTTATTTTTCCATATTTATACAAATACTTATCTGCGATCGTCGTTATTTTTAGAAAAATTTTCGTACGATCTTATCCATTTTGAATGTTTTTAACACGTACTTCTAACGTGATTCGTTCAAGCTAAGTTCCTTGTACCGTTGCTTTATGAAGTTCAAGGTTACGTTGAGATATCACTCAGTAGAGCAATCTGTCCAATTATACTGTCAGGTCCGATCTTTATCCGGTGAGTATGTCGGTTCTTTTGCGTTTATTAAATGATTCTATTGATAGCCATAAAAAAAAAAGTGATATGGTGGTCATTGAAATGAACGATAGGACGTTCTTCTTCGAAATTCCTTTTTATCTCTCATTCTTTTTTATATACTTAACAATGTTTCCTCGAACGAAGCACAAAGTAAAAGCAGTAATAGAAATCATTTGTTACGAAAGTTTTTAAATTTAATAATGGCAATTTATTGCTATATTACTAACAGCCAACAAATGTCGACAACGACGACGATACATCTTTTTTCATCGTACATATTTTACAGACTTATCTCGTGGCCAGGACCAAATAAAATTATGCAAATTCTTTTGAAGAATTAAATTGCATCCTAGAGATAGTCTATTACTATGAGAGGATGTAATACGACATAACGTATTATTATTAATTTAATTTTTAAATAACACATTTCTTTTTTAGAAGACATCTTGAATTGTTCGTTTTACCGTCTGTTCGATTTATTATATTTATTCCCTTCTAAATTACTTTATAAATTAATAGTAATATAGGTCGGTGTCGTAAGAAATATCATGTGGTAAAAATAAGTGTTAGAAATACAAATCGATCTAAATAGAAAATAATTTTTTATTATAACAAGTCATATATCATAAATCGTATTTTATTTTATTTGTTAATTAGATTATCTAAATTTATTTATTTATTTATTTATCGATTATATATACAAACTACATTTTATATATATTATTATATGTACATTCTTCTTTTAAATTATTTTTTTATTAATTATATATTATATATAAGATGTATTATATATATATATATATATATATATATATATATATATATATATAACAAATAAATATTTTGTTAATTTGATTATTTATTATATATATATATATATATAATAAATAATTAAATTAACAAATTATACTTTATATATATAAATTAGAATATATTATTTTAAAAATAAATTATTTTAAAAATAGAAAAAAAGAAAAAAAAGGAAAACGATTGTGATTAAAGTTGAATCATTAACACTTGATGTTTCCTCTTGGCAATCTATATAAAAGTAACATTATATGTTATATACATAATACACGGGAACACTGACATACACACACATATATGATCCCAGTCAGGCTGTGCATCCGTCCGTGAATTTTTATGTTTTTACGCGCTACAATCGTAAGCAAGGCTCGTAGTAGTAGTAGCGCGTTCTCCTCTCTTTCAAAGCCAAGCTCCGAATGCGACTCATAGTAGTAGTAGTAGACGCGTTCGCGTGCGCCGACCGCGTTATTTTTATGAATGACTCGCCGGCAACGTAATTCCAACGTGCACCTATTGCCGTGGCGTGGCGCTGTGCAATCTCAGGGACGCATCTACGATATTTTTCGAACGTTGCAACGTTCTTTTCCAATCACTATGATTTTGTAACAGTAAAAAAAAATCGAATATAGTAAATATTCGAAGTTGATTTTGTTCAGTCCATCAATCTATTCCGAAAACTATTTTAAACTTCGAATGCATGAAATTATTTTAAGGTTTCAAGGTTTTACGAAAAAAAAGAAAAAAAACAAAGGTGTTTACACTAAATTTTCTTTTATTATACTAATCACATTTAAGCGAATATTAAAGCGGAAATAATGGAGAAATTTGATTGTCATATTTTCTTTTCTTTTTCTTTTTCTTCTTTTTTTCTTTTTTTTTTTTTTTTTAATTACATTTACTTTATCAATATCGAATAATTCTACATGTACTTAAGAATTAAAGGAATTTACATTGAAACAAATAATAATAACTACTTTGTGTGATTTTTCATATTTTTTTTAAATCAAATCACGGAAGTGAATCTTTGATTGATTGTCATTCATCAAAAAATCACGTGAATTCTATTGTTTTCTGGAATCAATTCCTATAATAGATTTACGCGAATACACCCCTGTCCGTCCGTCCGTCTTTCCCTGAATAGTATAGTCAGCCAGCAAGCACTTCTCTCGCATTCGACGGAATGCCATGTCTGAGAAGCGATTAGCGATCGATTTTCGTAAGTTATCAAGAATAACTTCTCTGTTCGCCGATGTTTGCACGTTCAGATTAAATAGACGAGCGATACAACCTGTTTACACGAACTCTCTCTTTATCGTCGTTGCAATTCTTCGTGAATCTTTCTTTAAAGCTTTGCCGGTTTCTTCTTCGAATATTTTTCCCAGATTTTAATATAAGGTGATCGTTCTAAAATAAAACTAATATTACAACGATTAAAAACATGGCCACTCCATTTCGAAACTCAATTGATATTCAACGAAAGAAGCATTGATGTTTTAGAACGTTAAACTTAATTTTCATATGGGTACGTTCGCTCCCTTTAAAGGAAAAGACAAAGACGGATGTAAGATTATATTTATTAGATATTACAATTCCATATGTTCTCTGTTAGAGGTATTAGCATTGTTTAGAACCGACAAATATAGAAGTATATATGAAATTAACGGTGAAAGAAAAAGAAATATAAATAAAGAAGGGTCAAGATCGAATGAGTC
The DNA here is from genome assembly GCF_050613455.1 of Vespa mandarinia. NCBI lineage: Eukaryota > Metazoa > Arthropoda > Insecta > Hymenoptera > Vespidae > Vespa > Vespa mandarinia. The sequence goes on along the minus strand of NC_140810.1, from coordinate 5,883,132 downwards.
GACTTCCTGTTATCCACTCGATTCTCGCCTATTCATCGGTTCAAGAAGAATAAAGAAGAGGAGAAGGAGGAGAGGAAGAAGAAGGAAGAGGAGAAGATGAAGAAGATGAAGAAGAAGAAAAGAGAGAGAAAGAGAGACACGAAAGGGTCGTACGTTCTTCAGAAAAAGGGGGGCATCGAGTGGCCCTGAGCTCGGGGTCATTCGTCTCGGAGGATGTCTGGACGTTAATTAAAATGTGCCGCGCATCTGGCGACTCTGCACGACCGGCAGTCGCCTCCTTTTCCTTTCTCCTTTCGCGAACCCTTCTTCTTCTCCACCTCTTCTTCTTCCTCCTCTTCTTCTTCTTCACCTCTTCTTTCTCCTCCTCCTTCTTTTCCCTTACTCGTTCAAGTCGACGTAACTTTTTCCTTCCTCTCTTAGTCCAAGTATCGCGTTCCTCTTCGCTTTCTTTCTTTCTTTCTTTCTTTCTTTCTTTCTTTCTTTCTTTCTTTCTTTCTTTCTTTCTTTCTCTTTCTCTCTCTCTCTCTCTTTCTCTCTCTTTCTCTCTCTCTCTTTCTCTTTCTCTTTCTCTTTCCCTCCATCTCCTCTCTTTCTCTTTCTCATTTGCGAGAGCATGCGTGCGTGCGTGCGTGCGTGTGATCGCACGCAACGGGAATCGCAAAGTTTAAAGTCTCTACGCAGGAGAATGCCACTTGGCCGACAGCTGCCGTTTTGTACGCTCAAGTCGGACACGCCGTGTCGAAGATAAACGCCGTCGGATATGTCGTCACTTCCTGCCACCGACGACAACGACGACGACGACTACGAGGTGGAGAAGGACGATGGAGCCCTTCCGAGTCCGAAACCCACTCGTTGGAGTTTGCACTCTTCGTGTAAACGACCACCAGACGTAGGTGGATGACTTTCTTCCATGGTATATACTCAAGGACGGTTTATTTTTCTTTTTATTTCTAAGTATCCTTTATCAATTATTATTTATTATAGTTTCGTTCTATCTTTTATCTTTGAACATTTACTTAACGATAATTTCATTTTTAGAAATTCGATTTTTATAACTATTATAACCTCTGTAAAGCTGTATAATTTTTATTTAATTTATTTATTTTAAGTTTTAAGTATTTCATTTTAATGTTGGAAAATTAATTAGTACTTCATGTCCGTACTTTTTAATGGTTTTTTTTTTTTTTTTTTTTTTTTTTTTTTTTTTTTTTTTTTTTTTTAAGTATACGTTATTTTTAGTATAAGGAATATTATAACTTTGACATTATGTTATATAATTTTTGTTTAGATTTTTGATTAGAAAAAAATTGGATTTTAGAAAATTAATACGTTTATTACCATTAATACTCAATTTTATAAATTTTATTTTAAAATGTTTTTAAGATATTTATTGTGACATTTAAAAGATTAAAAGTATATTTTCTAATAATATTAAAATTATATAAAAAAATATGATAATGAATTCTTTTATATTTTTATCTAGTAAATGTTATTATGGGTAGTTATTAAATGGATCGATTTGTTTTTAATTTGTTCGACGATAAACGTGTTAAATTGGTGCGCTTGTATTTAAAGATCGAACAGTTAACTATTGTTCGATTATTCGCTTTAAAAAGTCACTACTTTTAAAATGTTTCAATGATATTATATGGATTGATCATTCTTTTAATAGGTTCTTTGTAAACAGAATTTCGTTTTCGATATGTAGAAGCGTGCTCTCTTTATTAGAATGAATCGTTCATTCAGAAAGAAATTTGTGGTCACAGCAGGATCTTTACTCTATCGTTTATTTATCGCGGTTTCAAGAAAGTCATCAAGGAAGTCCAGAGACCAGACCAATCCGCGGTACTTTAGAATCCGGGAAGTTGTCAACATGGGAAAATCCTAACAATAACTGTCCGGTTACTTATTCGTGTAAATTTCAAAAGCTATTGAAAAATTATCGAGTTTTGAAATATTTTTCTCGATGTGAAAAAAAAACCAGAATGAGTGAGTGAGAGAGTGAGAGAGAGAGAGAGAGAGAGTTATCTTTTAAAATTAGATCACGCCTCCCACGATTCGAAGGCGTAGAACGCTTTTTAAGACGGACGAGAGTGCGAGCTATGTTATTATTAGAGCAATTAAAAGGGCTTTGCCCGCGAGAAGCGAGCTGCGTCGCGCGGAAAACTCCAAGCGGAAGGTGAACTGACAGAGCGTGGAACGATTCTTCTTTGCGATGCCGTGCTTCTCTATATTGTTTCTCTATTATATAATCTCTACTATATCGATGATTTTATGCTGGTATATTGAATTAGAAATTTAATTAACTAATAATCGTCTTAATCGTTCGATTTAAACAAAATATTTATATGTAATAATTTTCTGAAAGATATTTTAGATCGCAAAAAAAAAAAAGAAAAAAAAGAAAAGAAAGAAAGAAAAAAAGAAAATGTTTGAAGACGAATAAATAAAATTAATTTAAGATTTTTGACAAATCAAAAAAAAGAAAAAAAACAAAAAAAACAAAAAATAAAAATTAAAAGAAAATATTCGATATCATTCGAATATTTTTGATGAGAAAGATAAAAACAAATTGATCTTCGATTTCTTTTGATCTTCCATTATATGAGAACGGAAGGAAAATAGTACAAGAGTATATGATTAAATTGTTAAGGAGTTAGATTAATAATTCTCAGAGTTATAACAATAATTTCGATGGTTGGTTTAGTTTACTTTATTTCAAATCGAATTTGAACGATTGAAAGAAAAGATTTATTTATTTAAGAGGGAAGAGTATAGAAACATCGAAAAGACTCGATGCGAATATGCGCGAGTAAACGAGCAAAGCAAGTAGTCGTTGGCGGTCGAGTGAGCTGGCTTGCTCGAACCGGCGTCAGTTTTTTTCTATCGTCTATCCTTCCTCTCCCGGGCATATCGGTTTGCTTTTTTATTGGCTGCATTTCGCATACGGATCTAACTGTCGGTGGTTTTAGAGAGTGCGGCACGCACGGCATTTCCGGCAACCCGCACCGAGAATGAGCCAACGGAGGAATATATAGAAAGAGAAAGAGAGACAGAGATGGAGGTGGGATGTTTGCTGCGCGAGTAGGATGATGAGGAAGAGGAGGAAATGAAAGAGAGGGGAGAGAAGAGATGCGAGAGCTTTTTATTCGGCTGAATTTGCTGTAAACGTGAGCAAGCACATGACACACGTGATATGTCGTGTCAAGAGATGAGAGCTTATAATCTTTCTCTCTTTCTCTTTCTCTCTCTCTCTCTCTCTTTTTTCGCCTCGAGAGATTCCTGCCGTTTAGAAAAGACGTGGACGTGGAAAATAAGCATCATTACGTGTTCAGCCCTGTTCGTTAACTTTCGCTCGAAAATAATTACTTTCTCTTCCATCTCTCCTTCTGACTCTCCCTCTCTTTCTTTTTTTTTTCTCTCTCTACCCCTCTCTCTCTCTCTCTCTCTCTTTCTCTCTTTTGTTCTCTCTCTCTCTTTCTCTCTCTCTTCTCTATCCGTTTTCTTTTTATACTTCATCTCGCAAAACCGTCATATTTTATCTTTTCAATTAACACCTTCGATTTTAGCATAAATCGAACGTTGGTACCAACCGTGATGCAAAAATTAACACTTTAGAATACATACGTATACGTATGTGGTTTTTAAAATAAAAAGAAAGAAAAAAAAAAATTGAAAGAAACTCATCGATCATCGGCCCAAAAAGCATATAATTTCCCATAGAATATGGGTAAAGATTTTACGTCACGGCGGTCTTCCTTTACGGAAATTTACGAGGGAATTTACGAGCGAGCTCACGAAAGCGTGTTTGCTCTTAAACGGATTAATAGGATCTTTCTTTTTAAAAGTTGAAACGATCGTGTTAACGTCGAACGTTAAACGTATCGAAATAATGAGTAGAAAGAGAGAAAGAAAGAGAGGGAAAGAGAGAGAGAGAGAAAGAGAAAAACGATTAAAAAAAATATCTAGTTGCTTCGAAACATTTCATCACATAATAATCAGTTTGATTAAAAAAAAACAAAACAAAAAAAAATAAAGTTACACGTTGCTATAATGAGAAAAACATAAAAATTCTTGAGATTTTGTTAATTATAAAAACTATACGAACCTAAAGATCATAACGATAGTCGAACATTAAGAAATACATAATACGATAGATTTTTATAGAAAATAAAACAAAGCTTTTATTAGGTTGTTCGACGAAAGTAAGAAAATATAGATCGTTAGATTTTATTACGGTTATTATCTCTCTAGTAAGATAACTCTAGAAAATCGAACTATTTTATTGGCATTGTTTTTGAAGAGAATCCTTATAGATCATTGATACGATGTCTGCTATCGCTTTCATTCATTTTTTTTTTTTTTTTTTTTTTTTTTTTTTTATAGCAATAGAGTAATGTGTACGTGTAAAGAAAAAAAATAAATTGTTTAATTCACACTTACTTAATCGATTAATTTTTTGTTTCATTTCATTAAGTTACTTATTTCTTATTACATAATTTTTGTTTCATTATTGTTCATTCGATAAAAATCCTTTTAATCGTTAAATCAAAAATATAATAAGAAGTTATGAAAAATCACTTTCATTCATCTTTTGAAATCTTTTTTCCTTTATCTCGAAGATAGAAAATCGTATAGGGATAGCGTTCTTCATGGCGCACGGTTTGAAAAATCTGTCGACAATCCTTCTTAGAAAAGTGATTCGATGGAGGTGTTGGGGTCGTATAACGCTTTTGTACCTCTACCTTTTTAAATCGCATCTTTCCTCTTCAATATTTTATTTTCTTCTCTTTTCATTCTCTGTATCGATTCTCTTTCTCTATTTCTTTTTTTTTTTTTTTTTTCTTTCACTCTCATACCTCTCGCCGATCGAGATATTATACCTAGGGGCTTCGTAACGAGTTGCCGCCAAAAATAGAGAAGCAAAAAGAGTTCTCTTCGATGAGAATACGGTACAAGATTCCCGAGGCGTAACCTCACTCGCGTAGCACGCGGTTCTTCTTATCTTTCTGACTATTAGAACGCCGCCTTTCCCCCCCCCCTTTTTTTTTCTTTTTTTTAATTTTTTGTTCTTTTTTCTTTTCTCTTTTTTGTTCTTTTTCTTTGATCCTTTGACTCTATAAAGATAAAGCGAATGCATCTGTTCTTGAAACTTTTCATTGGCGATGTTGCAAAAAACTTGAATGGAGGAAAAGCACTTTATTTTTTTGTCAATTATTCTTCGTTACACTTCGTACTTTAATCTTTTATAATCCAATTTTCTTTTATCTCGTCAAACAAAAACAAAAACAAAAAAAAATGATACAATGTAAAATTTTTTATAAAACTTATATTTAACAAACATTAATGTTCGAGTACGAATTAGCTTATAGAAAACAGATATATGAGATTGTAATTAGAAAATTTTATCGGTCTATAAAAAATCGATTTATTTTATATTTATTGTGTTTGTACAATTTTCATTCGTTCCAGTGGAACAATTCCATTCGTATTTCGTATTTTTTTTTTTCCATTTTCTTTTTTTTTCCTTCCGTTTCATTTCTTCATTTCATTTATATTCATTTACAATTTCGTACCACCAAATATCGTAAGAAATAAACGAGTTCTCACGGAGAATAACGTAGTTCGCTAACGGCACATTTCATTATTAGGGAAAGCCATTTATCTAAATTGTAGGCGAGAGAAACCACGGTTCTCCTTTGACTCATTTGCTTCAAGCGAAAACAGAACATCCCACGTAATTCGGCGTCCCTCAGATTTTGCTAAGTGTTGCAGAAGTAATATGATTCATACGTACTTACGTGTATACGTAAGAGAAGTCCAATTATTTAAATTAATCGAGAAAAATGATCCGATCATTCTAATCACTTTTCATATTACTTAAAAATGTTATTAATTATTCATTATAAATAATAATATGAAGGAAAAAAGAAAAGAGGAAATAATAATATTGTTAGATTTCCTTTATAGATCGTTAATTATCTCATCGAAAAGATAAAGTAATTATAAAAGACGAAATGTAAATGTCTATCGTACGTAATAAATGTTTGCATGCAAACAATGTATTCTATAAATTTCTCTCTCTCTCTCTCTCTCTCTCTCTTTCTCTTTCTCTTTCTAATTAATTTATTAGATTCGATATATTTAACTTACGTTCTACTTATCGATTTGATTATATCTTATTAAACCTTTTTATTATTACACCCGTTCAAAATTATCATGCATTTTGACGATGATCTATAAAAATATTAATAAGAAATTCCAAAGTTTCGTGTTCTGTAACAATAACGATACGACTCGCTTGATTTCGAGGAAATAAGCGAGACTCGTCGCCCGTTTACAAGATCTAATCGTGCTAGGCTTTCTGTGTTGCTCGCACACACGTGTACCCAGCTACGCACAGACTCACGCACGCGCGTGCACTTGCCAAACCGCGCCTTTGACTTTTTCACCTCCAGACGGGATCATTGATTCGGCCGAAGGTCGTTCTGTCCATTTGCAGTGGAAAAAGTGGGTAGCTTGGGTACAACGTTCGTGTAAGTAGATACAGACACCCACGATACGACTACGACGACAACGTGGACTACGTCGAGCGTTTATAATCGTAACAGGACATCGGAATATCATCGGGACGCATAGGGGACAACGACGACACCATGCTCGACGAACAAATTATGCGTACCAGTCCGTATAATTAGTTCGCGCGGCTCCGTTATGACAGAGTTCGACTAGTTTATCAAATATTATTCATTCTGTTTTTGTTGTTGTTGTTCTTTTCTTTTTTTTTCTTTTTTTTTTTTTTATGACGAGTACGATTCGAGTTCAACGATAAACGATTCATCGAATCATTAGATATTTTTACTAAATCTCAAAGGAGAAAGAGAAAACTATTAGGTATTATTTCTAATTAGACATTTTATTACTCTATTTTCCATTGGTTAAATTTTCTTATATTCTTTATACCTCATTGATCTGATATGAACACTGAGATATGATATGATATAAATGTTATTTATCTTTTATACGATTATATTTTTTTAAATTCTTGAAATATACAAGCGAAGGAAGTTACACTTGGTATTCCTTTTATATCATTGAATCGATCCAGATCGAACATAATTTAATTTATTATCGAAACAATCGTCGAAACTTATCGATAATCGTCACGTTAAATGGATGAGAAACTAATGAGCGTCCAAATGCGATTTATCTTATCGATAATTATCCTTATCCTTTTTTTTTACGTTTTCATCAAAGTATTATTTTTCTTGAATGTATGTCATTTGTCAATTTAATATCGAAGTAGAACAGGACAGAACAGAAGATAAAAATTTTATCGTTCTTTTACGATAAGATTTTTCCTTGGATAAAGCCAAGCTAATTTTAATTTTTCAGCTAATTTTATCCTTCGAGAGAAATCTTTACGAAATGGACGATTGCTCTTGTGACTCTCAAGTTATCCTAAATGGGGTCGTGAAAAGTCACACGAATCGTTCCCTTCGTCGTTCTCTTCAATCGTAACCTTCCATTTCTACTTCTACTTCTACTTCTACTTCTACTTCTACTTTTTCTTTCTCGACTCTAAGACCTTGGCCTGATTTTAGCAAAAGAGAAGGAGAGATAGGAGAAGGCTTTCTATAATAGTTTCGTTTCTTTAACGTTCCTCAATGTGATTCTTATAGTTAAGAAAATTATATGATCTTCGTCGGTTACGTAACAAAGTTTTACGTGTGGTTTCACCAAATGGATAGTCATCAAACAATTATACAACGGCTAATTTGATGTTTATTTTATTTAATGACGGATAATAAAAGAAAAGCGAATGAAAAAGGAGAAAGGTGAGATAGGGGAAGAACACCAAAAAAAAAAAAAGGATTTTTAACGAATGACTTTTCCAACTACCCCGTCTATTAGTGGCTCCATTAGAGGCACTTTCGAACGGTCATCGAGCTCTCAAGCGACCCGTTATACCACTATTAAAAAGATATAATTAGAACGAGTGGATGTACCTTTGTGCTTTGCCGACGATGTGTCAAACCGCTTGGCTTTAAGTACCAGAATGCATTCATGTTGTAAAATACACTGTAAATTTTCGCTAAGGTACTTCGATGATTGGAGTGCTCATTAAACTCGTGCGGTTTATTCCTCGATTTTCGAAGTAACCATTTGAAATTTAAAAGGAAAATTCTGATTAATTAATCTGTTCGGATCATATACAAGAAGTTCCACTATAATTTAATTATCTTATTTTAACTCTTAATTGTACATGGGATTTCGATATTACAAAATATTAATATTTAAGATAATAAGATACGTGTAACAAATTAGATTTTCATTAACTTTTGTGTTAAAAATTTATGATCTCGTAATTTTACAATTATGTTTATTTTAATATTTATTTAATAACTGATACAATAATAATTTTCTTCTACAAATGTATACAAAAATCGCGTAAAGAGTCAATGTTTTGCGAGGATATTAATTTATATTTATAATTTTATTTGATGTATAATTTATATTTAAATATCTTGTATGACAGTTCTTATTGCTTCTTATAATTGATGAGCAAAACTTCTTTTTAAAGAAGAATAAAAGCATTCGAAACGATTGGAACTCGTTGAACTCGTTCGAATTTCGCGCCAAGTTTTCAATGGTACCGTTCTTGCGATGAAATCAAAAGGTTCTTTATCCTTGATCGATCTGCCTCTTCACAATGGTCATCGTTAGCGAGGCTCGTCAATCTTCGTGCGTCGACGCTTTACATTTTATGTATCGATCGAAAGACATGTTAGCTCTACGTAACGAGAAATGTAAAAGTGTATATAAGCCACTTCGGAAGCTCGTAAAGCATACGCGTTATATCGTTGTGTGTACGAAAAAAAGCGTGAAAGTGGAGAGATAAAATTAATTTGCGATTATATATTCGGTAAGAAAAATAATAAGAAAATTAAGTCCGTGTAATATGATCATCGGTATATATATGTATATATATTATATTTATAATTATATATATTTTATAGCCATTTACTATGTCAATAAAATTCGAAAAAAAAAAGAAAATAAAATTAAAACATCATAATTAAAGATTCAATTGAATTTGAAAATATAAATTAAAATCTATCGTATATAAAATAAATTGATAGATAATTCAACTTTTATTCGTATCTCTATTTAATGCCATGAAATAGAAAATATTCTTTTAAAGATATGTCTTATAGACGAGAAAACTGAGCAAATAGAAAGGAATAGAGAAGAAGAGGAATGTATGTACATATATGTGTGTGTATCTATATATAAATATATATATACACATGCAAACACAATTATGTCATACATCTTGATAGTTCGCATATATATATATATATATATATATATATATATATATTTATATATGTACATATATACATCACGACGATCATCAAATACTGACTTTGGTCAGCTTGCGTCATCGCTTGCTGTGGTGGCTAAGGGACGAGGTGGTATATGCTGCTTGATCATGAATGAACGCGTGGAAGAGAGTGAGTGGAAGCAAGAGAGAAAGAGTACGCGGTTGCGCGCGCGCGAACACGACCACGCTTGTAGGGTCGACAGGCCGGCATTTAAATACAATTTAAAGTGAACATAGCCAAAACGGGTTGCGGAGGTCGCGTTTTAACCGTGAACGAGCGTGAGAACGATTCTCAGCTCTCGCCTTAGTATACCGTCCTTCACGGACCCTTTTCTTGTCTTTTTCTCTGTACCCTTTAGCGTGTCCTTTTGCCGTTCGAACGTATGCCTTCCTTATGAGTCTATCTTGCATTTAAATCGAGTATTTAATTTTACGTTTTATTTATTTCTTCTTTTTTTTTTTTCTATTGAACTTTAATACTTCCTTTATTTAAAAATCATTTCCTTCGTTATCTTTTTTATTGAAAGTTCGTTGATACTTTTCGATCGGCGGTAATTTAAAAAATCTAATTAAAATAATTTTTTTCTTTTAGCGGCATCGTTAAACGAAACGGTTCAATATTTAAACCACTTTTCTTTTTTTTGTTTTTTTTTGTAGCGAACAAGTAAATCATTAGATAATTTTTTCGTTCATTTTAGATAGCGTGACATTTATTTTATAAATATTATAACATTATTAATAGCTGAGTTCACTTTCTATTTTATTTATACATCTAATACCAATGATAAAAACGAGTAAATATTTTGTAACCATTTTGTACGAACCTGATATTTATTTCTCTAAGTAAAGAACCCTTAGTTATATTTCTTTTTTCTTTTTCTTTTCTTTTTTTTTCATTAATTGGAATTAAGTCGTGTGACATAACGACACGACGGACGTTTTATATACATAGTAATTCCTTTTTTAGAATTTTGCACGCAGAACATCGAGATCGCACGACTATAAATATCAAACGCGTTAACGAGGAATGCGGCAGTGTCCTCTGTATATAATGAGAGACAGAGAAAGAAGAAAAAAAAAACTAAATATAGAACGGTATTTATCCTGAGCATGACTCTGCTAACTTTTAGGTACACATAAATGCGACAGACGCGTGCAAACTCGCTTTCTATGCTTTGTTTGCGCGCCTTGCGTTTGTATTTGACGAAGCCCTCGCTCTTAGCTCACTTTCTAACGTTCTTTCGTCTCACTCGCACGCTCTAGGACATTCGATCGCGATCCGTTTAGAATAGTTTTGCCATCGAGCAAACCGTGACTCGGATGATTTCGATCGATCGACTCGTTTCTCGACGTGTCGATTTCTACGTCGTAGAAAATCTTCTTTATATTCGCAATTCGGCGAACTGACCATTTTGGGAGCCAGCATGTACACGGATTTGTAAATCTAAGCACGTTGAAGTGATGTATCGCTCGTGTAAAATTTACACACATATATACTTAATACTTCTACAAGCGTTCGATCGACGATACGCTCGACCGAACAGGAATTTTACACTTGACAATTTCGAGGACACGTTTCTAACGTGTCTTTACTATTAGCAAGGTCGTATACATAGCTTCGAGAGATAATAGTAAAACTCTTTGAAATCTATCGAGGCCGTTCGTTTTCTTTCCTCCTCTTTTTATTTCTTTTTCTTTATCTTCTTCTTATTTTTTTTTCTCTTTTTTTTTTCTTTTCTTTTTTTTTTTTTTTTTTTTCTTTTCTTTTCTTTTCTAAAAGCAGAGAACGATGAGAAAGAAGCAGTAATGGCCGTCTAATTCGTCTTAAATGTCACGTACGATTTTAATTGATATCGAAAATATTTATCTTACACAATGTCGTTACGTTGCTGTAGCTTAAACGACATTTGTCATCGATATCGTTATTGAACATTTCCATTTCATCGAGTCACACTACTCTATTCACGCTTATCGAAGTATCATAAATGTGATTCTTGACTGGGAGGTCGTAGTATTTTTATAATCCATTTATAACATGTATACATGAATAAAATGAAAAAATTACCATGATTTTCGTGGTACTTTGAATAACGACGAATTTTATGATTTCGTCATTAATCATATTGACAATTTAATAACGTCTAACTAAAACGAGTTTACCAACCCGTTTGATTTTAATTCGAAAATCTAAGCGTTGATTATAAATCGTGATTTGTTATATTGATCGTCAAAAGAAAGGTGAGATTTTGAATATTAGATAAAGAAAAAGAGAAATAGAAGAAGTTTAAAAATCCCGTAATTATTGCGGAGATTAAAATACATCGTAATTTGAAAAATTTTGTAATCGAACGATGGAATTTTCATTGATAGCTAATATATGTTCGATGACTGAGTGATTAATAATACAAGTCTCTTATTTTTTGAAATTTTTATAGAAAATTCTTGATGAGCGGCTAAGTCAAAGAGTCGATTCCATGATCCAAGCTGGTTTGGTAGACGAGCTACTCGATTTTCATCATAGGTACAACGAACAAAGGATTAAGTCCAACACGTGAGTGCATGAATTAGTAAGTACTTCATATCGAACGATAGAAAATAAAAAATAACGAGATTCTAACCGATTGCTTAATTAGGAAATTAATGATATTCATGTATCATATATATATATATATATATATATATATATATATATATATATATATATGAGCGTTTATGAATAATAAATACAAGCATACATGTTTTTATAAACACGCGTACACGCACATTAAAATTATTAATATTAATATGTAGCAATAATGAGGAGTTTCGATTGTTCATTTATACGTTAAGGACTACTTGAAAAGAATATTTTCATAATAATTATTTTTAAAGAGTAGTAGCAAAGGTTAGAATGGACTGCGGTAGAAGAGGTTCTTTTAGAGGCCTTCGAGTGTGTCGAGACTTAATTATCGTTCGTGCGCGGTCGAATAACCTCGGTCACGATAACGTGCCCGCATATACGAATGATTTCTTTGATCGAACCGGTCATGCCAGTTGGTGCATCGTTAAGACACGTGCTCTCTTCTCGAACCTCAAGTACACTCATATATATCTATATTGTACATAAACATATATATATATATATATATATATATATATATATATATATATATATGTTTATGATATATATATCAAGCAAATTTTAAAAAGCACAGAAAAGTATTAAAGGCAGGATTCCTTGAAACGCGACGTTAATGTAATTTCTTCTTTTAACGGCGAATATATTTTGTAATTTTTTAAAGAAAGCAGTATTAAGACGTTGAAATGACATAAATTATTTTTTATACATTGATCCAAGTTAACTGGTTTTATTTTCTGGTTTTGCTTTTTACGAAAAAAAAAAAAAAAAAAAAAAAAATCCTGAAACGTTTATATCAAGAAATTTTATAATTATAATAAAAGTTTTTCCTTTTTGTTTTTTTCTTTTTTTTTTTTTTTTTTTTTTTTAAGATAACATGGTAAATTATATATTTGAATATTTGATTGAGTATTTTATAATGATTAAAAAGATCGATTTTCGATTGACTAATTACGAGTTTCACGGTGATATTTTTATCAAAATGTTATAAATTTTAAACAACCTATTTTAGTGGCACAACAAAGCTTTTAAAAGCATCCGATGTGTTCGACCGTATAAAGACACTACGTTAACTATTATTAACATATTAGAAAGTTGACAAGGTGTACTTATTTTATAAGCCATGTTACGAGAAAAATTCAACTTCCTATATGTCTATCCAACTTCTTTTTTTTTTTTTTTCTTCAATATAACGCGTGTGCATTAAGTATGATAAATCGATAGATATTGACGTTACTGTAGGAGCTATTTTAAAACTGTCATGTTATTTTTTGTCATATTATTTATTTATTTTATATCGTGTTAAATGACAAAATTTCTTCAATTCGCGATATTATTGAAATCATTTTTTAATTTACTTATTGTGTAACAAATTGTAAATACATTTAATATTATACAGAATTTGACGACGAATGTATTAATCATTTCACATTATTTATACTAAATTCATCTTATTATTATTATTATTATTATTATTATTATTATTATTATTATTATTATTATTATTATTATTATTATTATTATTATTATTATTATTATTATTATTATTATTATTATAATTATTATTATTAAAATTTTATATATCTCCAATTGTGTAACTAATTATATAATCCAATTGAAAATCTTTAAAATGTTTTATATGGAAATGATAAAATCCATTGTCCATGATTTTAATTGAATTAATCTCTCAATTAATCAATTATAATTAATAATAATCTCGATTATCGATATAAATGATAATCGAATACATCGTAATCGAGTGGGTGAGGCCATTTTCTCCCTCCCTCCCACCCTCTCTCTTTCTCTCTCTCTCTCTTTCTCTTTTTCTTGCACGTCCATACGTACACCTCCGTTTATGAGGCAAGTTGCACGATCGAAAAAGTTATTCGGAGGCGTGGGAGTTCGTGGAGGCGCGCTCGTGCAAATCATTTCTTCGAAGTCACGAGAGCGTGCCACTTGGCGTACCGACGAGGGGAACACGTGAGCTGCGATTTGTATACGAGCGACGGTGGTGCTGCTGCGTGAATGGAGAAAAAGAAAGAGAGAGAGAGAGAGAGAAAAAGAGAGAGAGAGAGAGAGAGAGAGAGAGAGAGAGAGAGAGAAAGAGAGAGAGAGACTCCTCACCTTACTCGCTTCCGGAAATTGCGAGCGTACGCTAGCGACCGGATGTCGGACAGAAAATAAAGGAGGTAGGCGTTTGCGTGGAATGGTTACTACTACTACTATTACTACTACTGCTTCTAGTACTAGAACTCTTTTAGTATATTACGAGTGAAAATTATACAAGATTTAATAATAGATGTAATAAAAATGGAACGATTCGCTGATTTGCTGTTAATCGTCAATAATAATAATAGTAAAATCAAGATGTTAGTTAGTTTTTTTTATATTTTTTACATTCACTAAACACATATTTGGTGTCGATTTTTTTTTTTTTGTTTCTAGTATTATTTTATGTTCGTTAAAATCGATTAATCGATTTGACTTCTGCAATGTTTCCTTCAAAATATTTTCTGAATAAAATAGATCAATAATTTATGTAAATATCGTATAAATTTGAAATACGTCTTTATCTCGTAAAAATTGAATTATATAAGACTTTGATAATAATTAAAAAATTAAGAAAGTACAACAGTTTTTTAATTTTATGTCTACGTAATGTTTTAGTTATCTTCAATTTTCTCTTTAACTGATTGATCAGCTTTACTTCTGCAATATTTTTTGTAAATATTTTCTTGTAAAGTTGATTAATAATTCGTTTAAATCTCGTTTAAATTGAAACTATTTATCTCATACATTTGAAGAATTTTTTTTAAGAAATAGAAGAAGAGGAAATAGAAAAAGAGGAAAAAGGAATAGAAAAAGAGAATAGGAGAGAGAGAATTAAAATGAGAGTTGGAATAAAAAGATATTGGAAATGCTCGACCCGTGCTCGGCCTCGTAAACAATTAAGGTATACCACCGAAAAGATCGATTATTTTCATTTTGCCCTTTGCGTTGTTGGCTTTCTTAGAAAATCATTTGCATTATGAGAAATTTATTGTACTCGCTTTCTGCATACTTGCTACGGAGAAAGTTTCTTTCCCGTCGTTTTGTACCGGACACCTTTCTTTTTTTTCTCTCCTTTGTTAACAGATACAAGCGTTTGATAAAAATTAAATTAACACTCACGCTCACGTTTTATATGTGTATGTGTGTATATATGTATACGTATATAATATAAACATGATAAAAGATATTCACACGATATCGTCTACGTGGTGTTACCGCGAAATTAAATTCCTCCTGAGTTAAAATTATTTTATTTCCAAATATTGTTTAGAAAATAAAAATTTTGTCAAAGGAATTATTATTTAGAATTATACTTTATTGTTTATTTTATACATTACATCGTCAATCTTATCGAGAAACGATTATGGATAATAACTGATACTTTTGCAACAAAAAAGTCCATCTCGTTGGTTTAAATTAATATTTAATATAAAGAAGACTTCTGAAAAAATACTTCGTAACGTTACTTTTGATTTAATTTCAATCAAATTAACAACGTATTATCACTCCGTTATTTTAGAAATTGTATAAAATATACTTAATTACATGTATTATGTAATTATTCGAAGATAAGAATATATAAGTGAAACATGTTATATTTATACAATACATGATATTAGAACATCTTCATATTTTAAGATTTATTTCTAGACAGATAAGAAAGTATCTATTATGTTTTCGTAAATACGTCAGTTCTCATGATATTCGACGAACTCGATCATTTAAATCGACGAAATAGTAAATATAAAAGACCGAATCGTTTATTTACGATCGAGAAATGTTAAGAAAGATCGGAGCTCTGGTAGCATTGCGTTCACACCGCGTCATCGAATTCCACAAGAATCAGATAACACAGCACGAAACGTCTTCCTTATCGTTCCTACAATTTTTCGTGAACCTTGCACGAGTGAAGTACCTACTAGCAAATACCAGGAAGTATTCTTACGTACTTGACTAGAACTTGACGATTTTTCATTCGTTAAACGATGTTCGTCTCTCTTCACAAATGGAAAGGAAAAACAATGTCTAAATTGTGTTTGATCTGTCGTAACCTGTCAAACCCTTTTAGTTGTACATCTCGTATTTCTATTTAACAACTCGTTAATTTACTTTGTACAAATTAACAAGTCAACATCGATCAGTATGAATGTTAAATATGCATCATGGTTTTTTCTTTCTTTCTTTTTCTTAAAATTTTTTTTTAATTTTTATTTTATTTATTTTTTTTTTCTTCTTTTCTTTTTTTCTTCGTAAAAGGGAAATGATAAAAATAATCAGTACGCATTAATAAAATCGTTGGTAAACTTTGACACACAAATTAATTAAGAAAGTGAATATATATTATATTTATATACATATTTAAAATAAAATTAGTGAAGTTAAGTATCCATGATATATATATATATATATATATATATATATATATATATATATCATTTATCATTGTGTTAATTCATAAATCGATCATTCTTTTTAAAAAGAATCTTAGTTTATCTATTTCGCAAAGAAAATACGATCACTGATATGGTCAAAGTTCAGAAAAGATTCTACGTTCTCCCTTTTTTTCTTATCTTATAAATGGACCTAAAGTAAAATCTGTTTTCGCAGTTAAATCTCCGATAAATGTCTCGGATCGTTCGGAACAACGAATCCATGTGACTCTGTTTTGAATGTGACCGGTATAACACAAAGAGGAGTATTCTAGTAGTTGTCCGTCCGTTTGGAAGAAGAGTGACCTAAGAAAACGAAGAATCAGCTTATAAAGGCTTAACGCTTAACGTTAAGTGAATTACGAATAGCTGAGCAGACTATTGCGATAGAGTCGATATCAAATCGATTTAATGCGATACGTTCTGCCTTAAGCCTTGTGAAAAGAAAAAATAGGAGATACAAAAAAAATCGTCGATAACTGATCAGAAAGATCTAGGTCGGCTATTTTTATTTTTCTCTCTCACTCTCTCTCTCTCTCTCTCTCTCTCTCTCTCTCTCTCTCTCTCTCTCTCTCACTCTCTCTCTCTCTCTCTCTTTTTCTTTCCCACTGTTCACTCTGATTGTGAGCCACGAATAAGAGTCTTTGTTATTAGGTGAGCAATAATAACAATGTTAAAGCAGAGTAATGCAAATAGTCGAGGCCCCGACTGTGAGTTCGTGTTTATTGCTGGACCGTCGCTTGTATCTTATCCGTGTGTATACAAGGTGATCGTAAATGCCGTTCAACGAGGTAAAGTTTACGGCTCGCACGGTACACCGCGGGAGAACGGAAGATATCTGAGAGAAAATTTTGACGTACCGTAAATGATGAGAGAGAGAGAGAGAGAGAGAGAGAGGGGGACGAATGGATACAACGTTCTTAGCATTCTTCATTCATTCGACACAATTAAACGATATTTTCTTTTTAATCTTATATTCGAACAAGGCGTATTTAATAATGTGGATAATAAGTTTTGATATTTGAATATTATATACGAAAACGTTCTCTCTCATATGTAAGAGATATGCACTTGAACGTAATTAGTAATATAAATTTGTAAGATCGAAGGACTTAACAAAAGAAAATAATAATCTTTACAAATATTATTCATATTTATAAAAAAAAAAAAAAAAAAAAAAAAAGGAAGAAAAAAAAAGGAAGAAAAAAAAATAGACGAGTACAAAAGTGAAATATATATATTTTTTCTTTTCCTTTTATTTTAGTATCATATCGTGATATATGTAAATCTGACGATAACTGAATTAATTTTCATCGTTCGCATTGTTGAATTTTTTTGCCTGTTTAGAAAAGTAGACAAAAAAGATTAAAGAGAGAGAGAGTGAGAGAGAGAGAGAGAGGGGGGGGGAAGAAACGGAAATCGGTTAACTTTTACGTATCTAAACATTGATAAGAGAATGCTATCGGTAAGTTGGTTTTTCCGATTAGTCGATCAGTGCTTACAATTAGTGCCACCAACAATTATCACTAATTATTGTCGTGGATATGTTTCTACTATTATTTCATACGCGTTCTCCATAGATATACTATGTAGATATATCTTTAGGCGTTCGCGAGGACTACCGAGTTTGAATGTGTACGTGTGTATTCTGTAGCGTATGCTTATACGCATCCGTAGAACCGCATCGCACTGCTGCACTGGCTATGCAAATTGGCGCCAGTGCAATTTCCAGACAGTATGCGCTTGGCACGTGCAATGCTACGTATATAACGACTGCTTTCGATATCTCAAGCTACGTACATATCTATAGATATAGGATACATGTATACAATGATTTTAGGCGAATTAAACCGTACGGGCATCGTCCCCTTTTATCATCCTTCCTTTGATAATCGATCATTTGTCATTAATTCGAGTAATGGCCGGTTTTCATTAACACGTATAGTGAGATTAATGGTGATTGGTATTACACTTTATTTACAATGTTTATAATATTTATTTTCCAATATAATTTGCCATTCACTTTTCAAGGACAGTAACCATGCACGTTCAAGTTTTTTTTTCGTTTTGTTCGTTTATTTGATTTTTTGTTTTTTGTTTTTTGTTTTCCTTTTTTTTTTTTTTTTTTTTTTTTTAATAAATTAAATATTCGTGACATGTACGTAGACTTTATTTATTTATTTTTTTCATATTTTCAATTTATTTAAGCATCATCATTCTAAAATAAAATATCGATGAATAAGATAAAACTATATAAAAGGTTTTTTTTTTTCTAACAAAAGTCGTCCTTAAAATAATTAGGCAATGATGAAAGTTATGATGAACGTGCGGTTTATATAGTCTTATGTTTAATATTTTTTGCGTTTATTGATCGTTTTTGAATTTACGGAGAATTAAGAAGAGTAACGTGAAAATCATTAAAAATAGGGATAGAATTGATAAAGTCAAAAGAACGAGTATGGCCGAAGGAGAAAGTAAATATGTAATCAGCGTGCTAATTTTTCGCGTTAAAAGTCGTCGGAGGTGTGTCAGATACTGCTTATTATGGGTGCAATCTTAGATTTGCCATTTTCTATTATTACCGGGTAATAAATTTCGCAAACAATCGTTCGCGTCGTAGAAAGCGAAGGTGACTGCGCGGGAAAAGCGTTAGACGAGGATTACCGATTGTGGAATGCAGATAAATCGATAGGAATATATCTGTAATTGACATAATAACTAATTATCGATCGATATTATCGTATAATATATTCTCAGAATGAAAAGTATTAATGAGGTAAGGCGAACAAATAATATGTGTAAAAGCTCGAATGTTCAATGTTAAGAGAAAAAAAAAAGGAACGTGTATTTTATGTTGCCATATATAAACATGTTTTCGTCCGTGAATTTTGTTATTTTCGATGAAAGATAAGTATATTATTAATACGACGTAAGTCAAAGAAAAAAGTAGGACGAAACGAAAGAGACATATGTGAGCAATCTGGCGATATAAGCCGAACGGGATTAACGTTACGATTTCGTGAAGCCTCGATAAGCACGTGTTTTATCATTTGCTTTCGCCTCGGATTAAGAACCAATCCTATCAATTTTATCGATACTCATTCACGTAGGATTATAAACGAAAATTAGTAATTTCGATATTGCATATTTTATTTATACGTATGTGTATATTTATACGTATGGGTAAATATATATTTTTCATATGTGTATTTATCATATATACGAAAGATATATATATGGGAAGGAAATAATAACAATGTCGAAAAATCTTTAATTAACTCGACCATTTTCTTAAATTTTCCATTTTTTCCCCTCTTTTATCCTGTTTCTTTACGACGCATCGAATTACTCCCACCCTTCCTGCCGCCTGTTTTCTAACCATTTATACCCCCTTATATTCCGCCACATTTCTGCAATGAGCGTGTCTCGTATTATGCAAATTTCCGTCATTGCTTCGACTTGTTCTCTTCTACCTGCTCGAATTATACCGGATATGACGTCATAGCGTGAAGCATTAAACCTACCGCACTGTGGACAGTATAATTAATACATGGCGTGCAGATCGCGGGTAGTAATAATTAGTATAATGCCGCATTTACTGTCGCGACGCACGTTAATGTACACTTGATCAATGATATTAACCAGATATTTCCTCGTTTTCTTATAATTAGTGGTTGTACGAAACTCTTCTCTCTCTCTCTCTCTCTCTCTCTCTCTCTCTCTCCTCCCTCTATCTCTCTATCTCCCTTTTTTTTTCGTGTCAGACGATTTCTATTTTTGTAATAATTCTTCCGAAATTCTATAAATTCGAACGAAGACGAGAGGAAGTTAAAAAAATAATCAATGACTTCTAGAGTACGATCGATAACCTAGTAAACTTTGTTCTTTTTATGGGAGAAAAAATCATGACAATTTTAAGTGATAACCTTAAGTTCTCTGATTATTATAGGGTCAATCAATGAAGACGAAGAGAGAGAGAAAGAGAGAGAGAGAGAGAGAGAAAGAGAGAGAACTCCATCCTCTTACATCTTTTTCGTTTCTTATGTCGAATGAGATACCTTTCGTCGTTGCCTGTAACGTACGGTTCTTAATTACAATCCTCTCAACGATCAAGATAAGATGTTGATAAAGAAACTTGACACGTGGAGATTATGAATTCGTCTGTCTGTCTCTCTCTCTCTCTCTTCGATCTTCCGTTAAATCTCTCTCAGAAATGTATCGACTATGTGGATCGTCGAAATGATATTAATATCAATAAAATCATATAATATTGAAAGTTAATTTGTATGTATGTAAATTATCTTTATCTCTCATCTATTAGATAAAAGAAGTGTTTCTTTCTTTTTCATTTTTTTTTTTTTTTTTACATAAAAAATTATTACGATTGTCAATGGAAAATCATTTTTCAAATTCTCAATAATCGGATTTTACAAGCGTCTTCAAAGTTTTGACGATAACGGTTATATCGACTCAGATTAGGTGTCAATAAAAACGAAGTAGTATAATATGTTATTCCATAATCGTGCTTGACCATGCGATAACTCTGCTAAGTATTTCGAGTTAAAAAAAAAAAAAAAAAAAAGAAAAAAAGAAAAAAAAAGAAAGAAAGAAAGAAAGAAAAGAACATTGGTTTTACGTATTAGTCAGTGACTGCCTGGCAACAAGTAGTAAAATTATTTTAGAACAGTTACGTATTCATCGCACTGATTAGTGACATTGTTATCTTAATTGCTACTACTAATACCGCTGTCATGACGACGACACGATCAATACTACTATTACTACAACAATATATATTACTAGTATCACTACTATCATCGATGATATTATTGGAAAGATTTGTCAGGATTATCGTTTGCATTGTAGCAAATTTTTTACACACCAAAGAGGACTGACTGGCAAGATTGTAAAAACTCAATGGAAATGAGATAACGGACAAAGAATTTTTATTTCATTCTCTTCTTTTATTCATTAATAATATGATTCAATAAAAGTGATATTTAATTTTTAGATGATTTCATTTCTTCGTTAAATAATGCATATGCTTATATGGTATAAAAAAAAAAATTCCAAAATATATATGAATACAACGATCCTTTTGTTAAAAATATTAAGTATATTTTAAGTTATGCACGCATAGATAATTTCTCTATTTCTTTCTTTTTAATATATCATTAATATTCAATGAATAAACGTAGAATCTAATTTCATAGAAGTACAGGTATACTTACATATTTGGTATTGACACGTGTGTGGACAAGTGAGACGGGACTACGTTAGCATTGGATTTTCTCGCCACGTAAGCTTGGTGTACATATAACGTGACCTCGAGCTCACTATCACTATCGTGTCGTGATAAGCCGACGACCGTGCAAAATGCAATCCATCTTTTTTGAAACGATGGCCTTTACAGTGAATGGGTACGAGTTCATTGCGTATAACCGTAAAAGAAGTAACTTCTTTTCCTTCAATCAGATTTATTTGAAATTAAGTTCATAAGCTCATTTCTTTTAAACTGTAATAATAATTTCGAAGAGACGATGATTCGTCACGTTTACAAATTGCTTTTTAAATAAAGAATAAACGTTCAAGAAACTAGCTGTGATGTCTTGGTCAAAGAATTTCGTTGACCGTTTCGTTCATAGACACAACATACCGAGCAACGGGAAATGTCTTATATACACACACACACACACACACACATATACATACACAACATATATGTATTAGATTACTCGTATCATGATTAGCATAAACTGGTTTAAGTTGCATTGGTGTTAGCATAATAGGTCTACAAGAATGCACGATGATGCTTAAATTAATCATTATCTTCATCATTTGTGATATTAACGCAGATGCATAACCCGCATATAAAATATAAGAACAAAATTTCATTTTGTTGAAACCATAAAAAGTAGAAAAGGAATAAAAGATCATTATTGTCAAAGTAAATAGAAAAAAGAAAGAAAGAAAAAAAGAAAGAAAGAAAAAGCAAAAAGTCGAACAGAATATCTCGTTTTATTCGTCCGTAATTTATTAACGATAAAGAACAATAAGGGATAAATTTAACGATGAGTTAATTAGTTAAAATTTTAACTTTACAATGAAATAGAATGAAAATAAAGAAAAAAGAAAAAAAAATGATTAAACGATACGGAAGAAGAAAGAACGAACAGGATTGAAGTAAATGTTTATATTCCAGGTCACCTGATTACACGAAAGGCGTCTTCCAGAGCATTGGCTTCAAAGAGTTTCACGATTACCTCATATTACCAGAAGAGGAGAGGGCAAGCGAGAAGGTAGGTAAAAGACGTTGGCGTCCATATCTTCATCAACATGATGTCCGTTGCAGCTGCTCGACTGCCGGCGACTACGTATAATCATGCGTGATTCTCGGTTTATGTGCCGTCATCGAAAAATTCATCCGGGTTGTTTCTGATGATAAGCAAGCA
Organism: Vespa mandarinia; assembly: GCF_050613455.1. Taxonomy (NCBI): domain Eukaryota; kingdom Metazoa; phylum Arthropoda; class Insecta; order Hymenoptera; family Vespidae; genus Vespa; species Vespa mandarinia. Next base: position 5,860,194 of record NC_140810.1, on the reverse strand, counting down.
GTAGTAATATTACTGGTAGTAAGGCTGGTAGGCAGCTGCTTCTTTCTTGAAAATTTCTTTAATAGAGCCCTTACCCCCCCCCCCTCTCTCTCTCTATCTCGTCCTCTTTCTGTCTCGTTCTTTTTGTTTCTACCTTCAAAAATTAACTCGACGACATTAACTGAACTCTTTTTGTAAGGCAACGTCTCTTATAATTCTCCGAATATTTGTTTTAGGCAGAGAAGCTACTTAAACAAGGTCTCGAGGATTTGAAAATGGTTACAAGAAGATATGCTAAAAATCAACAAAAATGGATTAGGAATCGCTTATTGCGTCGAACCGATAGACAGGTACACGATATATGTATTTTATACATTAAGTTTATGTTTTTTATATTCTTATATTTCTATATTCACATGCATGTATGTATGTATGTATGTATGTATGTATGTATATATATATATGTATATCATGTATATATCAGGTACCACCATTGTATGTATTGGACTGCACCGATTTGACTCAATGGAAATCTAATGTTTTTGATAAAGCTGTCTCAATAATTTCTACGATATTACGAGGCGAAAAACCAGAAGAAAAACCTATTAATGAAAATGTCGAGAATCAGAAAAGTACTGATAGCAGTAATGAAGTGCAACATTATTGCGAAGTGAGTAGACATCTTTAATTTTTATTGATTTCATAATTAATCAGGATTTCTTATTTTATTATTATTTGTTTCAGATTTGTGAAAGAATATTCATTGGTGAATTGCAATGGAATTCACATATAAATGGATTAAAGCATAAGAAAATTTTGCAACGCATGAAAAGAATGGAAAAACAAAATTCCGGAAGTTAAATACTCATTAATTGATACCAGATTTCATTGATACAATATTGTATATATGTATATCAATAGATATATATTTGACTATTATAAAGATAAGTAATTTTTATATTTTTGAATGAAAGTATTTAACAATGGTCGATAAGCTAGATTGGTATTGTATCGATATCAGATAATGTAGTTTTACTTTTTTATATTAAAGTACCATAAGATGTTCATACAGAACATTCTTTTTCAGTAATATTAAACAATAAATTTATGATGTAATTATAGCACACAAAATGATAATAGAAGAGTGTATTGATTAAATGCTTTATTTAGTAATATTATGAATATATTATTAAAACGTCTTTCAACTTTCAAACATATAATGTAAGTCAACATTATCAAGGGAGTTTCTATATCTACGGTCGGTAAAACTTTCAATGATTATAATTATTTCAAATAATTTCTTCTACAGAATTAAATGATATTTCAACGTTCATTGGGAATCAATTAGTATTAATTATTAACTAATGAAAATAATTATTATTTACAATCTTAGTCGTGAAATTACATATCTCTTTAGTATACTATCTCGTTGGAAGTTTGCAGCTATCATTATAATGAAAAAGGTAACATTTATTTTTATAAAATCATTTACTTTTCCCTTTAAATTTAAAAACACACACACGTATGCGTATATATATATATATATATATATATATATATATAATCATATTTTTTATCGAATTCTTCCTTAGTTTTTTTATTCACTTTTAATTATAATCTTTGTCATGTTCCTTTATCAAATATTTAATACTTACGTGACATTTTGTCTCACCTTGTTAACGGATTTTATACGATGTAAAATACCAAAGGTTTCGTCTGTGCGCTTAATACGAAGTTTAATTACAGAGGCACAGGTGGGCAAACTGGTGAGTTTCCTCGTTCGGCCACTTTACAATTTCAATTAACGTGAATTCGCAGCCGCCATAGCCTTTGAAATAGTTCTCAGTTCCTATGGAAAAGGTTCGAGTCTAGTAGCGAATCTACGATGAATCGATGTTCACTACGCATTTCGAACGTGTTCGCGTGTTCTCATCGTATTCAATATTGACTGTATTCCTATGCACTATAGAATGTTTGCCAATATTCTGTTTCGTTGCAATTTGGATTAATAAGCAAGAAAAAAAAAAAAAAACATTTGTCTATAATCCCAATAACTTTTAATGGCCCGTAGTTAGATCATTGTGATTGAATTAATTTAACATGTTTACAGAAAGTATTTTATTATCTTTTTCATTTTTTCTTTATGACTATTTTCTAAAAAACACATCAGAAAATCAAATCATTATCGTTATCAAGATTATTGTTATAATCATCATTATTATTATTATTATCATTATCGAATTTGTCTCGTCAGGGTTATTCTAAGGAAATAAAAAAAAAAATTGGATAATATGAAACGATCATTTATAGGTACGTGAGACGCTTGTCTGCCCGTTTGACATCAGATTCAATCTTGTATAATCCATTGGAATATTCGAAATGAGAAAGTCGACGACGTTGGTGTTCCTCGATAGAATAAAATATTTTTTATTTACTATCTTCAGACTGTATTTTAAATTGAAATTTATACTTTGCACAAATTTGATGTTTGTTATAGTAATAGAAAGATTAAATTTATTCAATATATGTAACAATTAAATTTTCACGTGTATAGCGTATACAGTATTAGAAAAATATGATTGCCTGAACATTAATAACATAACGTTATAACAGTGAAATGGATAAAATCTAAAGGACTATGGTATTATACAGATCCAATCGAATTCGACAACTTAGAACCATTCGAACGATCTTTAGATATACAGCAAGGCTTACGATTCGTGAAACTCGGGATTGACGACAAAGGGATTACTATGCATATACTGTTTGAATCCATATCAATGTGCAATCGATTCATGATCACTCGACTGTGTTAACGTGCATGGTTGTTAATAATCCTCGAATTTCCTACGATACACCGATCATTTCAAATCGGATTTATATATAGTTTATAAAAAGAATGATCGGAGTATTGACATGATAAAAAAATATTTCGATATTTATTTATCAATAAAATTCCATTAAATGGAGAAAGAAAATCGATAAAAGTGATTGTTAATTATTCGTTCGTTATAAATATTTATTCGATGAATTATCGATCAGATGTAATCGACTCGTGAGAAAGTTTTAAAAGTGATCGGTCGTTCGATCGAATTTAAACATACAGTCGAAGATGTCGCAAGTCGATACGTTTCACTGTCACTTAGTAACGTCGTCGTCTTCGTTTTCTTCCTAACGTCGAAACGCGTCTCATTAATGCTAACCAACCCGAATACCTTTTGATTTCTTCGCGTGACCTCTTTAGCAATTTGACTCACAGTAAATGGGCGTGGTAATTTATTCGATTCCTAACGTTTAATTCGTCCATGAAATTCGACGACGGTGACTGGTAAATTTGGTCACTTGCCTTATGATTCATTAAAGTGTATTTCAAATGAGTTTTAGTAATTCGTCTGGTCGTTAAATGAATATTTTTTTGGGCCATGATAAATGGTTAGATAGATCGATATTTTTCAAATATATTTTTCAACAGATTTTATTACACGATTCTTTTTTTCTCTTTCTCTTTTTCTCTTTTTCCCTTTTTTTTCTTTTTTTTTTTTTTGTTCGAACAGATGTTTTTCGATAAACTTTATTAATAGATATAATTAACATATTGTTTTAATGTTGAAACACATACACACATGTTGTAAATTATTCGATTCACTAATTTATTCGAATCTAATTATATTTCTTATCTATATGCGATAATATTACAGAGAGAAAATTGTTTCTACAAAGTGTCTGTCGTTATCACACGTTTGCGTAGTGCAATCGATCGAAGCGTACCCTTGCACTGACCGTGTCGCGGTAATTCGAATGCCAAAGTTCATCGTTTGAATATAAAGATGAATGGACGAGGTCGGATGAATGAACGAGCTTAACGAGTAATAAAGAAAGATAAAGAGAAAGTCGAAGAAGTGGAAAGATGCATTTGTTTCTCGTTGTTGAGCTATAATTATCGCCTTGTAAACGAACGAAAGAAGAGGAAACCGCTTTTATCGCTACGAAAACGTCACGTCCGCTTTCGATGTGCCAATCATTCCTATCGTACATCGTGAATGCTCCTCCGGCCGTGACTAATTCGTTAACATGCACGTTCCGACAAAGATACTGACTTGATCATTTCTTTTCTTTTTCTTTTTTGATCAACAATCAACAATCAATCGATAACATTATGATAAAAATAAAACAGATATCAGGCATATTTTATTGTTTAATAAAAATGACTATAAAAAGAAACATCTTTTGATTTGATTTAATTATTTGAGATAAAGTTTTTATAAAAATTTTTCAATGAAATTTTCACGAAAAATTTCATTAAAAATTTTATTTTAATTAGGAATATTAAGTACTGTGTTCAAGTATAAACAGGAAGCAATATAAGTTCATCTCCAAACATCACAATAATGGGAAATTTTACATTGAAATGTGTACTTTTATCGTGTTGCTGTGATTCCGTAAAAGTAATTGATTTTTAAGTGGCAAGAGAAGATTTTGAAATGCAATACAAATTCTCGGATCAAAAAAAAAAAATATTAAAGGAAGAGATGGGTTTATTCTAAAGAGTTTGTGGGGGTTCAAGAAAGTGCTTGTAAGAAGTGAAGAACATAAACAGACATAAAGAGGATCTTGTTGTGGCGTGTATATGGCTTGGTTTAATACTCTTACACAATGACGATCACAGTAATATACGATAATAAAAATAATAATAAAAAAAAAAAAAGAAAATAATAATAATAATAAAAATAATAATAACAATAAGTTATTATCTGAATGATTTCGGAGTATAAAAGTATTAATAAATTCATTTCCTTTCAAATAGTAACTATTGTAATATCCACCAATGGCGAATATGGTTAATAGCGAAGAACTTAGTAAAAGTTATACGTAAAGTTTTACTCGTTATTCATAGATCAGTAATTCTTTAAATGCATCGTATTGTTACAAAAATTTTTAATATCAGTGATTAACAAAGTCTTATCTACTAGTTTAGTAATAGTATTCTTTAAATCTATATTTTCTTCATATATCTTACATTCATAAAATATCGAAGGAACAGTATTCCCAGAGCATATAAATTAATACTGTAATGATGAAATTATTTAATATTTCTATCATGTTTTTCTTCGAAGGGATTTCCTTTCTCTACATTTTTTGTATACTTACAATTAGAGTACTGAGAAAATCCGAGCTATATATATATATATATATATATATATATATATATATATATATATAAAAGCGTCTGCAAGATAATGCAAAGAGAGATCAGTTCTTATTACGTATTCAACATCCGACTTTATTTCTTACTGTCGTCTCTTTCGTTCGGAATGAATCCTTCGCGTTTAATGTACCTTGAATTTAAAGTTATATAATGCGTAGCGACGTGTATTAATCCGAAGTGTCGGAATGGAAACGGAGATCAAAGAGAGATCAAAACGTCAGCAATCTCTTTTTAGAAATTCTATACGTGAATCGTAATCTCTCAAGTGGTAAGAAAAAAATTCGAAATAATCACTTTTCGTGAAGAAATGTGATTATTTCGTAAGTAAACAAAATATAAACTTAATAAAATATATATATATATATATAAAATAATAATAAAATATAATCTACCTTAAATTCTCAGATTAAATATATAATAAGCTGTTTTGTTTCATATTTAATTAAAAAAATATATACATACATATATACTTTTTTATATGAAATAGAGCTGCGCTATACAAATGAAAAAAACGAAATAAAATAAAATAAGAGGATCAATAAAAAATAATATACAACGTATTCGATAGATAAAATGTATGAAACACTGCTTTCATAACGAAATTTTAACTTTCGAAGAAGAGAGAGAGAGAGAGAGAGAGAGAGACAGAGAGAGATAGAGAGAAAACAGAAAATAGAAAACATAACAGAAGATATTTACTGATAACATGTATCGTAGGAGATGTATTAAATACAGTAAGGGCACGAGAGAGAAAGAGAGAAAAAGTTAAAAAGAGACAAAAGTATCGGTAGGAGTCGCGAGATGGCGACGCACTGGCTGACGCCTGGCGTCGTTTGTACGGCAGTCGCGCGTACGACGCCGTCGCCACCACGTGGGGAGGGAATTTGAATCAGGCGCCACACGGAGGCCGGCACACGAGCGCGAGAAAGTGCCGGGACGCGTCGCGAGAAACTGAGAAGGAAAGAGAGAGAGAAAGAGAAAGATAGGTATTCTGAAGCGAACGAGAGTGTAAGAGAGACAAACCCAGAAAGAGAGAGAGAGAGAGAGAGAGAGAGAGAGAGAGAGAGAGAGAGAGAGAGAGAGAGAGAGAGAGAGAAGGACATACAACGAGCTTAGCCATCTCGAGCGCCGTGCGATCATTCGCACTCGCCGGCTTGCGTTTCCGTCGTACAGATAAAGAACGGTCGTGTCTCTATTCAACTTTTCTTGAAGAATTCTACATGAAAAACAAGATTTAAAAAAAGAGATATAAAAAAAAATATATATATATATATACAGACACATAGAAAACGAGAGAAATATATATATATATATATATATATATATATATATATATATATGTAAAGAAGGGAAGAAGAGAAAGAGACAGAAAGAGAGGAAGAAGAGGAGAGGGATAGAGAAAAATAAAGAAAGAAAGGAAGGCAAGAGTGACGAAAGAGAAGCCGTTGTCAGTGAGTGGCGAACCGTGGAACGGATTGGACACGGACTAGGAGTCCTTCCGCGAGTCCTTGAACTTCAATTCGCCGATCGATTCAATCGTCCCAGAAAAGGTCGAGAATCGAGGCTAATCGGTGTACGTTAAGGACTAGGAAAGGTTGACCTCTCTTATAGACAAGGTCCGACCTTGGATATTAGCGTCGCCACCGTCGCTTTTTCACTATTCACCTTTTCTCAATACTTCCATTATTACATATTATTTTTTATTTTATCTTTCTCTCTTATTTGTTTTTGGTATTGGATTTGCTGTGGTATTGCCACAATTGTCATTCATTTTTTTTTTTTATATCCTTCGAAACCCAAAGGTCGAGGTGTCAAAAAGAGAAAGAGATAGATAATTATTTCGCTGTGTATTTGTGCGTGTGGTCCGAAGAATAAGGAGAAGAAGAAGAAGAAGAAGAGGAGAGGTAAAAAGAGGCCTACGAGATTAACCACCTGTCATGCTGATGGAATGACTCAATATGTGGGCTAGGTGAGTATAGTTGAGAAAGAGAGAAAAAGAGAGGGAGAAAGAGAGAGAGAGAGAGAGAGATAGTGCGCATGATACGTATGTATCTATACGAAAGAGAGAGAGAAAGAGAGAGAGAGAGAGAGAGAGAGAGAGAGAAAGTCTAGTTTACAGCATGCGGTCGAGAGTAGTCGAGGGTGGTAATTGGAGGGAGACGAATTAAAGGGGTTAAACGTTGGCGAGGGTGAATGAGCTACAGGTAGCTCTCTCCGGAAGTTTACAAGATACTGCCCGATAAATCTTCCTTCATTGATTGAATATATCATTTTCTTATATATCTAGTAATTCATCGTAATGATTAATTCGACAAATGAAAGTATTATTTCCCATTGATTTTTCTTTAATTTTTCATTAAAAACGAACTCACCGTAATCAATATTGTAATAAATCGAATTTGATATAAATACGTGCAAATACCATTGAATTTGCTTTTACGAGAGAGGAAATAGGTACTATGAATAAATTGATTTGAGATCGTTTATTCGAAAAGCATTCGAACGTTTCGTCTTGATATGGAAATTCCTTGGTAAATCGTGTTATCGGTCAAAGCAACGTTATCTCTCTTTCTCTTTCTCTTTCTCTTTCCAACTTGTTATATGCGATTCGATTCCACGAAGGGAAGAACGTTTAGGAGAGATTCAAAGTAGTAGACGGTATTAATCTCCGGAATGGAGAAAGGGTATTCGTACGCACGATGCACTGTGCTTATCGGTATGTTTCTTACGTACAACGTACGTACTAAAGACATACATATGTAAGTACATGCATACATAGTTATATGTTCCTTTTACACGGACTAGTAGTGATAGTTAGTAGCGTAGGAAGATGGCGAATAGAGGATGGGAAAGGGTTCAAACTGGCACCATTAGCGGTTAAACGTTCTCCGAAACTACCTTTGTAATAGCATTTAATTAACAGAGATGTGACCTTATCGATTTTAAAGCGGCCGATTAATTTCATTGTATAATAACGCTCGATCGTAAGAGAACCGGAGGCTCTTCTCTCGTTCTATCACGATCTACCTTGAGAGCTTTCATAAATTTCTAACGATATCATACTACATGCCTCAGACTCTTCCTTTCCTTCCTCTCTCTTTTTCTTTTTCTCTCTTTCTCTCTCTCTCTCTCTCTCTCTCCCCCTCTCTTTTTTACCCTCTTTCGATCTAATCTTCTTTTTTCCTTTTCTCTTGCAATAAATACAGAACGTCTTCCGTTTTTTCTTTTTTCCTTTTAATAAAAATCTACAAAGATTCGTCTACTCACTTTATTTCCTCTTTAAGCATAGATTAAATGTCTGATTTTACGTAGGATCATATCAGATTTATATTATAGTCGTTAGGTACTTTTCGAGAACGCGTTAAGCTTGGTTCTTATGAGCCTTGTGTTTTGCGTTAGGGTCGCTTGATTAGAAGGACCGACTTTTTTTTTTTAACACGCATAATAACCGATTTTCACAAATGATCAGATTACATGGGATCAAAAACGTGTTTGTCCTCGCATCCTTATTAACGATGTTGATAGCATATATATATATATATATATGTATGCTTGTTGAATTTCGAATTGAGTTTCGTAAGATTTATCTTTAAACATGATAATCGATATTATGTCATAATTCTTTTAATTTTCTTACATACGTGTTGGTGTAAATACTTTTCAACAATACTTGTTGGTTTTAATGAATCATTGTTTTCTTGTTATCTGTATTATACTTTGATTTCATCCTGTCAATGGAAAATTGATCTACATGATATCTCGATACGAATATATCTGGTGATACGCTAAGTTAAACTTTTCTAGACTTTTCAATTTATCTTCCAATCTTGACAACGATGTGGTTTATTTTCTTGAATGTATCTATTGAAAGTAGTTGCAAAGCATCAAAGAGATATCTCGATCTTTGCTATCCGGAAAAGTTTAACCGGTAAGATTACTTTCTGATATTGGCAGAATGTTTGTTTCGTTACGTGGCCGTCTTTAGTGGAAAAGAAGTAAAGAATTGAGAAATAGAGAAAGCGAGAGAAAGACTCGAGAAAATTGCGTTATCAACTTGGAAAGAACAAATATCCTGTTGTTTAAAGCACGTCCCTTTGTTTTCTTTGAATGAAGTTAAATCCCGATATCAATTGACCAGTTCGCTAGTTTCGCGTTTCCTCTCGTAAGACAAACAAGAGAAAAAGAGAAAAAAACGATCGGAGATAGAGACATTGTCATTACCGGACAAGCTTGCTACCACATTGGAAGATCGACTTTATACGACCGGAAACACAACTGTTGCGCGTTTAACGTTTTATATTGGCCACTATCGAGCAAATAAATACGTTCTGATCAAATATATCACGAAAAATCTACGACACTAGTGCGTTCGTTTTAAATTGTAAATTTGAAACACGTATGAAGAAATACATAGGAAATTATTTTCCTAGAATTTTTAATTAGATTCGTTTCTTTTACATTTATGTATATTGCATTACACAATTATACGAATTTATTTGTTGCCTTGAATAAAATGATAAATTAAATGAGAAAAAATGGATATAAATCCGAAGAAATAAAAAGAATATCATTCGATAATATCTCGGAAAAATAAATAAGAGGATTAAATTTTTTTCTTTGTAATATATAATCGTTTGAGAACCATGATTCTTTGTAAAAATCCAATCGAAAATTGTGTTTTATATATATATATATATATATATATATATATATATATTTATTTGTGTTTCTCTAATTCCACGTCGAAAGATGCCAAATGCCATGATCGTGCTGTTTATTTTACTTATAAGTAATAAAAGTGTTGTCTCATCGAATTTCTTGTTATCATGATTATTCCAATGACTATAAGTATAATGAAAATATTGTATCTATAAACGTTAAAGACATGCATCAACAAAATACGAGCGTACAATTAGTATGACTACTACGGACCGACTGATTGACATTTTTAGGCATTGAATAGGACAAGCGTAATCGCATCGCTTGGCATTCTAACGGATAAGGGTTAAATCGTGGACCATTCGAGAGATTTGAACGTCGATAAAAAGAGAGAAAAAGGAAAAGAAAAAAGGGAATTAAGATTAACCGATAAGGTACTCGATTGAAAAAAAAAAAAAAAAGAAAAAGAAGAAAAAAAAGAAAAAAAAAGAAAGAAAGAAAAAGAGAAGAAAAAACGAAGAAAAATCGAAGAAAATAAATAAATTGACTATGGCTTCTCAGAACGTTTCTCATGTTGATGAAAGTAAAATCACGTGCTTTTTATCCCCTCCTGCTTAGAGACATACTAGAGATCGTTTCAGAGTAGGAAAAAACTAGCTGAAACACGCGTGCCATGTGACGACCTCGCGTTAATCCTGTACAGATCGTATTTACGAGTCGGTGGCCTCGCACGAACGGCCGGTATTCGGTGCACGTGTTCGCTCGTGTCATCCATGCATACTCTCATTTAAAGAGTGTGTGTATAAATGTATATGTTACTATGTGAGAGAGAGCGAACGAGAGAGAGATAGAACGAGAGCAAGAGAGAGAGAGAGAGAGAGAGACAGAACGAGAGCAAGAGAGAGAGAGAGAACGAGAGCAAGAGAGAGAAAGAGAGCAAGAGAGAGAGAGAGAGCCGGGTAGGCGCACGCAGTTATGAAACAACACACGTACATAGAAACGGGTGGATAGGCCACCCTCGCGGTCCTCAGAGCACGTGGCTTGCTCCAAACGACGCTCGTAAACGAATCTTGGAATTTCGCATTGCACGTTGTCGAAGTCGACGAAATCGTAAATAAAATTTTCTCTTGCGGTAGATGAAGGAGGATGAAGGAGAAAAAGGAAGACGGAAAATGAAAAAGGGAAAAGTAGAAAATAGAAGGATAAAGAAAAGAAAGAGCGAGAAAGAGAGATAGAGAGAGAACGATAAGGAATGTAAGAAGGAAAAAGAGGGAACGATAGGGAAGAAAGAAGAGAAAGAGAAAGAAAGAAAAGGGAGAAAGGGAGAAGTTGAAAATCGCAGCAAAATGAAAAGCGATAAATACTTCCACAGCAACTCGTGCGGAAAGGGTTGTAAAACTTTGCGAGTTATCGTCGATTGTACTTTTTTTTTTTTTGTACTATTTTTCCAAACTGCTGCAAGTGTATGGATAGTAAATATTGGTTTACGGCACCCAATTCTATATCTCTCCTAGTTGTAATATCTGCTTGTTATTTCATTGATTGTTATTATTTTTCAAACGAAAAAAAAAAAAAAACATTCTTCTTTGATATTTAATTCTCCACGAGAATTGCATTATTTTGATATTTTGAAATAATTGTGTTTCGCGCTTAATACGTTAAAAGTGTTTTAAACTTTGGATTTTTCAATAATTCAGTGCATAGATAGAAAAATCTATTTATTAACCTGTCATACGATTATCTTACTAAGTTCAAATTTACTTGTTTAATTGTAACAATACTATTTTATACATGTAACGTGAATGTGTAATTTTATATGCCCCTCTCTCTCTCTCTCTCTCTCTCTCTCTTTCTCTCTTTCTCCCTCTCTCTTTCATTTTCTTTTATTTTAAATGTAAACGCAGTACTAACGTAAAATGCAAAAAATACGTCTGAAGCACGGCAACTCATTTTGTCCTCCTCAAATATTCCCTCTTCAACGCTGCAATTCTTTATAACCGCACGTTTCACCAAAGAAAAAAGTTATTTACTTAAAAAAGATGTTTCCTTCGGCGTGAACTTCGCTCTTTTCACCATACTCCCGACGACTTTACGATGCTGTTATCGTAAATTCTCAGATATGTTGACGATCCACTTTGCTTTCTTATCCAGGAGGAACATTCTTGTTTTACTATTATTATTATTATTATTATTATTATTATTATTATTCATTATTCATTATGACATGTTACTTAAATAAGAATTAAGTAAGATGTTAGTAAAACCAACGTGAGATTAAACAAAAAAACAAGTAAGTATTTCACGATTTATTTTAGAAACATCGAGAGCTAAGTGCTAGGAATGAATCATCTATTTTGAAATTAGGAGAATAAATATAATTAAAAAGAAAAAAATAATATAATTATATAGTTTCGCTTCCGTAAAAAAAGTAACTTTAAGAAAATAATTCAGTTTATTATTATTATTTTAATTATTTTATCTATTATTTAGATAATTTATTTTACTAATTTAATTTATTATTTCTATTTTAATTATTAATGAGAGAAATATTTTATAAAATACGAAAATTTATCCATTGAGTTTTATTTAAATTAATTTTAAATTACAATGTAATTTCGGTTTGTCCATTTAGAAAAGAATGGATAATTGTTCTTTCGAGCAAATAAGTTTTTTAATAAGAAATAAATATATCCATAGAAGAAAGATCATGATCGTAATCGTTGTTCGATCGACGAAATATAAAACGATCTTCGACTTATTTATATTATATGGAATCGAATGGCTTCTTCGAATCTTTACACTATAGGATACATGGAGAGCCTTCGTATAAACCGGTCTTAAAGTTGCAGGATGGTGTAATAACAAATGGAAACAAATTGCTAGACCCTTTTCAATGTTCGCAGTATCTTTTACTGTAGATTTCTCCCACGTATACGGTGTATTCTCATTCTTACATTTATTCATTGATGCGATTTCAATTATTCGATATGCGAATTTTCGTAAATGGAAGATTAAAAATTTTCCGAGATCGTTACTCACGAAGATTATTTTTAAATAACCTTCGATAATATTTTAAAATACGTTATTGCATGAATATTATTTATATGTTACCTTAAAATAAAAATGTATTCATTTTAAAATCTGCAATTTGAAAATTTTATTATCTACTTACATCTATTTTTTTTTTTTTTACTTTTATTTAATGTATATTATGAATATTATTTATTTGTTATTTGAAATAAGAATACGTTCGTTTTAAAATCTGCTATTAGAACATTCTATTATCTTTTCTTTTTTTTTATTTTATTTAATATATATCGTGAATATTATTTATTTGTTACTTGAAATAAGAATGTATACGTTTTAAAATTTACAATTTGAAAATTCTAATACTTATTTACATTTATTATTCTTTCTTACATTTAATATATAATTAATGCAAATCAGAAATTCAATCGTTATAATAATTTTCTATTTTTATTATAATGATCGTATCTATTCTGAGATAGCCAAAGTTCTCCTTACAAATAGATTCTAAAAATAAATTACTCGTGTAACGACTCTCGCGCTCTATGAATTATGGACCATTGTAGATTCCAGTAATAGAAAGGAGCCGAATGCGTTTCTACTGCGGAAAGACCTATGGATGTTTTGCGTGTAACTATAAATTCAGTTGAACTCTTGCATTTATACTCAAGTCTTTTAATGCAACATAACATTCTAAATAATTCGTCTATCTAATCTAGGATAGTGCTCGTCGAATTTCAAGGAAATATTGAACATCTATGACATAGAAAAAATATCATTTTTCATTTAACATAATCGATCCCATAAGTCTCATCTTATTATTGGAGATCCGTCACAATCAAAAGATAATTTTTTTTTCTCCTTCTTTTTCTTTCACTCAGTCGATTTTAATTCTGAATACTGTTGGAATAGCTAGCGATAAAATATAAAAGCTCTTTTGAAGAAGTTTTTATGAGACGAAGCGAAGAGACGGCTGGTGGTCGAGAAAAAGTAATTAACGAAAGATCTACGCGCTCGAATGCACCACGTTAGTTTTCTTACGTTCACCAGGACTTTGGCAACCTCTGCTACGAGATAATTAGACCGCATGCGTGTCTAATAAGAAAATATCGTTCCTCCGGGGAAATTTTCGTTAAAGAGTACCTACAATTTTACCAATAACTTTAATTTTCTTTCTGTTTAAACATGATCTTACATATTATGATATTTATTTTTTCTCTGTACAATGTTCATCTAATCGATAAACTTACTATTTTATGAAAGTATCAGTATTTGTTTAATCCTTAATAGAAAAGTTAAAGTAATTTTATTTCAATATTGTTTAGAAATTGTATGATCGGTAATTAATTTCTTTCATTATTTACATAATATATAAGTTTATTAATTGTATTTGTTTTTCTTATTGATTTCTGTGATAATTTTTAAAGATCAAACGAACTACATTTTCTCATTAATAATTTATATCACTTCTTTTTTGTTTTTTTTTTTTTTTTTTTGTGAAATATTCATAATATTATTTACGGTCGACAGATCTCGTTCCTATTTTAAGTGTTTCTTCCCTTTTAGAATATATAATTTACTCTCCTTATTGTTTGAAGACCGTAACGGGCAACGCCTTATTTTTCCTCGATCAGGGTAACGCGCCTTCCATCAACGCCTAGTTAAATCACTATGTATTTACGATTTCCGTATGTCAGATAGCAGAGGCTAATTTACGATTGTCCCTTCAGGGATAATGGACCCTTGAGTAACTCGCTTCATTGTCTAGATAACAACGGATGAAGGCACGTCATGGAAAGCAGACATAAATTCCAATGACGTTATTCGTAAATTATAGCACGTCGTTTAGTTTCGTAAAAAAATATTCTTTATATATACATATATGACGACAAATATGAAATTTTTTAACGAATGAAAATATGAAACTTCATAACGAATGAAAAAGATACAAAATTATGAATCCTTCTGTTAAAAAACATTCTTTTCCGCGTTATATTATTATTATTATCATCATCATCATCATCATCATCATCATCATCATCATCATCATCATCATCATCATCATCATCATCATCATCATCGCCATCATTATTATTATTATTTATTAAGGTACAAAATAATACGAGAAGTTTACTTCCATTGTCATTCTAACATTACGTTCTGACTTTTCCACTAAGCATGTGTGCCCTTGTTTAATTATCTTGACGATACCAACAAGTTCGTTGGTTGAAGTTTAACATTTCCAGCACGAAACGTTGAACCTTCGAACCGGAATGTCCGTTCTTCCGGAACGACGTTCACTCGTTTCATTGCTTTTACCCCTTCTACCGGGCATGAGAATTCGAATCAACCGTTTGGATACCTCTTCCTAAAACAAGTTATTCTCTCCCCCTCCATACACACTTCCGTGCGCGCCTAACATGGCAAATTTCTCTCTCTCTCTCTTTCACTCTGTCTCTCTTTTTATCTCTCTCTCTCTCTCTCTCTCTCTCTCTCTCTCTGTCACTCTCACTCTCTCTTGTACGTTCGTTCTATTTGTTGAATTGTTGGCAACTTTCCACGTTTCATTGTCGGCATTTGTACGCGTGCTTCTTCTTACATCTGTGACTTGAAATTCGTAGCAGGTGTCTCGATAAACGTGGATGCTGCGGAGATCCTCTCAGTTTCTCTCTCTCTCACTTCCTCTCTCTCCCTCACCATCTCTCTCTCTCTTTCTCTCTCTCTCTCTCTTCCTCTTTTTCTCTTTGTCATTTTAGGTTCTCTTTCGACCACTTTCATTTCTTCTTCCCTTTTTTTTTTCCTTTTTCCTACCATTTCTCTACAGACTCTCGAAACGAATTTGGCTCGGACGATGATAATGAGCGAGGATGTATGAACAATCACGCTCTCAGAAAATTCTGCTAATTAAACCTGCCCGTGTGACCGTACGAATTTCACTATTATAATGTATGATTGTTTGTTATATAATTTATGACTAGATATGAAAAAAATTAATAATAAAATTGACAAATATAAAGACGAGTTATACATATATATATTTGTTATTAAAAATGAGAACTTCATTCGTTGTTTAAATTTAATGCTTTTATAAAAGATTATTTATTATTATTATTTTACGTATATGATACCAATTATAATTAATAATTCAAGTTTTTATAAAATTCATATTAAGTCATTCAGTGTCAACACAAATGTCGTCCGTATTATAAAGATTTTGACAAATTATACAATTCACTTTTTATATTAAATAACTATTTAATAGATGTTTCTTTTCAAGGTTTAATTTACATATGTCTCTGTTGAAGGAACGGAGCAAATATCATAATGGCCATATATACAATTAGTATGTGAAACGTCGGTCACATAATTAGTAGAAAAGCAATGCATTGAACGACGAAGGTCGACAATGCAAAGTATCACACCTACGATTTCATTATTCTCGTGAAATATGAGTTCTGTCCTGTAGTCCCATCCTTCTCTTCTCTTCGAATCAACGGGAAATTTCGTCGTCGTCGACGAGGACGATAATGAAACGAGCTTTTGTAAGGTTCAACGATTTTCGCCGACATTTCATTCTCGCGAACACGGAGGATCGCGGGTTGGCAATTAATACGCTAATTGGCGACCTCGCACGCTGATTAATACAACTGTAACAATGTTCTCTTACAACTACCATGATTATACGAATACATATACATTCATCATATATGAATTCGCACTCACTGAGTGAATCGAGAAAATTTATTGAGTTGAGCAATTTCTTTTAGGCCCGTCTCGTTATGTAGGATTCTTTGCTTATTATTGTTATTTTATTTTATTTTCTTTTTTTTTTGAATATTTTCAACTATTTGATTATTTGCAAAACTGTTTCATTTATCATATGTTTTTCTTTTAACTCGTATATCGATGAGAATGAGTCGTATTCGTTAGAAAGATTTAAATTTTCTCCTGATAAAAATAAATCATATGTTTTTCATCTTTGTTAAAAAAAAAAAAAGAATCATTGTATTTTACAATATTCTTTCTTTTACGATTCATTAAAGTATTTAAATTCTTCTTTAGCTATATTCTTGTCTCTTTAATCTGACAATTTAATTTTTAATCGAAATTTAATTAAATCTTATGTCGTTCATTGATGAAAATTTTTCCGAGTTAACAGGTGAAATTTTCGATAGTTAGCGTTTCTCCTTTGACAAGAACTTTCTAACGTTAAATTATAGTTAATATTCCAAAATTTACTAACAATTTAGGATAGGTATTTACTTGTATAGCCCAGGGATGTAAATTATGTAAAGATCTTTCAATCGAAGTAGAAACCCATAGAATTATATGCCGTAAACGTATGAAAGTAATCAGAAATTTTTAATGAGAATATTGAGATTTAATATTGAGATTTTTTTCTGATTACTTAATAATATTTTAGGAATTTTAATTTAATTCTTTTTCTTTGAAGGATATCTTGCCTTTGCACTAAAACGATTAGAAAATATTTTACGCTATTTATTTCTGAGCTTATTCGTATTCAAGAATATAATCTTTTTTCTTTCTTTCTTTTCTTTTCTTTTTGCTCTTTTTTTTTTTTTTTTTTTTTTTTTTTTTTTTAGTTTAACGACCGTAATAATATTTATTTCTGTCGCTGTTTTAACGGTCATTGTTCCGAGAACGTCAAAGTCATTTCGGATTTCGCCGAGAGACACGTGGCTCTCCTAAACGTCGGTTTATAGATAGCGTCGTATAGTAAGAACGACTTACGTACGAGTTCCGCACTCAACTTGCGACCCACTCTCTGAATTATCGACCTTACTAGTTATAGTTCCGTAAACCGACCTCTAATACTAGTAGCTCATTTTGGATGGTCTCCAAACTTCTTCGACATTCATTAGCTATATCCGTTGTGGATCGAAAAAAAATCTAAGAGATAATCAACGATCAATTTTTGAAATACAATTTTTTCGGTACTATTAATAAATATATTATTAAATATATAACTATATATTATTAAATATATTTTTTCGGTAATATATATATATATATATATATATATATATATTCTTGTTTATAATGAAATTTATAACATATATCAATATCATTCAGTTTTCACAATAAATGTAAAAATATTAATTTATAAACATTAGATATATCATTTAAATAAAATTAACAGAATTGAAAACATGTCTGATTATATTTAGTTATCTGATGTATGAATATAAATAATTTTAACTGTTCTTCGCGATTCTCTCGTCCTTTGATATTTTATTATTTATTATACGCAGGGATCAAAAGCGAGAATCTTTAACTCTTCAGACGTTCCCTTTGATCATCGGAGCCAAATGACAGTCTTTAAGATTTTTTCTTTTCTTTTTTTTTTGGACTCTCCATTCATATCCATATAATGTTTCAAGTGATATTAATCTTCTACTTACGCTCCGTTCGCTTTCTACAAGTATAATAAAGGTGTTGAATTTTAAACAAGAATTATAATATATACCTAGGTAACCCTGCGATGACAACTGCGAGCATAAACTTTTTAACGATTTTATAACATCGACGCTATGAGGATTTAGTTTAATTAAACCAAGTTTCGGAAGATGTTGGGTATTAAGTCGAAGTTCGAACGAATTAACTGGAATTACGAGAGCTTATGTAAGTTTTGAAAACTCTTTTGGATCCTCCGAATCTTCCGTAGAGCTTTAATTACGTGAGTCTGTATCAGACTGTGTAAAACTATTCGACTTATTATCTTCGTATCTAGAAAATTTAGAAGCTATCTGACATTAATCTCCCGTTAGTTTTAACTAGTGTTTATGTTCTTAATTTATATCATGAATTCTATCACTTTTTATCATTGGAAACGTATAAATAAACCTTTATTATAGTTTAGTAATTTAGTTTACTTTGAAATTTATTTTATCATAGAGATTAGATAGAAAAAAATGTTAACTTTATGAAGAAAAAGTTCTTTAAATCTTTTAAAAAATATAAATATAAAAAATATTAAACGTCAAGTTTTCAGATTTGTATATTCCGATGTTTCTTCTTTTTTTATTTTTGCTTTTTTTTTTTCTTTTCTTTTCTTACAAAGCAATAGCATGAAATGGTCTTCTAATAAAATTCATCGTATTATCGGTTTATTGACTCCCCCATTGGGTACCATTACGTTTTCAATGCATCTGTCGGGGTGACGTTAGTTATTTATTCAAGCGGACTTCGCCAAATGAAACAAGCTCGATAACAGAGGGCTGAGATTGAAAATATGCATACAATGGACGCTACCAGTTGGGTCCGCCCCACGGATTTACAATTTATCATTTTCAAAGTGGTCATTCGTATTCAGGATTATCAGAGCAGTTGCCTTTAACGGGTATCGGATTAATCGTTGGAACGAACTTCAGCTTTTTTTTTTCCTTCTTTTTCTTTTCTTTTTTCTTTTTTCTCTTCTTTATTCTTTTTTTTTCTCTTTCTTTTTTTTTTTTTTTTTTTTTTTTTTACCGAATTGTTTGTCGCAGAAAGTAATGGAAAAATATTTTTTTCATAGTCGTCGGAGGTTTTATTAAAACTTTGCACTTTGGTGCACAGGCTGCCAATTTGTCCTTTCGAAAGCTGAAATAAATTTTCTCTTTTGCTACTTTCTTTTTCTGTCTTGTTTTTCTCCCTTTTTTTCCACCCATTCGAAGTCGTTCCTTCCTTCTGGATTTTGCGGTCCAGCAACCGTTGATCTCGCGGGAACTACGACGAAACGTAAATCGTTGCGGTCGCTTCCGCCTCTTCGAGATTTATGGTCACGCAAATGAAAAAGTGTGGAGAATGTGCTAATTGTATCCGTTGATTAACCGCTGGTGCCACTAATCTCTTGGCTTGTTCTCTGTGACGTCGACCGCAAACGAACTTGACTTTATTTTTTCTTTTGGATTTCCTTTCTTCTTTTTTTCTTTTTTCTTTTTCTTCTTTTAGATTTATATTTAGATATTAGAAAAAAAAAAGAAGAAAATTCAGAATACAAATTTTCATGGATGTTTACTTCAAACTTTACACGTAAAATTTCAAATATCGAATTGCTAATTATGATTGGAATTTATCAAATTGTTTTTCAAAGTTGTTAGTAATCTTACAAATTTTATAAAGTAATTTTACAAATTTGTTGGCTAAAATATAAACCATAGTTCAACCGTTAATATCCGTTTTTGGATAATTATTGATAATATAAATTAAATTAAGTTAATTCGTTTTCTCGGACGTTTCGATATGAGATAAGAATAAAACGCTTGATAAAGTCGCTTCTCGGTATTCGAACATTCACAATAGTGATCGTAATAGTTAGATCATTCTTCGTGGATCACTCAAGAGACATAAATACATATTTATTCATCATATGTGACACATGTTAATACAATTTTTTGATTAATATGACGATTACTCTCGATCAATTGCATACTTTCACGAACGTTATGATAACGCTTTCAAGAATATTTATTGAAAGATTTATTATGGTAATAAAAAAAAATGTTGGAGACAAAAAATGAATGGTTCGAGGTCGATGATATTTTTTTCTTCGCTAGTGCATATGCACATTCATTATTGCAAAAATATGATCATGAATATGTAGTCTACTTTAAGCCATTCGTTTTTTTCCTCTAACATTTTTTTTCTTTTTTTTTTTTTTTTTTTTAACTTCAATCAAAAAAGAAAAATATCTATGGCTTGTTGCAGTCAGATTAATCTTCAGAGATTTTTTTCCAAAAACCTCGCAAACTAATAATTTTTCGACATTATACGACATTTGTACTATAATACTTTTTTATTCAGAATGACACGAGAAGTCAATTATATGCAAAACGAAACAACAACAAAAATCGTAAAGTTTCATTTAAAGAAAGATACCGATGATTTAAAAATCTCGAAGAAAAGTAACTTTGAGAAAAAATGAAAATATTTTTCACCTTGGCACTTTTTTCTATCGTAAAAACAATCAGCAAGATGTTTAACAAACACAAGTTAGATGGGACATCTTGTATAGTACCTTAATCTAGTGTATTAATTATATAATTTACAAATATATTTCACATATCTATTTACGATTTATATCTTTAAGCACGATATCATGAAACGTTGAGCCTTCCAAAGAAAAAGAAAAATTTTTATCTTTTGGATTATGACGAATCGAATACGAAAGAGACGAAAACGAAGGAGTTGGTGTTAACTAGTCTTATTTTAGTAGAAATAGCATAAACCCTATGCCATCGTTTCCTTGAGCATCATAGTCGTTGTTCTTAATTATTCCTATAATTGGAAGTAGTAACGTGTACGGTAAAGCTTTTGGAATATTCTTTGTATTCTTTTAATACCCTTTTAATGGGCGATATTCTCGAGCAGTAGGTTAATAGGGTGTCGTCCTTGCTCGTTATCATTATCATCGATGCTGTGGCAAGTGGTCAGACGATGTACATTCTCATTTCGCGAATCGTTTCTTGTTAAATAGCCAGGACGATGAAGTTGAGATGATCTTTCAAGCACGCTACGTTGGCTTGACTTATGATGTCATTATTTTGTTGTAGGCCACGTGTCCAACCGGAAAACTAGAGCTTGAATCTCGTAGGAAAATCGTTTTACATCATCCTTATTCTACTTATATTCGTTGTTATTAAAAAAAAACAAAAAAAACAAAAAAAGAAAAAGAATAGAAAAAATACAATTTATTCTTAAGACCACTAGATTACCTATTTTTAACTTTTGATAGATTTTATATTTCTTGGAAATATTCTCTTTATTTCTGTTGTCTTCTATAGCGAATATCTCAGAAATGATTTTTAATATTTGCCGAAGAATAGAACTGTATTGAAACTAATTTCAATTCTTACAAATCGATTAAGAAAACCGAAAGAAAGAAGTTAAACGTTACTCGGCTGGAATGAGAAACGAATAAGAATGTCGTTCGCGTAAGAATGTTGGTAATATCGAGTAGATATACAATCATTCGCTCGGAATAGAATATTCGATCGATCAAGTTCGATAAATTTCTCTTCTCTAAAAAAAGTTTTTCTTTAACGACAAAAAATATTTCTATCTCATTTACATTCCGTGCATTGTTGCAAGTTTGCGTGATGAGAATTTCAAAGAAATTTTTGATATTCTAAAATCACGTATATAGCAAATTTATTGTATTAACGAGTTTTTCTATCGCAAATCAAATTTGATTTTATGTAACTGTACGTTTTACATTAAAAATTGATTTTAACAATTATTATTTCGACCTTTTCGCTTTCGTCGAAAAATTCCATGTAACCATTGCTAAAAATAAACGTTATTTTCAATCAATTGATGGAAATCGACATCGACACAGGGCTTGGTCGTGCTCGTACGTGCAGTTTAGAGACATTGTTGTCTGTGTATTACACGCATTACGTAAGGCCGGAATTCTCGATCGTGATTCATGTCCGACATCTATTGCCAAACGCCCACGCAATTCGCAGGACAACGTTCTCTGTATTATATAAAGAGACTCTTCTACGTGTCATGGTTATCGATGGAAATATCTCTGATACTAGTGACCTTCTAAAGGATAAAATATATATACATATAAATAGATATATGTTTATATACATATGTATGTATATATTATACATCGGGTATTTATTTCGAAGCATTCGAAGAGATAAATCGTTCTTGAATTATATTTTCCATTAAATTTCAGTCTGTTTTTTTGTCAACAGAAATTTTATCTTTAAACGACTTTAAACAAGTATCATCGGAATAAGTGAAATTTTATTAGATTTATATCCCGCATGTTATACGTCTCATTTACTCCATCGAAGTATGATCTTGACTGGATGAGCATGGACGATTTACATGATGTGCATTACACGTCTTCATTCAAAAAGATCGCATTCACGGTGTTTCGCAATACGGCCGTGTTCTAGTCAGTCGCATTAAAATACAAAGTTCATACTTATGAAATGCCATCATAGTTCTAATCTTACATACTCATCATATCTGCAAATATTTACATTTGCATTTATTACATGCATATGTATACATAGACAAAACAAAAAAGATAAGTCAGACATGAAGTTTCCGACATTGAAATTCTTATCTCTTCGGTCTAATTTGCATTCTTTTGTCTCCATACTAATATTCCTATAGAGAGAGAACTTCGTGTCAAATATTTCAACGAGCAAACAAAGGTTGATTGAGAAAAATAGGATCGTAGTCTTCTTGTTGTTACTAATGAAAAAAAGAGACAAAAAAAAAAGAATGGGCGAAATCTGAAGAGACATGAAAAATATTGCGACATAATCCTTCGTCGATATATATATGTCGACAGAATTAATTTCTCGTTAAATATTTTTCAAAGTAGGGCAATGTATCTAAGTACGTTGAAACATTGTCCGCCTGAAGGAACAACGTCAGTGTTTCGATTCGTTTTAATGTTAATTTCATGCTTTTCTTCCGCGAGAGATCACGTAGCTCCTCTATTGCCGCCGTTATCCTCCAACAGCAGAAGGAGGAGGAGAATGAGGAGGAGGAAGAGCAAACTGTAGAAGGACGAACAAGTCTTGCCGCTTTCGTTTTAATCGTTACCATCTTCCACTTTTGCCCTCTTATCCTAAATACCCTCCCACCACTTTTGGCCATTCTCCTTTTCTTCCCGCTTTCTCCTCCTTCGTAATTAGTATTACCTTTTTCCTATGGTCCCTGAAGGTTCTTTTTTCTTTTCTAGCCTAGGAATGATGAAAAAAGAAAAGGGAAATGTTGATAATGATAATAACGAAAAAATTAGTTCGGTCTAGTGATACGCGCTTTGAGATATGTCGATAGTCTTTACGAATGAAATTTTTTCTTTTCTTTTTTTACTTTCTTTTCCTTTTTTTTTTTTTTTTTTTTTTTTTAACAGAAATTAAATTATATATTTCACAGCATCAGGCTTTCTTTCCATTTGTTCCAATATCTGACTATTTGTACATCGAAATAACATTCACGATTTTCATTATAAGATAATATATGCGTTCGCATTATATGTATATTATTTGTCTATCAACTTTTCTTTTTATTTTTTTTTCTCTTCCAAATTATTCCACAATATTTTTAATAAATAAAATTTGTTTCAGAATATTGTTCCTGGTCTTTCTCGTTCTCCGGACGATCCATGGCCGATCAGATTTCTTTGGAGAGAAAAGAGGTAAGCCAAAAAGAAAAGTAATTCAAGTGTTAGGAATTGGATGAATATTTCTCGCTAGATAAAAGTTCTCTGGGATATTATTATCCCTTTCGTTCTAGATGTCGTCCAATGTTCACGAAGTTCGAAGGAGTTTGCTACGATATAAATCGTTTTCCATTTTTACGCTGTCCGAGTACGATGGCGATTCTCCTTGGGATACACAAAATATTTTCTCGTTCTCGTAAGATAGCTCTTGACCATATAAATCCGATAGTTTACTTCGAACGATCCTGCTGGAATAGATTTCACTCTTGACTTTTCAATTCGAGCCTTTCCGTTAGTCTCTAGATTTAAGACATCCATCTATGTCAGTGTCTTCGAAGAGATCAAGACAAACGTTTCTTTTCGATGATAAATTTATTTAAATAATAATAGTATTTGTTTTTTACGACTTATATTGAAAAACTATTGGTTCTTTTCTTTTCTTTTCTTTTTTTCTTTTTTTTTTTTTTATTATTTCAACGTAATATAAGAACAAGTTGTGCGTTGAAAATCAGAAAAATAGACTATCTAATATCTATTGGAATGAAGTTTAACGTATATACGATAAGAACAATATTACAACTTTGAAGTCATTTTGCTCGGATCGTTTCGTTGTTAGAAGCGGTCGAACAACGAGGGTTTATTCGAAGATAACAAAACGTGAATGATACTGTGTTTCGATCGTAAAATGACCAGAGATATATCTCACAGTCACAACAATGAAGGTAACACAAAAGAGACAGTCTAACTTCTGATACAATTCATACCTATTCATTTTATTATTGCTATAACGCACACATTCAAATATAGACCACGTTAGAAAAGGTTGTAACAAAATTAAATGAAATTCATAAACGTTTCAAATATTTTCAAAGCCGATTGACTAATTTTAAAAGAACAAACCTTTCGTTCGAACTTGTTAATTAATTTTTGTTACGTTTTTATTTTTTAAAAACAAAATAACGTGTTAACTATTCTATTTTATTGTTCAATAAAAACATATGAAGAAACTACAAAGGTGGCTTCGTCGAGTAAACTTTTTTAATACAGAACATATGTGGTTAATGTTCGTATATGTGTACTTTCGGACTGAGATCTTCGTTTGGTAAAAAGGTATTTAATAAACAAAATTTATTTTCAATTTAAGTGGTACAATGTGGTCTATATAAATTTTTATAATTCGAATAGTCAAATAAATAATAAATAGCTTTGTAATTCGATACGTATAAATAAAGGTATATAATCGATCTATAGAAATTTTTGTTTCATTATTTCTACGATTTAATCGATGGAAAGAAATATGAAAAAGTTAAATTGACAAAGTTTAAAAAATTATTAACAAAATTCCGATGAAATTCGAATACATTTGAAATAATTTTAAAACGAACCAATTAATTTGGAAAGATCGATCGAGATTAATAACACCATGTGTCGTCTTTTTTATTGAAATATTTTGCGTAGGAAAATATTTCAGGAAATGAAAAAGCACGCTAGAGACACGAAGGAACGTAATCCGGTTCGCGTCGCACGTCGTCAAGCTCAATTCCACGATTTTCTATTTCCTTTTGCGGCCTTTGGAGTTTGTAGAGAAGGAAAGAAGGGAGGATGAAAAAGGGGTTGAAAAGGGATAGAAAGGTTCGCTCTCGCGTCAGTGGGATACTTAAAATCCAGAGAGCGGATTTCCAGCCCTCGTCACGCCTCGGTCTAATCTGCCAGTTTTATAAGGATACCGTGCCGCGATATTCCTGTGGGAATTCGCCGAGAGGATTTTTCATCTCTTCGCTAACCTCACCGCAGTGACCTTAACCAAGCACTGGCAAAGCGTTCACAAGCCACGCGTACCGTTTCGTTCGAACGGGATAGTAGTAAAAGTCGACGTATGCTCTGACGGGTACATAAACGTATTCCACGATCCCCTAATCTCTTTCAACGAATCTCTTTTTCGTTAGAATTATTTGAGACTGCTCAACTCTCATTCCGAATCCTATGAATTTCGTGTTCCTCTTTTTTACTCTTTCACATGTCCATTTTTATTTTTATACTTTTTATTTCGTATTTAGATCTGCGTTTTAATATCACTCATTTTGTCACATTTTTATTCCGTTACTATCGTTTTCTAATATCCTTCAATGGATATCTGTTTCGTTAGAATTACTGAAGAACACGCTCGACTTTCATAATGAGTTTGACAAATTTCGTCTCTTCTTTCTTCGTGTCTTATTCGAGAGATCGCTCTTATAATATTACTCATTTAATCGACTGGCTTTGTAAAACATTTTTTTTTGAGGGAGGGGAGGAGAAAAGAGGTGGGGTGGGAAGAACAGATAATTTACAATAAGAAACGGAGATGAAATGAAATGGTAACTTTTACTCTTATAAAATGGTAAACGCTTTAAAGTACATATTTCTTAAATTCAGAGTTAAGTTGCCGTTGAATTAGTTTCCTTTAAGAACATCTTTCGTTCGCACGACTTTCTTTCTCACCAAAGCGCGTGGAAATTTTAACGGAACAATGAAGAAAATTGTCTTGCTCGTTCCGTTATTTCATTTTATTTTATTATATTCATTCCTTCATTTTACCGAAAAGTTCTCGAGTTGTTCGCCGATCTCTCGTGAATACCAAGAGTTTTAAATAGAACTGTTTGGAGATAGAAGGGGCGGAGTTAATAAAGAAAAGTCCTTTGAGGATAATGACGAGAACGTACCTTTTCCCTTGAAAGACAGTGATCATTGAAGAGTAGTGAGGGATTTCTTTTCTTTCTTTTCGAGAATCTCATAATCTAGCTCGCTGCAATGAAATGGATATTTTCATATCGCGGATCGATGACGACGAATTCCATAATTATTCTGAAAGAAATGTGAAAAAGTTACAAAAAAAAAAAAAAAGAAAAAAAGAAAAAACATGAAAAAAAAGTAAAGGTTCCTTTGAAACGAATTTCAAAGTTACACTATGGATAAGATAGAAAATTATCTTGTCGTTAAGAATGACGAAAGCTAAATATTTATAAATTACGTTCTTCTTAAAGTATAAGTAAAAGAACTTTTCGAAAGAAAAAAAAAAAAGAAAAGAGAGGCATAGATTTAATCACTTTTTTCCCTTGATTTTTAACTTGCTTATCACGAATGCAAAGGGATCGATGGTAACGGGATTTAGCTAAGCGACGCAGAAAGGGGATCGGATGTATAGCTCCCGCAGGATGCTAGATAACACGTCTCTCTTCCCCTAAGCTCATTTGTATCAAGTCTGTTCCGGAATTTTCTGCTTGCGGAAATGACTGCTTTTTGTGTTATCATCTACCGCGTCAATATTTAATAGTTGGCCAACGATCAATTTGTGCTAATTCTTATCGGCAGCTTTCTGTGAAATTTCAAGTTTACAATATTATCCTTAGAGTATGGAACAATGAAAAAAAAAAAAAAAAAAAAAAAAAAAAACATCTTTTCCTCTCCAGCTCCTTTAAGTCAATATTTCAAAGAAACATTGAAATTTATCGCGCGATTAATCTTTGATCCTCTTTGATTAAAGACGGCATTCGCGTTGCTTTTATTATTTGAATATTTAATCAATCGATAAAACGGTTCTTTTCTGGATCGCAGTTAAAGAGCTTCGCTCATATCTGCTCGACGTATTATCGTTAGAGGATTTTCTGTTCGTTGTAAGAGACTCTCTTTAGAATGATAATAATATCATAAATTTTAATAAGAAAATATATTCATATCTTCGCGCTTTCTCCCCCTACCCGTCCCTCCTTCGTTGCTTTTTTAAGGATTAATCTTCAGCTGCGAATTAAATTTAATATTAAACCGTCGCGTTGCGGTGTTCACTTTCCTGCGCTTTCTAAAATCTGTAATTCTAAATCTGTCGTGTGTTTTATGGAGAAGAATTTGAATATGGAAAAACGTCATTTGATAAGGGAAAACCGAGAGATTCGAAAATACAGACGCGCTTTGATTTATTGTTATACGATTTTGATGTATGAGTGGACAGTAACATTTTATTGTCAGCAATTGAGAACGAAGCTTTGCAATAAACTGGTCAATATGCCGTCTGATGACGGATCGGAACGAGCGTCCCGGCGATTTTCACGAAATAGACCGAAATCGTGTGAGGTAATATAAAATGAAAACGATGACGTTGAATTTTTCAGAATGCGATCTTGCTCTTCATATGTAGTCATATTGTAACGATACTATTGAAATTTCTTTTCTTTTCTTTTTTCTTTTTTTTTCGTAATTTTATACAATGTATCTGACATTAAGTAGAAAAAGGGAAAGAGAAAAAATAGGTAAAGAGAGACATAAAAATAGAAATATTTTGGAGGAATCTACGAGTTAACGAAAAACCCTTTTCTTTTATTCCTCGTTGTCCGTAATCTCAGAACAGAGATTCTTTCATCTCTTTGCAATCGCTGACCTTCTTCCACTCATCCTGATTCAAGGGAGCGCACTCCATTAAAGCGAAGAGCGGAAAAATAGAACTCGCTGTGAGGTAGAAGTGTTTGTCGACACGAGATGGTTCCACGATTTTCTCGATTTTCTACGTTCGAGAGCCCATTACTCGATTATTCGTGTTCCTTTATCTTTTTTTTTTCTTTCTTTCTTTTCTTGTACTTTTTTTCTTTATTTTTTTCTTTTTTTTTTCTTGTACTTTTTTTTTTTTTTTTTTTTTTTTTTTTTTTTGTTAATTAAAGAATTAAATTAAAGATAAGAATCAAAGAAAAAAAAAAAAAAAAAAAAAAAAGAAAAATATCGACACTCCGTTCTCTCTTAAAGAGATTGTTTCATTAATATTTTCATAATGTTCTCGTTCAGTTCGATTTAAAAAAGTTTTAAGAAAACCGTAGAAGAAGAAGGAAGCGGATCGTCGAGAGATATAGTTGGTAAGTACAAGAGAGATGAAACATCCCGGAGTCGGTCGTCGGGCTAATAGAAGGAAAATATTGAGTTTAAAATTATGAAAAATAAAGAAATGCAAAATGACGTGCGTTTTCCGCTCGTTCGTGGCAAAATCCACCGATGGAGTAATTTTCTAAAAACAGAGTAACTCTCGACTCGATTAAAATTTATGAATTAATCTTATTATTACTTTATCGGTAGAAACGAAAAATCTTTGTTTGTCTTTTGATTCTTTTTTTTTTATGCTTATTTATAATTTCTACGTGACAGGGACAGGGACACACAATTAAAACGAAAGAAAAATGAGAAGAAAAAAAGAAAATAAACAAGAAAGAGAAAATCCAAAGTAGGATCACGTTTGAGAAAATATAATTTAAGTTACTATCCTAAATGCGTAAACATTAATATTACAATATATATAGAGAGCTTACATACGTGTGTATATATATATATATATATATATATATATATATATATATATATTACATATTACAAAATTCTTGGTGGATCAATAAATAACAACTTTAAGAGTTCCTAATAAAAGATTCGATTATAATAGCTTTTGGACTATCTCCAAATACTATGATTTTGTAATAAGCCGAAAGATTTGAAGGAAAGGCGACTTTTCGTAATACATACGCATCAGCCCATCTTTCTTCACCCCTCATACTTTAAAAATGTTCTGCGTGCCGAAGATATAAATACGTTCTGTCGTGTATGTAAAAAAGAAAAAGAAGATAAAAAGAGAAGGAAAGAAAGAGAAAGAGAGAGAGAAAGAGAGAGAGAAAGAGAGAGAGAGAGAGAGAGAAAAAGCAGACAGGAACGTTAAAGAAGCGGCACGATGAAAACGTTAGGACGTTGTTGCGTATTTTTACGTATTCTTTTTGGGACGTTCTGATGGGCTCCGGATGTGGGCGTCGATTGGTTGAACGCTCATCGTAACCGTGTTTGTACCCAATAATTCGTCGTGACTCATCGATCATTCTGTTCTTTTGACTCGACGTGAATACGAATAGGAGGAAGAAAGATGGACACACACACACACACACACACACACACATACACACACTTTCGATATCCTTCACGTTGTCATCGTCGCGCACTTTCAAATCTTAATTAAGAATTAATGTTGAAATTTTATCGACCTCTACGTCATTTAATCGTAACATAGAAAATCACGATTATGAGAAATCGAAGTTCACGAATGAAATATTTCGTAAGAGAAAGATTTTTAGATAGAATGATTTATGAGAATTATTCTTTTATATGTCTATGTTTGATGCTCATAAATAATTTCTCTTTCTTTTTATTATAAATTTGTTCCTTTGAAGAGGTTTATCGTGCCATGTTAGATACGAAATACAGTATTATTTGCGAGAGAGAGAGAGAAAGAGAGAGAGAGAGAGAGAGAGAGAAGGAGAGAGAGTAAATGCAGAGATCGAATGCAAAAACCATAGAAAATCGTGGAAACGTGATACAGTCTGTTGTTGCCTGAGGCAGACATATTGGTCCAGGCGCGTGCTGGGAAAGTGTAAAATATTTCAAGACTCGCTAACCTTCTCTCTCTCTCTCTTTTTCTTTCTTTTTTTCTTTTTTTTTTCTTTCTCTTTCCCTATCTCCTCCAGCTTTTTCTTTCCCTATGTATAACTTGCCTTATAATATATATTGTCTACTCGTATCATGTCCCATACAACCCCTCACCACGTTCCCGCGCATAATCCTGCGGTTTATCAGCCAGTGAATCGCCATTCATGTGCCTCTAAGCATTCATATCCTCACTGTAACAATGATTTTCTATTCCTCAACGTCCATCCTTATCTTTTAAAAAAGAATTCTGTAAACTTCTCATGTTGAAGTATTGAAAGCTTTTCTCGATATTCTTCTACGGAACAATTTGACTTTATCTGTAAATATTTTTTATTTATTTATTTTTTTTTTTTTTTTTTTTTTTTTAGTTTTCTTAATAAACATGTTTTTGACATGAACATACATGTACATTCTCGTCTACGAGTGTTAATCGATCTCAAATCAAAAATTTTATCGTACAATGCATCTTATTATTTCATTGTAGAAAAAAGAGAGAGAGAGAGAGAGAGAGAGAGAGAAGTTGGCGAAGTATTCGAAAAGTAGAATCGCGTGGCTATGTCCGATTTGCGGAATTTTCGGACGGTTGAGAAAAGGTACATGATGCTTCGCCATTTCACGATGGAAAGTTGTACCAACCATAATAAAAGAATAAAGAAAAGAAAATGCAATGGATGGGGTAGAGTGGCGGAAAAAAAGAGAGCAAAAGGAACGAAGAATAGATAGGTAGAAACGTGGAAAAAAGTTCGGTGGGTAGGAAGTATGCGAAGAGAAAGGGAAGTTCGTTGTTGGTAAAAAAAACAAAAAAAGAAAAGAATAAAGAAAAACAAAAAAAAAGGAAAACAAGAAAAAAGCAAAAAGAAAAAGCGAACAACGCTCTCGTTTTCGGACGAACGCACTCGTAAAACAAGCTGGACGTATCTCGTGCGAAATAAAACACGCTTGCGGTCGGCCATCTTTTTCTACCTGTCCTTCCCATTATTCGTCCGTCTATCTTTCTTTCTTTTACTAGTTTCTCGACACTTCTCATTTTTTCTTCTTCTTCTTTTTCATTACTATTGTATCCCTGCAATAGGTTCATTTTCGATCGTGCATCTTCCTTACTCCGACGGTTATTCCTTCATCTCACAATTTATTGCTTTCTATTTCTTGCTTGATCTTGTACGATGACCAATGGAAAATCGGTTGGCTTTATAAAATTATTACATTCGTTCTTTTTATGTTGACATGTTCGTTTAGTAAATGAAATCAATAATTTTGTTGATATTTTTCTCGTATTGTATTACAAGTATCCATACAAAATATTAATAATTTTAATTTTGCATTAATTATAATCTATGGAGCTTATAGTACATTTTGGTCGAAGTTGAATTAACAATAAAGTATGGTTCTACAGTTCCTGTCGATCGTTTTAGTACACACAAGTTGCAGACATCTTGTCAGAAGGCGATGTAATGTTGAACACAAGAAGCACGTTAGATGTTTGAAACTTATAGAGGAAAGGTCTAAAGCATAGTTTTGAAATAGGTGGTTTAAATATATATATGTATATATATATTTATATATATATATATTTATATATATATATTTATATATATATATATATATATATATATATATATACACATATATAATATGAAAAATTATGCTTATTGCCGACCTTAATTATTTTACTTCTATGTAATAAATAATGAAATAAAATATATCATTTGGACCTCTAGTTATTCTATTTGTTCCTTCACTTGAATAAAAGTCTAAGCCAAAGATAAATTTTCATCACAATTTATTGAATACCGTGTAATTTATGAATCGTCTTTTTCCAAAAATGTGTTAAATGTCCTTTAGGCCCTTATTTGAAGTTTCCATTAAATTCATTTTTTCATGTTGCTTTGTTGTTTGAAGTATCGGAAAATTCAATGGAATAAAATACGTAACTGTGATGTAACACGGCAGACTAGTTATTTCTTAATCGTGTAAATTAATTGCTTTGTTACGATGGTAGCAATTGTAACAGGCGAACGAATTAATTAATGAAATAAATAAATTGATTCTTTCGACTTTTATTATTGAGAGTTGCATAAAAATCTGAATCGTTTACGGTCTCCTTAATTAAGCAAAAGGTAATGCGATTCGTCTTTCACGAAGAAAGAATAGAGAATATAATTTAAAGAAAATAATAATAAAAAAGAAAAGTTTGAGAGAATGAAGGAACAACAACTAGTATCAGGGGTATCATCAAGCTGCTCCAGTGAAAATTCTAAACCGAAAAAGCTCGCGAAGACAAACGAGGGGTAATCAGGTAGGTAAAGTGGAAAGATAGAGAGAAGTAAAGAAGATAAGAGAGTGAAAAGTAAAAAACAGAAGAAGAGAGGAAAAGAGAAAACCTTTCACTGGGTCTCTAACTTTATGGTTGGGGCTTCGACACTTAAAAAGCGTGACATTTTCGAGTATTTCCGGGTAACTTTGTTTCGTGCCGCTTGTGCTTCTCTGCTTATAGTTATACACATACATACACACACATACACATACACACACACACACACATACATACACACATGCATATACGAGAAGAACTACGTGGAGAAATTGCACTCGTGAGTACGGATACCTAAAAGTAGACGAGAGCAAGAGGTGAAGTAGACAAAAAAGAGAGAGAGAGAGAGAGAGAGAGAGAGAGAGAGAAACAGAGGGAGAGGGAGAAAAAGATGATAGAAAGAGAAAAGAGACATAGAGAGAAGTCGAAGAGGAAGTAGGGCTTTAGGGTGGATGCTGAGTGGGTAAAGAAAAAGAGATAAAAAGAGAGAAAGAGAGAAGTTTCTCACCTAGCCGAGAGTGAGAAAGCTTTTCGCGTGACGAGTGCCACATAACGAATGATCGTTACTTCTCGAGCGGGACAAAAGGCTCGTAAACAAAACAGGCTCGACTGTGGGCACCCTCATAGCCTTCTCTTTTTCTTTCTCTCTCTCTTTCTCTCTCTCTCTCTCTATCTATCTATCTATCTATCTATCTATCTATCTATCTATCTATCTATCTATCTATCTATCTATCCTCCCCTTTAACCGAGTATAGCCCATGGCTGCTACCGACAGTTTTCGCTTTTCGGCTTCCGCACGTTTAAAGTCGTTTAGAAGGAAAACCTTCTCTTCTTTTCGTTCGAACCCAAACTCGGTAGCCTAATTATCACTCGTACCTTCCTACAAATTAATTTGTTCGTATTCAAAGTCTTTCTTCTAAGGAGTTTAAACTTTCCATAGTTCCTTTCTGCCTTCATTTCCCTGCCTCATTACTCGTTTGCCAAAGTTGTTTGATCTCTTAACGAGTTGTCTGCCTGTCGATGACAAGGAATTATTACGCTGTTGCTTCTTTTAACTTTTGAGAACTCGAAAATCAAGGTCCGTTTTAAAGATTTATTTATTTTTGTTTCTTTTTTACATGAAATTTCAATCATTATATTATTAATAAAAATGAACGAAAAGGAAAATGTATGATTTAAAATTTTATAAAAGTCAGGACTTTTTAAAATTTTATAAAAGTTAGGACTTTTTAGAACGTATCGAATGCTTTAAATTGATCAAACAAATAATTGTATAAAGAAGTTTTTTGTAACGATCATTCGCTATATTCCATACGATTTGTAATCAAGGTACTCAGGACGTGATTACACTTTATCAAAATCACGATAAAAAAGAATTTGTGTAACGAAAAGAATGCATTGCTTTTTTGTATGGGCGTACATATGTACACGTACCTCGCATCAGATGTGCCAGAAAGCTTTGTGCTTGCATGTTTGACCTTCTTCCTGCCTTTTTTGCATACTTTTTCACCTCTTTCCCTTTCATCCTTTATCCACTCATCCTTTTTTTCGACGCTCGCCACGTCTTCATCCCACCCCATCCTTATATATTATACGTGCAACGCGAGCGAGTGATACATTTTTTATACTTCTCTCTGTCCCTCTCTTCTGTCCCTCTCTTCTGTCCCTCTCTTCTGCCCCTCTCTTCTGTCCCTCTCTCTCTTTCTCCCTCTATCTCTCTCTCTCTCTCTCTCTCTCTCTCTCTCTCTCTCTCTTTCTCGTCTTATTAATTATTTCTTGATTTCAAGATACATCAAAATTTCCCTCTGATCATTTTGCATTACGAATTTTCATATTAAAACAACGATTAAATTTTAAAAACGTCAATCTTGAAAATAATAACGAATAATAAAAGATTCTATATTTTTGGTGTAATACTTTTGACGATTTTATAAAAAATGAATACAAACTTTATATAATAAAATTTATATAATGAAACTTTATATAAAAGATTTATGTAATATCTAAAAGTCCACTATTCTTGGTAATTATATATATATATATAAAAAAAATGAATAAAACAATTTATTTCAGAAATAAATTAATACAAGTGAATTCGATTATCTAATAAATTATCAAGTAAATATTGGATAATAATAATATGTCTTTGAAATTCATATCAATGTTACTGATGACGTTAATTTTTTCTCTCACGACGATTTGAAAGAATTTTTTTTTCTCTTCAACGGATACCATGAAGTCAAACAATTCCTATAAACCGTTTGAAATCGTTCGTTTTATTCACACATTTCCTCCATGTCCTCCCACAAGGAAGACTCGAAACGAGTCTCTCGTGGCAGGAAGGCCGTTTGAGTTTCAGTTGGAAAACGCGAGCGTATACGAGAGAGGGAGAAGAAGAGAGAGTGAGAGAAAGGGTGAGCAAGAGAGAGAGAGAGAGAGAGAGAGAGAAAGGGTGAGCGAGAGAGAGAGAGAGAAACTCCGGAACTTTTGTCCCACCGATGATCAATAAATCCCTCGAGTTTCATCGTACGAAACGTTATCGGAACACTCAAATTCAGAAACGGAAATACATAAAATGGTTTCTAGCTGTTCAAAAAGGATTTCGAAATGCCAAAATAACAGTATAAACATATATATCTCATTACAAATTTTCATGGATAATAATTATTTTTCTTTAAAATATTAATAATACTCGTATCTATTAAATTATTTCCTAAATTTAATATGCTAAGCTGATATACAATCATTTTTTATATAAACAGTATTTATTTATATTTTATGAGAGAGGAGATATTCACTATTGATTAATATCTATTTTATGTACAATATATATATATATATATATATATATATATATATATAAACAAAGGCGGAACTTCTTATAAAATAAACTTTGTTTACTTAGGTCGGTAATTTGATAAGCGTAAAGGGAAATAAATAGTTCGGCCTTTGTTTACAGTATGCAGCCTAATAACCACCAACTGGGTTATACTCCTTATCAACTTAGAAATTTATAATATAATTTATAACATTTTATAATAATAAATGATCTTATTTCATATATGATCTTATATCACATCGTTAAATTCAATTCTCAAGAAATGCTATTGAACTACGAAAAGAAAAATATATATAGTGCCATTAAAAAAAAAAATTGAATTTGACTTTGTAATTTTTTCTACCACTCGATCTGCAAAAAAGAAAAAAGAAGAGTTTGCTATCATTTGATGTGTCCCTTCATATCAAACAAATTTCTAAAAAATCTTTTTTGATAGATTTAGTCCCTCACAAGATATTACAATTTTTTGACATAAACCGAGCACCCATATATGTTTTCTTACATATATATTTTGTGTTTCTTATATTTATATATATATATTTTTTTTATTATATATTATGTTTTTATTACTACTTCATTCATGGTAGAACTACGAAAAAAAATATTCGAAATAATCGAGATAGTCGGATATTAAGTTCATTCGTTGCGTGATCTCGTCGCACGTGTGGTCCAACTCAGCGACAGCTAAAAGAGTAGAATGGGAGAGAGAGAGAGAGAGAAAGTGAAAAGAGAGGTCCCACTTCGTTTCAGTTGATTGTACCCGCCTGCTCAGCATCATAAACTTGATCCCGAACTTATTTCAAATCCTCAGGATGACTACCACGCTACTTTTATTCGACGATGTTTTATTCCTACGACGTTGAACATTCGCTCGTGCCATGACGTCCAGGATTACGAGTGTGGAGTCTGGATCCATGTACTTTCGATATTCCCTTACTCGTTGACGTCTTTGGCAGATTCTCATTGAATAATACTCCTTTGACTCTTATGATTTATGATTTATATTTCAGTGTGGTTATATATTGTTGTACATACGTAAAATAATCGATTCATTGCAGAAACGTTTAATTATTTTCTTATGATAAATTAATCTATCAAAATTTCACGATAAGATAATAACATTGATTTGTGTATCTTAATTGCATTTTCAAAATTTTCTATATTTTAATATAATGTAATAAGAAAGAACAGCTAAATGTTTTTGCTCTTTCGTTAATTGTTAGATTCGATTTAACAATTTACTGTTAGATTCGATTTTTTTGTTTTTTTTTTTGTTTTTTTTTTGTTTTTTAAATTGTTCATAAAGCATTTAGCTTACGATTTAATTTACATCGTCTCTCCGATTGTAAAACAGAAAGAATTGGTGGAACGAGGGAACATGGAATGGGACGAGCGTATTTAAAGCGCTGATCATTAATGCTAATTGAAATTAATCGGATAGATGAGACGAGCCGAAGGAGTCGATTTAATCACGAGAAGCTCGGAACAAGAGCGTGCCTTTTCGATGATCGTCGACGACGCGACACGATAAATCGTTCAATTATCATCTCTCTCTCTCTCTCTCTTTCATTCTTTCACTTTATTTGGCGCCACATCAAGGACACGAAAGCAAAAAAAAAAAAAAAAGAAAAAAGAAAAGAAAGAAAGATAGGGAAATCACGAATTTACAAGAAGATTGCAAGTCTGAAAAGACTTTTTCATATTCCTGTGTATTTACATGCTCGACAGATGTAAGCTTATGGTTGTTCATTTTTCTTTTTCATTCCATATTTCTTCGTTACCGCTTCTTCTTCATCTGTCTTTTTCTTTCTTTTTCTTTCTTTCCTTCTTTCCTTTTTTCCTTCTTTTTATCGCTTTCTTCGTTTTCGTCGTGCACAGTTGAAACAGGTTTCATCGAAAAAGACGAGCAGATAAATGTAAAGAAGGGAAGAGAGGAAATAGGCAGACATATGTGGACTCACCGAGACAAGCTGAAAACACATAGAAGCGAGAGTTACCATATGTCATAATTAATCTATCGTTGGAATGGCTCATGGTAATTGTGGATACATCTTTTTTACTGCTTGCCTGTGTCCCGAGAATCTCTCTGGCATGTCATTACACGAACATAATTCTTCATTTTATTTTTCATTATCTTCCTCATTGATTTCAAGTAACATTGTTACTCATTTATTGTTTTTTGTTTCCTTCCTCCTTTCCCACCTACCAATTCAAATTTTGTTTCCTCTGCAAACATGAGATATGTAGGAACTTCATTGTATTTTTTTCTTTCTTACTTTTTTTTTTTTTTCTCTCACGAGGAATATACGAGGCTATCTTTATTGCCTTTTCATGCAAATCTTTTATTCAATCGGACGTTTTGTTTCTTCTGTAAAGCCAAGTTCCTCGACGGCTAACCTTGTCTTTTCCCGTCCTGTTTTCTTTTCCGACGTTGGCTTAACTTCGAAAGCTCGAGCCGAGCGTACTATTCAAAGAGACTCTCGAAAAAATAAAAATGTTAGAGAGAACTCTTTTCCACGGTTTGGACGTAAAGAGGAAACGAAAAAATTATCATTTCTCCAAAATAGTTTTTAATGTGAAATTAAATATTAAATAATGAAATTAAATTTCTTTTTTAAACCGTTGTATATAATTTATTATTAATTAATTTTGTTAGATATTATTAGTTTATGTTTAAATAACTGTGTTTGTTCTTAACTTTATAGAAGTAAAGGGTAAATATATTGTAATATTTATTCTTTATAACTCATATGGTAAATCACATGATACTATGTGGGACAACATCTTTTAGTTACGTAAGAAAAGTAGACGACATATGTTACTATAGTTCGTCCAAAGAAATCCACTTTTTCCGAGCAGCTATACGAGTAAATAGACGAAAATTCTAACAAACTGGGAGCTCGATCACGCGGTTGTCTTCTGCGTAAGGAAAGCGATACTTGTTTGCTTTGGGAATTCTAGAGAGGGATCGGATATATTTCTAGAATTCTTTTTACTTCCTTCGACTTTTGTTTTATTCTTCATCTCACTTCGTCTTACAAATCTGTTGGTCTTAGTTTTTTTTTTCCTTTTCGAACAATCATTCTTTATCATTTTGCAAAGTTTGATTTGTTCTTTATTTTTCCATCTACCTAGATCTTCGTGATTTTCTATTTTCATGTCATCCATCCTTTACAACTTTGCTTCTTTACATCGTAACAAATCCTCAACTTTTCTCTCTCTCTCTCTCTCTCTCTCTCTCTCCTTCTCTTTTTCTTTATTCCTCTTTCGTCTAATTTTTTGTGCTCGCTTCTTTGCTCCCTTGGAATCTTTCCAATGTTTTTCACTTTCAGTTCGCAGTCTTCCAATCTTTATTTACCTTCTTGTACTTTTCAACTCTCAATGAAACTTTGTCTTCACTATCTTGACAAATTCATTACAACTCTAGTTTCTTCATCTTATATATTTCTCTTTCTTTTGAACTATCGGACAAACAATAGTCCTTTGAGATTAAACGGATTTTCTATAGACGTTCGATATGTGGACATTTAATCTCGTGTTGATTTACGAATACAAGAGCATGTTCTCTCTCTCTCTCTCTCTCTCTCTCTCTCTCTTCCTCTCTCTCTCTCTATCTCTCTTTCTCTTTCTCTTCCTCTCTCTCTTTCTCTCTTCCTCTCTATTTCTCTTTCCTTCTCTTTCTTCCTTTCTCGGTGGAATAGAATGAATGAATAATAAAAGGAATAAATAGAAATAGAAAAGACAAGGATATGCCAACCGTATTGGAGAGGATACACTCGAGTTCAGATAAGCAGATTAAATTGGTAGTGTCGTCGTATTTATAGAAACGTCTAGTACGTCCCTCTTTCGACGAGAGTCCATCGATGATAAATAATTGATGGTCGAGTAACCGCGATCTCAGTTGGAATCGAATGTAATTTATAGAACGAGCTACGATATAAAAGTCTCACCAATCGATTATTATAAATATCAATTCTTCATTATCCCATTTCGAGGCTATTGTAAAATTACAATTTGGATATTTATTTTTATAACTCGTGAAAATAACTTTCGTTGCTTTCTCCAGATTCGTTAATGATTTTGTCCAGAGCCATCGGTTATAATTAATTTGAATAATGATATTTTTTAGAATGTTTTTTTCTCTCCGTTGAGTTCTTTTGAAGCGATGATAATGCTAAAGATAAAAAAAGTGCTCTTTTGAATTCCGAGAAAAATAATTGAGATTAAATGGCGAATATATTTTACCGGGAAAAGCTAAGAGTATGAGAAATAGTTGATTAATTTTTTATGATACAAATTGTAAAATAGCTCGAAAAATAATTCGATCTTTCGTATATCTTTATTTTCATGAAAGCTCTTTTCGAGATATATTCTTATTAAATTTCCTGAAAGATCGAAATCAAAACGGCAAATATCATTTGAAAGGTCTTTAAGTTTTATCTTCGTATCATGTCACTTTGGAAAGAGAACGGATGGCGAAATCGCTTGTATCGTGATTATGGTAGAGAAGCAAAGAAATGAAACGATAGGAAGAGAAAAGGAAGATAGAAACGTGACATTTCCGGACGTATATATATATATGTATATAATATATATATATATATGTATGTATGTATGCATGTATATATGTATCTGTAGGAAGACGGGCTAATTTTCTGATTCTACGAAACCAATTAAAAGAGCTTTCCCGGTGTGTTGCCTGGCCGGCAGAAAATGGCGTTTCCCTGTGGCGATATCTGGGCAAGCAATTTCCTGCGTGTCTGAGGAGAAGCTGACACAATATGCAGCTATTTGGAGGGCAGCCAAATGAAACCGAAAAATTACGAGGCGGACAAAACGCACGGTCCATATTCCCAGTGCATACCATACACTGTACGGGATAGTGTCGCTTCGTTTGTGTCGAGCAGCACCTTCGACCGTGCCCATATAACATTCACCTATTTCTACATTTACTTGTATGCGAGCCTCTCTACGTATCTATCCAACGTAACTAGCTTTCTATGTATTATATGTATGTATGTATGTATGTACGTATATATACGTATATATGTATGTATGTATCTATATATGTTTATATATCGGTAGGTAGATATATATGCAACCTCTAAATTCCCGTGGATGAAAATTACTATAGCCGGGAACGGTGTACGACGACGGACCGTAAAATCGGACGAGTGCCAGAAGTAAATTGCCGGGAATTATTCGCGCCCTCGAAAACTGTATTAATTCGTTGCACCGTTACGTCGACGAGCCTTTTCTCCCTTTTCCCTTTATCTTTCTTCACTTTTTTGTTCTTTTCTCATTTGACAAGAGACTCGGATTTAATTGCAAAAAAATCTCTAACATAATCTCTCGTATATAACATCTATAAAAAGGATTTTAAATCTAATTAGAAGACGAAAGATATTTTTCTTCTCGTTACTTTTTCTTCGTATCGTGAATGATTCGATCAGGTTTTAATCTGCTATTACAAACAAAGAATTCCTTCGACCGGTGGCCCTGTCAATCGATGTGGAATATCTACGAGCAGATAAAAGAAAATGGGGGTACTTTTAACGAAAGAACCGTCTCCACTTCTTACTGTCTCTGTCCAACGAGAAATTGATACTCATTTTGTTTTCTTCGTGTCGTTCATAAGATAAAGAAGGGACCCAGTTGGAGAAAGAGAAATTAGACGAAAGTAAAGAGAAAAAAAGAAAAAAAGGGGAAAAAAAAATAAGAGAAGAAAAGGAATAAGGGAGAAAGAACGATCGTATCTGCTTTAATTTTACCGTCTTAAAGTCTCGCGAAAACTCTCGCAATCACTCCTGTCGTACGACTACCAAGGAAACTTCAGGAAATTCGATTTTAAAATAGATAAGCGATTCCGGACGTTCTTTCTTTCTTTTTTTTTTCTTTTTTTTTTTTTGTTTTTATTTGTTTCTTTTATTTTTTTTTCTCTTTTTCTCCTTTTTTTTTCTAACCGCGTCGATATGAAACGAATTATGTAAAATTATGTAAAACTTCATTGTTCTGGTACGTATAAAGTATCGAAACAAAATATCGCAAGCGCTTTCGAGTTCACGAATAGAAATCGGATAAAGTTCTGATCGGAGAAGAAAAAAGAACTTAGTCCAGAACTAAGCTGGTGCTATTGAAAAGGGAATCGATCAAATCCATATCGACAAATGTAACTTCGTTCTTTTTTATTTTATTCACTTTCTCATTATTACGTTCGTAAGACTCGAATACATAAATTAATCGAAATTATGTGAGAATTATTTCTTTTTTTTTTTTTTTTTTTTTTTTTTCAAAAGATATACGTTACTACAGAATTAATCATTGTAAATTAAACTTATTACACATTCGTAAGTTATTATCGATACATATGTCTTCACGATATATAACAATTTGTAAATGAATTAATTTCGTATTAAGTAATAAGAATATACTTAATTAGTCATTCAGTAGTATTATAACATAGCTATCATTTATTATTCAATGTAAAATTAATTATACTTAGTGTTTATTTATAAAGTTTTATGCAACAATATAACGAATGGTAAAAATAGTATATTCTATGTTCAGATACAGTTATATTTTCGCATAATTCCGTAAATGTAATTTATTCGTAACTATTGGTCTCGATGTACTATAATACTCGTAATCGATCCTATATGTACTATAAAATTCACAATAGTCTTATCGAACTATAAGACTTATACTGGTTTTGATATAGATACTTACTTGCTTAGACCCACTCATTAAGATTTTCTCTTTAAGACTGGACCTTTTAAATTTAACATTTAAGAGTGGATTATCCTCGATGAGTTATCCGGAAAAACAATT
This sequence comes from Vespa mandarinia, assembly GCF_050613455.1. Classification (NCBI taxonomy): domain Eukaryota; kingdom Metazoa; phylum Arthropoda; class Insecta; order Hymenoptera; family Vespidae; genus Vespa; species Vespa mandarinia. The sequence continues at coordinate 5,817,668 of NC_140810.1, read as the reverse complement.
GGAGAAATTAGGCAAAAAGAAAATGATGAAAATAGTCGTTTGAAAAAATGCATACAAAAAGGGGCAAGACTGATACTTAATTAGTCAGAGGTGTGTCCGGGTTATTTGTCTCAAATATCTTTAAACAATTTCATATGCGGTCTCTTGTACTAAGTGGCCGCACCTTTTAGGAGTGGAAAATAACTATCTCAGCGAGTAGGCTCACGGTAAACACGTGGCTTCTTTGGTTTATAATAAGTCTCTTATGTTTATTACTCGGCTTGAAAACAAAATAAAAAAAATTCAGGAAACTATAAACAAAATATTATATATTAAGTATTATATATGGTTATATATATATATATATATATATATATATATATATATATATATAACCAAAATTTAACGCATCGTTTATAATGTTGACACTTTTCAAATCATTCATGATAAGGTAATTTTTCTATTTACAAGAAAGAACGGATATATTTCAGTGATAGGATGAAATCGTGGTCGATTCCATTTCACGCACGGTAGCTTCGCAGTTGAGATTCGCACTATTTGTCAAATCGTGGAAAAGAGAGAAAAGTGACTGGCATTCAGAGATGTCTCGAGGTTTTCCTGAATGACGAATGCATCTTTATCGGGACATATTCTTTATTTGTCGTAAGCGTTCGCTTGGAAATTGGTGGAGGCATGAACGAAAACGAAGATAGAACATTTTCCACGAGTATTTTAAAATTTCCCTCGATCGTACCCTTTTATCTTATGGAAATAATTTTCTTTATGTTTTGAATATAAACATTTTTATAAATTGTAAGAGAAAGAAATGAAATATGATAGAAATGTTAATGATTACGTAGCTATATTTATACTAATAGAGAATCACGATTCGAGTATTTATGTATAAATGATCTTTGTCATAAATAAATAAAATAAAATTTACATTATTATATACTGTGACTTCATGAGAATATATGTATCAAGAAACTCGGCACTTAATTAATATAATAATTATTTACGTATATGGTTACAAGATACAAGTATACGAAATATCAACGTAATATCAATCTTATTTTATCGATAGTATCAAACTACATAAATAAATAAAGAGTTTATTCTCCCTTAAAGTGATATATATTTATTTTACGTTTCTATCCGAAGTTTCATTTTTCTTTCCGAAGATATCGTCTTCGAAATATTATCATTCAAAATTGAATCGCTAGTAGTGGAGATAAAACTTTTTACGTCGTCCGACTGAATGGATCGTGTTGTAAATTCCAGAATTTTATATAGATCACTCTATCAGTGTCTTTTTTAAAAAAATTATGTAGGTCATTAGGTTAGCATAAACAGCTGGTTATTATCCGATATCAAGAATCATAGAAACTTTAAACTAGAACTATTTCAAAGAATAAAATGTACCTTCTTTATGTTTAATCCATTGTTAATAATTATAAAACAATTGTTACAACTAAGTTTTTATCAATAATTTTTACGAACAAATATCTTACGAAGTGATGCAACATTATTTTTTTCTATGTAAAAAAAAAAAATACCTATTATGTTTATGGAAAGAATAAACGTAGAAAAAGATTATGATTATCTCTCTATAAAATTTTTCTTTGAAATATGGTCACTTCGTTTGTAGTCGTTTTACGAGCATCGAAGAAACGAGAGATATGAATGGAAAAAAAGAAGATTAGAAAAGGACTGGCGTTAGTGATAGTCGTGGTTGTAGGGCTGAAATAGTCGCATCCTTGCAGACACTTCGCAAAGATAATCGGAAAGTTTGAATACGATCTCACCCTATTTTCCCCTCTCCTTCCCCTTCTCTTTCTCCCGCGGCCACAGCCCGGTCGAGAATATCCGTGAGATATTACAGCGTCGTTTGTTCGAGGGGTTGCCTTCTCTCCCTCGTTCCTTTTTTCTCTTGCACGAAAAGCCGAGCACCAATCGGAGCTTCCCTTCTCCTCTACCTTCATCCCACATCTCTTTCTCCTACAACTCTCGTTTTATCACCCTCGTTATTCGTCTTTCACTGATCCTATTTGTTTTTTTTTCTCCCTCACACCTTAGTAAGGCCCGAGGTCTGTGGCAAGTGTCGAAGTTAAATTTGTCACGCCCTTATGGTCTCGGCGTACTGAACTAGGAAGGTTGTGGAATCAAATGCTGCGTTATGAAACGTATAACATCGTACTCGAGCTTTTCAGAACGAAAATCCTCAACCTTAGTGCCTTTTGATAATCCGAGTTTATAAAGAGTTCTTATATTTTTTTTCTTTTCTTTTTTTTCTTTTTTGAAAAATACGTAATACGTATCAGTTAAAGTAGGTAATCATACGGACGGATATAATTTAATGAAAAAAAAAAAAAACAAAAAAAATATTTATTCAATATATAAACATTGATATAATTTTACTTGGTCGATGATTAAAGAACAACGAATATGCTCTTTTAAGAATAAACCTGCCGAAGATCAAGGACTTTAATTATTATTCAACCAATATTGATTCGACGTAACAATTTTCTTTCGAATCATTTAATTAATAAACCGTATCGATATCGGCGTCAAATTTCCTTAGTGAACATTCAAACGTAACTTTTGTCTACTTTTTTCGTTTCTTAAAATGCAGAAAAAGTTCGTAAGTGAGATTTCTCTTAGAAATAAATTCGTTCTAAAGCAATGAAAAACGTGTTTGTAAAAGATAACATAAGATCGAAAAATATTGATCGATGATCGATCGATAATGAGAGAAAGAAAGAGAGAAACACGAAAGGAAAATTTTTTTTAACAATAAATTTCTTGTAGAAAAAAAGAATATAAAGAACAACGTTCATCGAAGAATATTGATCGACGATCGATCGATAATACGAAAGAGAAAGAGAGAAATTGAGAAAGAGGAAAAGATTATACTAAAGTTCTTCGAGATGCTGTTCTCTTTTGAAAACTCGAGAATAATCTCGGTAATATTTAATCGGCAGAGCCCTTACCTGCATCCAGCTCAAGGCGAGTAAAGACTTTAACGCCATCGTACCTACACTATTTTACTTCCATTCGTTATTCTATCTCTCCTTTTTTCTTTCTCTCTTCCGCACATACTCATCCAAACTGAACTCAAACACGTGCAGGATTCTACTCTTTCTACAATCTGTTTCTGCTTTTCTCTTCGTCTTCTTCCTTTCCCGTTACTTCATCTTTCTCACTTTCACGTTCCATCTTCACGTTCTTGAATAATGCACCTGATTTAGCAGAAAAGCCCTTTTTTCTTGATTATTTATACGTTTACATTATACATCTATAAAGTGCCGTCAACGTAGTCGTTGTTACTCCGTATCCGAGATTTTCCTGTTCTGCTTAAACTACATCTGGTAAAAATTATTAAACGATGATTGTTTTCAGTATTTCAGGAATTATTTATAGGTCTTTCAAAAATTTTTAAGAGCCTTTATTAACCTATTTATTTCTGTGTGATATCAGGACAAAGCGACAATTTGTTAAACGAAGTGAAAAATGGAACACGACGTTTTATACGATCTGATTGATAAAAATAAAAATATATAGGTGAAAATAAAAACGTCGTAAAATACAGCCATGTCATAGATATGATTGACGTGATCTCTATATCGTCTCTATATTTTCAATTGATTAGTATTTGACATGAGCTTGTCAATCGTTTATGACAGTTACGACACAGGAGAAAAAGAAAAAAAGACAGAAAGAGAAAGCGAGAGAAAAAGAGAGAGAGAGAGAGAGAGAGAGAGAGAGAGAGAGAAATAGATAGAAGGATCGTTTTTTATTTCGAAATAATCTCGCGGTAATCCACAGCTCGTGGGCGGACAGATCACGAACAAAGAGGTGCACTTTTTGCATAATTCTTCTGGTATTCGTGACAAGCGATTTTGACAGCTCCCGCTGTGATTTAAGCGACCTTAACGAAAGTTTAAGGTGAAAGGGGGCGGTACTTTGATCCTACTAATGAAGTATCCCTCTCTCTTTCTATCTCTGTGTGTATATGTGCTATGAGCTCTCTCTCTCTCTCTCTTATTTCATGGGAGAAGAAAACTTTCCGTCGGCAAAATTATTCGGCGAGAGCAGATAAAAGCGATCCGAAGGCAAAAGTCATATCCATGACCAAAGAAAAGTCTAAAGGTGATCTGGTAAATGTGACCACTGTGATTCTCTCTCTCCCTCTCTCTCTTCCTCTCTTTTTATTTTACTAGATAAGAAAAAGTTATCGAACTCGATAAAATTATGGACGTAATTTATCGATATAAATGTTTTTAAAGAAATTTAAATCATTATATGTCTTATAATGATTCGAGATAAATCGATTTACGTTTAACGATTGTAAGAAATATGATTACTATGAACTTTATATAAGAAAATGTCTTACACGTAAGTCTTTACGATTTCTCTGCAGTTATTCATCTTTCGTACTCGCAATTTCTCAGCAGGAGTATATATATATATATATAATATATATATATATTATTGCCCGTTTGCTTTTTAATACTATCTAGGGATTCGAAGTTATAAGAAAGAATGAGAAGATCGGTTCCATTATCGTAAAATATACCGCGCATAATTCAGCCTTGAAAATTCGATTAATGTCGCACTTAAAGTAACAAAGAGCGTCCACGACAAAGGCTACCGATCGGAATTCGTGATAATCGCGATCACCATCTACTCCAACGCCTGACGAAGCTTTGTATTCCGTTGGTCCTTTATCTTCCTTTCTTTCTCTTTTTCTTCTAATTTACGAATATTATTGTTGTTAATATTGTTATTGTTGTTATTATCATCATTAGATAGCATTTCCCTTTGCTAGGATGGTCAAAGACCAGTTGGTCAAACAAGTTCTCGAATCTCATTTCACATTTGACTATAATTAAGTTGCGTGTTTGTTCGGCCAGAAAATTATATGAAATTTCGAATTATTTCCTCCCATAGAATTCACGTTTCTAATTCGAATTTTCCTCTTCTCTACCCTTCATATATCTACTTTCATTTCTCGTCGTTTCTATCTCCACGCGGTCGTCGTACTTCCACAGCGACGAGAGTATAAAATATTAATATATTATATAGCGACGAGCTGTGGGACACGTTTAATTTGCCAGAATCGTTTCACGCCTTGCTTCTTCTTTGTACTCCTTCCTTCCTTCCTTCCTTCCTTCCTTCCTTCCTTCCTTCCTTCCTTCCTTCCTTCTTTTCTACCTTTCTATATCTCCATCTACTTTCGACCGAACTCCCTCACCACACATCATTCTCGCTGGTTCTAAAAACGATGAATATCTTCGCACTCTTCTTTCGCTACGGTAAGCGTAGTCATATTTTACGTGGAAAATTTAATGAGATTTCTTAGCGTAGAAAAGTTAGAGTTATCCGTCATAAAGATCATAAGTAAGACATTACGGAAATAAAAGATAGAAAAATAATATAACTGTATGAGAACATTATTCACAAACAATTTATTGAGTTAATTTTTAATTTCAATTTATTCATTGAAATTAATTTGAACCTATTCGTCATTCACGTCAATTACGAAGAATATACATACATGTAAATATTTGATGTGGTGAATTAAACCTAGAGATTATTTTAGTTACGAAAAGAGAAACAAAAATGGAATGGTAAAAGAGATGTGTGAGTTTTAGAGGAAAAGGATTCTTAATAATGGATTCGGGAAGAATAATCGAAAATGGGAGTATCGAGCACATCGATACTTCTCTCTTTCTCTCTGCCTTTCTCTCTTACTCTCTCTCTCTCTCGTACATACAAAAACCGGACGTTATCGCTCACAGTTATCGTCGAAGTTCGCCGACGTTTCTTTGAATAATTTAAAAGGCACCACCGCGGCGAAAATGTAGCGGGCAAATCCCCGGGAATCTCGGGACGTTTCAACGCGACGATCGAACGAACGGGACGCGTCTGGATTTTCAGGACAAATAGGTCAGGATGATCGAGATAGCAATGCGAAAAGCAAAGACAGAGACAAGCTTTCCTTCTTGGAGATACCAACCGTACGAATAATCGAATAACAATGAGTTTTCTGTCTATTCTATCCAATTATATCGAACGTTAAGAAAGTTTTCGATGAATGTATGTACAATGTACATATTTATGTATGTATATATATATATATATATATATATATATATATATATGTAATCGGAACTCGATAGTAGACCGTAACGATATTCGATAATTTCGTTGAGGGAAAAGCCAAGTTCCCTTGGATTAATCGAGTTCGTTCGGTTCTCTCTTGATTAATAACACTAACAATAACAATGAACGGGTTTGATTAAGTGAGACAATAAACGGCGAAATTGCAACATGGATAAATTAATTATTATATAAATCAATATCAAAGATTATTCTCTCTTTTATTTGATAAATATTGTATTTATACGCGTACATGTAGCGATAATAAGAAAAAAAAGAATATATATATATATATGTATATATATATATAACATATATATTTAATATTATATTTTTTACTTTGTTCATTTTTCATAATGAAAGTTACGAGTCGCGAAGTTCCAAGGTTTCTCTTAATTGTACAATACCCTAATAAATTTAGAATTACTGCTTTCATTATTCTTCTCTCTTAAAACGGGAGAACTGGGTGAAAGGAGATGCTTGAGAGACTTCCTATAATTAGTACTTAAGCTTCGTTCATCTACTTAGCAGTTTTGTTTCATACGCTTGCGAATTTTGTAATAGTTTACTATGAAATTAGTGGTTCATAATGAGACGAGAAATCGGATTAACCGGATGATCGCTCGCTCGTTCGTTCGTTCATACGTTTGCACGAAAATTCAGTCGACAAATTACGTCGCATCAAATGAAATTCATTGTTAAATTTCTCTCATCTCTTTCCTCTTAGATATGTCATTTCGATTCGTTATCTTTTGTGAATCAACAAATTGATTTTAAATATTAATATGACAAAGATCAAATTTATCTTTTATCGAATTGAAGAATGTTCGAAATGGCTCGCTCGTATTATTTCTGAACCAATTTTTCTTCATATTTATGGAAAGAAAAAAGAAAAAAACAAAAAAAAAATAAAAAACAAAACAGAATAAAGATAAAATGATTATGAAAATTAATGGTTATTTATTTAAAAGGTAGATGATACTTTATCGATTGTAAATATTATGATAGATATTTTTTATGGAATTTCATAGACAAGCGAATATATTTCGACAAATTAATTTCGTATTTTCTTTTGGAATCATTCGTATTATTCTTCGAAAGTTACTCTCACTCTCTCTTTCTCCCTCTCTCTCTACATTTTCTTGTTTTTCAAACTCTTCTCGTTTTCCGAATGGAAAAATCTATTGCGTGGCACTTTTCGACGATTCTTCATACAGATGTAAAAGTATTTCTAAAGTTTTTCACGCTTCGAAACGTTTTCGATTTCGTTTAAAAATCTATATATGTATTTTCGAATTGTCGATGCATTTGTATATATTTTATTTCATGAAAGAAAAGATACGCATATATATCTATATAGGTATCCACATATATATATATATACATACTTACGTATGCACATATGAAGATATCTATGTAGGACACATGGTGAACGTGATCCAATTTGAGTGACACGTCTTCGGTTCATTTGACTTCCTAGATATGTTTGGTGGATTCTGAAATACACGGAGAAAATCTCAATATGATTTTTTACTACTTCGAAGAAAATAGTTTTATCGAGTTTGATATTATTGTCTTATCGTGTTAATAAACATAATAATATTTTTATTGAAAATATGTAGTTGGATTCTTCTTTCTTTTTTCTTTTTTTTTTTATAATATAAATTGATTTGATAAGAATTTTTCATTCATTTCTTTCTTTTTTTCTTTATTTATTAGGGATAACTATCTGGAAATAAATATTATGCGAGTTCCGACGGAGATACTTACGTTATCTTAATAATTAATGTTTCCTTTCCCGATCGATTACGGTGTCCCAAGAGAAATGTTTGCTTAGGATCTTCTCTAGCTTATTATTTAATGGAAATAATAATACTCAACGTAATTTATTTGCCATAGTATATAAACGAACTTAAATAGTAATCTATCATTTTTTATTTTATCCAAATATTTTTTCCAAACGTAAATATTACCATAATCGTTTGCTCATATAATATTAGGTTGGAAATTATGAAACGGGCGTTTTTGTTTACTTTTTTATTTTCATTCAACGCCCGTTTCATAGTTTCCAACCTAATATATAATTCCAAATTAAGAGAAGAAGAAATTTAATGAAAATTTATTCAGTAGAATGTAATAATTTATAAACTGTGCAATTTGCTATCTTTGATATGAAATTCTTATATTTGAATATGGTTTAAAAAAAAAAAATTGTTTCGCAATAGTAATACATTGAAAGCTTTTCAATTCTTTTCTATTCTTTTTCTCGTCGATAGAAAAAGGCGAAAAAAAATGAATTTTCGAGTACCTATCCGCCCGAACATGCTCTTGGAAAAATGGCTGGAGGGTTGACGAGAGACGAATGTGCGAGCTAATCGGATTCTACTAATTGGCTTACTCATAGAACAATTAAGAGGATTACAGTTTTTCGATAGCATATACCGTTGCTTCGTTCAGAATATTGCTACGTTACATGCTCGACTATCGCGTGTATTTACTACACATAAATCAAGTCGAATCGTGTGGGAGCATCTATCGATGCTCTCTTCTCTCTCTCTCTTTCTTCTATCTCTCTCTCTCTCTCTTTCTCTTCTATCTATCTCTCTCTCTCTCTCTCTTCTATCTCTCTCTCTCTCTCTCTTTCTCTACCTCTCTCTCTCTCTCTCTCTCTCTCTCTTTCTCTTTCTCTCACTCACTCACTCATTCACTTTCCTATGGGAATTTACCGTCGTTGAAAATTCTCTTTTTTCAATAAGTGAACATTTTCTAAAAGAGATCAGAAGTTCTGCTTCAAAAATTTTTTCCAATCATTATTATTGAAGAAAATACGTAAACTTCGAGAAAATTATTTTGAATAATTTTGAAAAAACGAAAAGAAAAAATAATAATTACAGAAGTTACACGTAATATATGTAAGTTAAAGGTGTCATTATGTATCGTTATTAGTAATACAAGATTTCAAATACACATGAAGAAGGAAAATAATATTGGTCTCGAAGAAAGAGAGGTCCAATTTTCCGCGACATTTGTATCGCAAATATCTCGTCTAAGATGCAAAGAACCGAAGAGGAATTCAAATTCCGGGATAGTATGGAGAAGGTTTGCGTGACTCTGCCTCGACTCAATTCGTTTTCATCGTCGATGCTCGACGATAGTTCCGCACATGTGTGAGAGAGGGAGAGAGAGAGAGAGAGAGAGAGAGAGAGAGAGAGACCAGAGAATAATACTTTTTACTCGTATGCAGGACGCGCGAATGCACATGCGAATGCACTCCGCGATGCAGCAAGCCTTCTCTATTCTTCCTTTCGATTTTTCGAACTGGAAGATACTGGTACCACCGTAAGTCACGTTGAGAACGCAGTGACCTATCAAAGAAGTTTCCTACGATAAACAACGTTGGCAGCCATGCTAGAATAAACAGAAGCGGTGAGAATGAGAAACTAGGATCACTCGTGATTCTAAATACTTTCTTGATTAAACAAATTTTTAAATTTAATTATGAAACATCATTTTCAATGTTTTCAACGTTATCAATTTTCTAAAGACTTTCGATCAGTCTTAATAATTTTATCTTAATATAACGAAACTATATAATTATTTCGTTTACGTGAAATTAATTAAATTAATTCGTATAATATTAATTTTATTTAAAAAACTCCCTTTATGCTCGTTCATATATTTCTTTTATTTGAAAAATTATAAAATTATACATATTCTTTTTTACGATATTTATAAATCTTAAATGATAATTTACGTGTAAAGTTTCGATTATTAGTCTTTTTCTAGTTTCTCTTTTTCTCTTTCTCTCTCTTTTTCTTAGAGTTACATCCCTCTTCGATCTCGTTTACTTTTGTCTTGCGAACGAACCTCCCGGCAATCTTCGTATTTACTCGAGCAGTTCTTTTCTCTTTTCGATCGTTCGGAATATCGTCAAGAAAACAGAAAAAAATGTCGGAGAGATTGCAGTATGTCGACGTAAGTACATCTTTGAGCACCGAACCAATCGATTTATTCCCCTTTTTTCTTCTCCTCTTTCTTTGCTTTCCCAGCTATCTCATCATTGTAATTAATGTCCTAATAATGTTTGAAAAATATCGTCTGTTATAATTCTCTAAAGAAAAAAAATAACTATTTTTATCTTTATCGTTTGATATGTAATTTAAAATTTTCATTAATGTGATCGTTCTATTTGAAAGCTTATTAACTTAAAGCCTTAGTTTATCGATAGATTCAAAATTTGATGAAAAAATTTCCGAATACTTTTATCTACATATCGAAATGACGAATCCAATTAACGTTATAGTTTCTGCATTCTCGGGAGACAAGTCGTTAAGCGTGCGATTAGTCGGATTTACTGTTTGCAAAGTTCAAGGATCGTACGAACGTACGATTTATATTTAAGCTTCCTCATTGATCTGTATTATAGAGTGAACTAAAACTTTCTAGGTGAATAAAAAATACTCAGATTATTTTATAAATCAGCTAATCTTAGGAACAATTTTTTTTTCAGATTATAAAACTGCAAGTTTAAAAATTTCTTTACGATTTAAAAAAAAAAAAATTAGCTTAAGAAATCTCAGAAAGATAAAATTGATTTTTAAAATAACCTTGGTGACTTTTGGTCCATCCTATATCAGAGAGAGCGAGAGAGAGAGAGAGAGAGAGAAAGAGAGAGAGAGAGAGAGAGAGAAAGAGAGAGAGAGAGAGAGAGAGAGAAGAAATTCATGGATTATATCTTGGAAGTTGTCATAAGAGTTCTATTATGATTTATTCATTTTCATTTCTTCATTTCGACGTTAAAGAAATATTCAATCGTTCGCTTTTTGCGATATTTAAAAGATATAATAAAATATCGTACAATTTTTTAAATATTACAATCTTTATTCAATGCATATTTAAAATTCAAACTTTCATTGATTTTAGTCCAATATTGTATCAATAGAAACACATATATAATTATTAGTAGAATTTAATAGAGTTTCAAATTAATCAGAAACAAATGATTTATCTAAAACTTGAAATATTAACAACATAGGAGTTTTCAATTCAAAACGAGATACCTGTAGAATAATTTTTTAACTGTTTTAAATTTATTCTGCATATGTTATTACATTTTCGAACAATTTTCAATATATTTCTAATAAAATAATTCAAAGTAGATTAACATGATTGTTTTAATAAAAAAAAAAAAAAAAAAAAAAATTAGCTAATAATAATTATTACTTTTACGTTTAATATTTTTCTTTTTTTACATTTTTTCGTCCATTTGATATCTTCGATATCTCAAAGCGTTACTAATGAAAAATGAAACTAAGAAAACGTAAGTACCTACCTTAATATCACGAACAAAGTAACTAAATGTCTTTCATACGTTCATGTCCATTGAATAATCGATGCGACGAATAAACGATGAACCGAAACAAAAATGGACTCGACTTTTTCGCATCGGTCAATCGTAAATATATTTTAGCAATAGAATTTAATTTCGATTCAATGCAGATTCATTTTACATTGAAAGAAATTTATGTCAAGAATGAAAATAAACTTTCTCCTCTTAATACGTAATTAATCGAGAAACGCTTTGAAAATTCCTACAAGCAAATCAGAATACAAGAATGCGAGAAAGAAAGAGAGAGAGAGAAAGAGAGAGAGAGAGAGAGAGAGAGAAGGAAAAATCATGCGAGTTGAAAAGAAAGAGAAGGAGAAGAAGAATGAAGTGGAAATAGGGAGAAATTCATCGAGGATTTATTAGTTTGGCGTGACGGTAGAATCTCAGTTCTGGTAGCCGCATAACGAGTTTATTAAATATTTTATAACGGCTTAAAGAGAGAATAAGGGAGATGTAGAGGGTGAAAGAATGAGAGAAAAGAGAAAGAGGCAGGAAAATGCGAAAAGGCAATGTGTAAGGGAAGAGGAAAACAGGCGTGGAAAAAGGTAGCAAAGTGAAGAGGAGGTGGCAAATATGGATGGCCAGAATATATCGTACAAAGGGAGAGAGCCTCTTTTATGATTCAGCGTTTTTATCCCACACTCCCCGATATTCGAGATGTGAAGAGAAAGATAGACAGAGAGAGAGAGAGAGAGAGAGAGAGAGAGAGAGAGAGAGAGAGAGAGAGAGAGGGAGAGAGATGAATGAATGAACAAACATGCGTTTGCGAACGTATAATTTTCTCATAATCGCGACACCATCTCAAGACTCTTTTCTATAGCCTATGTATTATTATTGTATAAAGAGTTTATTGAACCTCTTATCCATATTTATATAACTATCATTTTGAAATAAAATGAGAAAGAAATAAGATGCCTAATTGATGTTAAACATTGATATTATTACGATTATTTTTCGAATTTTCTTACCTTTTTTTATACTTTATTTCTCTCGACGAGCTTGATATCGATTTTTTACTTATATAGATATATTTGATATTTATGTAAATAATATCTTTTTCATTTCTTGAAAGAATTAGATTCAATACTAGAGTATATTTTTTTTTTTTTTCATTATAGATCATTGTATGATTTATTTAAATTATTCTTCCTTTTTCTGTTTAATATTTATACGCACTTATACGCAATCGAGAAAATTAGTCGCTTGAAAAGATAAGAAGAGAAGTCGATATGGTGAAGCCGTAAAAGAAACATTTCTTTTCATGTCCGTAGGATTTAATTTTCAGACGTCGTCAAAAGTATGACGATCAAAGAGAGAGAGAGAGAGAGAGAGAGAGAGAGAGAGAGAGAGAGAGAGAGAGAGTGATACGAGAAGAGGACTTGTCATGACGACGAAGACGACGATGAGGACGAGGACGAAGACGACGAACAGAGAAAATGGAAGAATGGAAGCCAAAGTGGCGAAAGCGAAACAACCAGAGAAAGAGAGAGAGAGAGAGAGAGAGAGAGAGAGAGAAAGAGAACTTTGTAGCGGGTCGTCTGCTCGTTTTCGCTTTGTAGTGCGTCATTTTCGAGGGATCGCAACAATAGCTGATTCCTCTACGCCAAATATTAACCAATCTTGAGATAAAGAAAGAAATAAAGACAAACAGAGAGAAAAGGAAGATTTTTAATGATTCATGGTTCCGTGAAATTATTATCGAACGCTTGGAAATCTACTTCTCCCACCCCCCCCACTCCCCCAATTCTTCTATTTCTATTTTCTTCCTCAATCCATTTGCATATACTTTACTTCATTTTCTCCTATTTTATTTGATAAAGTTTCAATATTTTCTTAACGTAATGTATTTCATATCTAGGTGGAATAATTTCGAAATGTTGCGTTTACTTTATTATTGAATAAAACAAAAATTAAAGAATACAAGAAATTCGATAAATCTGCTAATAGGAAAGTTCGAAATTAACTTCAAAAGCTAAAATTGACAATCTCTCTATTTCTCTCTCTCTCTCTTTCTCTCTCTCTCTCTCTCTCTCTCGCTTTCTCTCTTACACATACACACACATGCACACACACACACACCTTCGTTATGAAGACTTTTGTCGAGCAGAAACGATCGCTCGACAAGCGAGAGAGTTCAAAGCTCGATGGGTTATTCCATGTCGACCCCTTTACAAGTACCTTTAAGCCTTTCACTTTCGAATAACACAATTTTCCGGAGCCTTTTGCGGAGTTAATTGCTTCCGATCGCGTGAAAACGCTTTTTGTTGTTACAAATCATTGCTCGTCAAAAAGAGAGAGAGAGAGAGAGAGAGAGAGGACAACGTACAAACTACAAGCGTAATACGTCCGAACTGGCTTTAGGTACGTCTGAGCCGCGTCCATCAAGAAATTTATCAAAATTAAAATAGTTTTCCCTTGACTCGGCATTCTGGTGATCGAAGCCGTCATGCTGCCAGGCCGCCGGTCAAGCCAGATTTCCTCTGCGCGCTTCGCATAATTTGCAAACCGCTGCTCAGAGACCGCAACTCGATATCGGAATCCCGACTTAACTAATTTCGAAAGTTAAGTGATAAATTAACGAAAAATTTAATGACACCTTTGTGCATTAATTTATTTCAAGTAATATTCGTCTTAATTTAACATTTAAATGACTATAATTAATCATTTTTACTTTATATAAATTCATATTTTGTATATATATATATATATATCGAATATTTTGGGTTAGATATTTTAAAGGCTCATAGTATTTTTAGATACAAATAGAAAATGTCTAATTAATATAAGTTCTAAAATTAACTCTATCGATGTAAATTAACTTTTATTATTTATGAGCGTTCAATATCATGAGTCTCTTGGCAACATATTGAATGTGCACAGAGGAATTTTCGTAGAAATATACTAGTTCAAGGTTGACAAGATAAGTTTATTATGAAAATAAGCAAAACTTATCACAAATGTAATAATGGAATATGTGTACATTCAATATGCTGTAATAATTGAATTTCAATATGTTATTAAAATTCAATATGTTTGTAATAAATGAACTGACAATATTGAGCGCTCATAAATAATAAAATTTAATTTACATCAAAAGGGCTGATTTTAGAACTCATATAAATTAGATATTTTTTACTATCCTATATATATATGTGTATGTGTGCGTATACACATCTTTTGTAATATTTCTCAAAGGAAAAAATCGAAAAAATAAGAATGCATTGTTATATTATTGTCAACGATAATTGTTATCCAATTAGTGACATTTAATACATTTTATTAAATTTATTAAAAGGTTATTAAAAGGGCCATATCCACCTAGAAATTTTTTTTTTCTTTCTTTTTTCATATTTTCTAAAAATTTCATATCCTTGAATTTTCATATCGACATTTGATAAAATCGATGAAGTTATAGAATTCTGTGTAAAATACGTACGAACTTCGAGAGTTCGAGTTTCGCTACTTGGTATTGCGCGCACGGAAAACTCGGTATAACCGTATTTTGGTTTCCATTTGCCCTTTGTCAATGTAGCCAAGAAAGGCTCTTTATAACTTTGATTAATGTTCATAAAAATACGTGATACCTATACCTGAGTGACTTCAAAAATCCAAAACAATAGTGTGTCGATCGTCAAAAATTGCTGCAAAAATTGCTGCAAATTACTTTCAACGAAAATGACACTTTATATTTGTTGTTGATGCACTCATCGAATATCGATATCGAATGAAATTACTTTGAGAATTGCAAGAACTAAGATCAGAAGTGCATCGATTCAGTTGAAATTCGATACGCAAGATGCGAAGTGAGAATTTTTTTTACAGACACAACAATCCTCTTCCTATGAAATTCCATGTAATTCCTGCTAAGGGTATTCTATACAATACTGGAATTCATGACTAAAGATAAAAATTCTTCATTTAACAATAGTAATATCATACTTAAAATTATAAACGCTGTTTTCGAAGTCGATGGACATGATATCTGAAAAATCAAAAATATCAGATAAACTGATAGAAAAATTTAAAGATCGTTTACTATCTTACTTATTTTTTTTCTTTTTTAATTGATCTTTTTTTTCAATAGTTACGTAAAGTGACGATTTCTCTTTTCCATGTTTGCATTTAAATTAGTTGTCATTTTCTAAGAGAAAATCAAAAATTGGAAAATCATCAAAAATTCATCTTCGATGTTAACTTGAATAAACCGTTTCGTATTTTCATTTCAAATAGACCATTTCAGCTGCTTAGTGTCCGTCGTCGAATATTTCTAAAAAAAATTCATCGTCTGCTGACGGTCATACTTTTTTTGTTTTTCGATATATTTGAAAGATTTTTTTTAAACCTTTCAATACATGTACTTTTGAATAAAAAAAAAAAAAACGCAGATTAATTTGTTTCTCTACCGTTAATCGTTTCTGCGAAAAAGAATTCCAAATTTCAACCTTTTTCTAAGGCTTCTAAGTGAATGATACTAATAAATCGTTAACTTATTGATTATCGATAATTTCTAACCAGTCAGTGTTCAATTATAACAGTGTCGAAATAATGGTTACGAATTTTAAATGTCGATATTAGAATCGAAATGGAAAAACTAAGAGGAAAAAGGAAAATCAGATGGTAGAAAGAGCGGAAGAGAGAAAAACGGAGAATGGGACGTAGTTGATGACATCGATTCTGTATTAAGCCTTTAAAATTACACAGAGAACGTTCGCGGAGGACTATGAGGTGCTTCTACTTTGCTCTATCATTTACTTCGGTCTTAGCGACTCCACTAAGATACCATAAATTGGTTCATGAGATTCGAAGATCGTTGTGTCTAACGATAATTGAGTTTCTTTCGCGTCTTACCATTAGTAGTAGGTATATATTTTGTAACATTTCTACGTATTCCATTCATACATATATATATATATATATATATATATATATATATATATATATATTTCGATAGATCGTATATTTACCTGTTAGTTTTTAAAATTAGAAAAAATAAAAAGAGTAACTTTTTTTTCATAAATAAATATTAAAAATTTTTCAA
The DNA here is from genome assembly GCF_050613455.1 of Vespa mandarinia. NCBI lineage: Eukaryota > Metazoa > Arthropoda > Insecta > Hymenoptera > Vespidae > Vespa > Vespa mandarinia. The sequence goes on along the minus strand of NC_140810.1, from coordinate 5,801,100 downwards.
TTATAATGGTAAAGTATTTTTCAAATTTTGCACAAATATTGTAAAAATATTAACACAAATACGTTTAACGTCATATTCTATATATAATTAAAATGTTGAAAGGATCATTGTTTAAGCGATGTGAAATCTTTAATGAAAAATTTTCAAGAACTTCGTTATCTTTATTTTTTTAATAATACATGACAATATTACGAGCTCAAATATCTATACGGTCAATGGAAAGCTTATAAATTTTCACCTTGGAATTATCATGTTCGTTGCAACTTGTCTATCCATCTTCTCTTTGTGGAGACAGTGAACTCGCACGAGGTCCTTAAAATCGCAGCTCAATAAATTTACGTTTACGACTGGTTCGTTCTTCGAGGACTCATAAAACCAATGTCCATCTTCGACCCCATACAGGGATGAGAAAACGTTCGTTTCTAAGAAAGCGAAGGGAGGGCTCATTAAATTTGATCGAGCGTAAGGAATTTCGTTAAATTGAAAAATATGAGCTTTTCGGGGTCGACTTCACCGTTTGATCGATAAAGCTACGATTATTAGGCGTAAAACGAAGTGATTCTTTGAAGAAAAATAAGTCGAATAAATATATTTCTTTTTTTTTCCGTATGTAAAATAATTTTTAATATTAAAGAGTCGAACATTTATCGAAACAAAATACGATAATACTGATATGACATCATATAATTTATCTGATAATATCTCTATTGATATTCAGGATTAATTGATTCGCGATATATTGATGTTCAAGATTAATAAAAGTGTAAATTTATAAATTGATTGTTGTTAAATATATTTTTATTGATTTAGATTATTGAAAAAAACAAAACATATATTAGTCTTAATCAATCATGTTCGTAATTAAAAAACCGAAATAAATGCTGATATTTTTTTGATTTTCAGTAGTATATCGATTTCTCTATTTATCGATATCTTTAATAACAATTGATAAAAAATATCGGTATTAAGCTTTTGTATATAATACAAATTACTTTTATTTGAAATTTAGAAATATTTTATATCTTTTGTATTTTATTTGTATAATATTCAGAAGGAATATTTATTTTCAATTCGATATCAATTTATAATGATATTAATTACAAATTAGATGTATTTAATCTAATCAAATTTATTATTAAAATTATTTTAATTTGTTTCTCTTTTTTCATTAAAAAAATATTTCGTTATCAACATTTTTAATAAATCTTTCATACTTACTCGCTATCAACGTCATATTAAATCATTAGAATTAGACACGTGATATGAGAGGAATTGAAAAAAAAGGAGAGGGGAGTACACAGCACACGAGAATACCTTCGGGCTAGCCCTCGGACGACAATACCAAGAAGAACGCGTCGAGACTAACCACTCAGACTTGGCCCCAGGGAATCTGTAATAAAGAATATGAACTCTTAGCTACACCTTTTGTGTGTCATCCGATGCTTCTCGGGCTCGTTTCGAGCTCTTTTCGAGGATAGAGGGCACTATCGCCTATGGCATCATCGGTACTCTCCGCATTACTCTTTGCGCGATCAACTACCAAAAGGAAAATCAAATTCTACAAGAGAACCAAGTGGACTATACGATTCGTGAATTTTTTTTCTATTGGAAAGGTGTCACCATACCAGCTGTTTAAATTTTGTTCTGTTGAAAATTCTCACTTTTATTCAAACCTTATAATCTATAGTATGCTTCTAATCAGTCTTATTGGAATTTCGATAGAAATTAAACGATCTTTGATTCTACGGATTGATGTTTCATTAAATTCCTAGAAATATCTTACGAATTAAATCAAAATAGGATTATATCAAAGAAAATAAAATCTTTTTATTTAAATTTGATAATTAGATATTTATCCTTAACTTTAATATATATTACACTTGATAAAACATTTAATACCTAATTAAACAGAAAGATCTACTTACCTTCCTCTCCTACAACGATACTTCCTCATTGTATCTACTGTCCTGATTCTACGAATGATTTCTCTTTATGTTCCATAGCATTCACATTATGTCTCTGCTATTTGAAATGGTGCATCGAATATCGACGTATTAATTGTTTCTCTCATTGATACGATTAAAGTCAAATATTATTCAAATTTCTCAAAGTTTCTCCTTGCTGATTATTTTAATAAATATCTATGATGTTTTATTATTTATCTGTTATGTCAGTTTGAATGGTATGAAGTTAAACGTTTCGACATATTTTTCTTTTTATTTTTGAATGTTTTAATTTCGTACATTAATGTAATGGATTTCTTACATATGCAAGAGAAACTATGAAAATTGACGATAGACTCTTGAAGGAAATCAAGGAAGTGTCTTCCCTTGAATCGACTATCTAATAACATGAGTTTCTCGAAATGGTAGAGAAGCTTTGCGAACGACAGCAGTATGCTGGTGTAAACGAGCCTCTCACGGAAGGTGTTAATTGGCGAACGAGCACGTTTTCTGTCGCTCTCCTAAACTAAGGAGAAACCAAGCGTTGCCTAATAGGCTTGCACCTAATTTTCCTTCCCGTTAGTCTGATGCAAAGGACTCTTAAGGATCTTGTTTTACTTGCTATGCGACGATGGCGGCACTATATCGACAAACAAAGCGTCTCTCAAAGCGAACTCGGAATAAATCATTCGACTTTTCAAAGGAAATTCTCGATTCTCTTTTTCGGTCTTTCAAGTGAAATGATATAGCAATCGCTTTGCAACATCTTCATTACGATAAAGAAGATATTATTTGTTAATATATTTAACAATTTAATTTTCATATGAACATGAATATTTTTTTGTTAAATAAAAATATGTAACAAGTTAAACGAAGATATTATTAGATACGAATTAAAAGAATTACGAAAAATTCATATTAATATCTTTAATGTATTAATTTTTGTTTTATCTTTCTACAAAAGTTTTGCCCATTTTTTATAGCTGTATTTATTTTTCGAGCGAGTTTAGAGTTCGGGTGGTCCACATTATATTAATAAAAAAACTATGGAATTTTGACGATGGGTCCTTCCTTTGATCTGCGACAAAATTGGCCGCATCTTTTCTTTCTCTCTCCTTCTTTCTTTTCTCACTCTCTTTCTCTCTCTTCTCTCTCTCTCTCTCTCTCTCTCATTCTCTCTTTCTGTTCGTTGCTCGATCTTCCTCTTGAAAGACGTCGGTATTACGTTCGTTCGGCTCGCGTGTCACACAAAATTCTTCTCGGAAGGCAAGACAAAGGATACGTTATAAAACGTGGAAACATACGAGGGCACCCACCTTTGACTTCGAACCTTTTCTTTCTCTTTATTCTGTTCTTCTTCTTCTTCTTTTACATCTCTACGTGCACCCTCACCCTTCGAAAACGACTGATTTACGAGCGAACTTCAAGACGAGCAGCTTTTCTTTTCTCCGTCTACTCCGAAATTTGCCTGCGTTTCAGGAAGATATTACGAATCGAGAGCGAGGGTTCATAAAGGTCGATCGCATGTTTTGACTCTTCTCTATTCTTTTTTCCCAATCGATAGATCGTATGTTTTTGATCTACGAAAGATACTTTTTCTAATATTATAATTTTTTTCGTGATATTATTATTTCTATCTAATATAATTTTTATTTATTTTTATTTTTATTTTTTATTTTTTCTATATCTTCCAACTATTCAAAGATATATTTTCACGTTAACGGGATATCAAATTGAAAGAGATAATTCAATTCCCACGTCAAAAAAATTGAAAGGGAAAGGGTAATTAATTTTTTAAATACGTACAATTTTTTAGTTTAATTCTTATTGATTTCACTCATTTTCTTCTATTCAAAAAAATTCAACATACAAAACGTTAACAAAGCTCTTTCTAATACTCAATATTCTTTTTCGTTGTAGAATTCTCTTCGTTTCTTCTTTGAGGAATAGAGAATCGATGAGAAAGGAAGCAGCATTTTGAGAAAAGTCGGACGAACCGAAGAAAGCAGCTGTCTTTTCTTTCCAAGTTTTTTGATTAAATCCGTTCCCTGTTTTCCAATTAAGAAAGAAAAAATGGCGGAAAGAAAAATGGATAGGTGGAAAAGAAATGAAAAAAAAACAATAGAGAAAGAGAAAGAGAGAGGGAGTGAGAGAAAGAGAAAGGAAGGTCGGAAAATATCAACATTCTTGTTTAGATCAGATTGGAAATAGGGCCAAATAAGGTTTCGAAAAAAATTGAAGGAAACTGTGTTAGGTCATTGATATATGATAATAGATTAAAAAAAGATTTGCGGGACAAGAGCTTTTCATTGAATACGAATAGTCAAATTTGATTAATATATAAATTTCATATGTGTTTAGATATTCTCGATTTAAAATTCATTTAAATATCACGCTTCTTTTAATTTCAAACAATAAAAATACAAGATATTTAACGTTTAGTTTTATTGCAAATCTCTTCATAATTTTAATTTATAACAAATTAGATTATTCAAAAGATAAAAATGATCGATATAACGTTTAATAAATTTAACAGATATAAAAGATAAATTTTACATTACATGTATGTGTATATATGTGTGCACGTATTTGCATGTGCATATACATGTACGTGTGTATATAATAATATAATACTTATGAAATTTAATACATTATAATATAACTTTAATAAATTTTAATTTTAATTTCGAATTGAATATAATTTAATTTTCAACTTTAAATATTTAAAGTTAAACAGAATTTCAAGTTCGCCAAGGGAAAATAAAAATGTGGAACGACGCGGAGAGACGCCGTAAATATTATATCTCTTTTTCTCTTTGTGAAACTCTCTTTTCGAAAAAAGCACTGGCAAGGGTCGGAAATAAAGTTCCCGGCGTGTTGGCTACAGCTTTTCAACGTGCTTTACTGTGGCAACGAGAACGACTACTATATACCAAGAGAGAATTCTCTCTTGGCTTCGAACGTGTGCGCGCGCGCACGCGTAAGATCCTCTTGCGATGATTCTTTTCGGCGTTTCCATTTATCATCGGCGAGAATCGAGGCGAGAGGCTTTGTATCGTTCCTTCGTAAGAAGCAAGTCGAACAATGGGGCCACAGGAAAATAATTGCGAGGATTGCCGTTGGAGCCGTGATGTCGGTCGCTGATATCATCCTGATTGGCTGTGTTGCTCGCATTCCATTTGAGGTTTTCCTCTCGCAAATAAATTTCCTTTTCACAATCCATATTAACTACCGAAATATTGAAATTATGTATTACTCCTAAGATATTTAATGGTACGTTATTTATTTCATAGAAATAAACTCTTATTTCATTGATAATTTCTGCTTAATGTTTGTTGTAAACAACAATTGTAAACAATTTATCGTAAAGGAAAAAAGGGGAGAAAAAAATTGATGCAATACCAATGTAGTTGTATGAATAATCGAATCAAGTAAAATTTGCTATTTCCTTTTTTCTATTTTGCTATTTTTCTATTTGCTATTTTGTTTTTTTTTGTTTCTTTTGGTTCTTATTTTATATAAACTTATCTTATTATCTTAACATACGAAAGATCTAAGATGACTATGAAACTTTATCATGAATGGAAAATGTTGTTTCATCGTCTCGAATATCCATGTTAAGGTAACGGTGCTTCGGGCAAAGATAGAACATTATTTTAGAATATATAGGTATATATACCTATATATTCTTGATATATATGTATTGTACCGAAGACACTATCAATATCAAATTTACAGAATGTGTAAAGATACATAGCGTGCCTTACATTCAGATACATGCGAAAGGAATTTTCATTTTATTGACTGCTTGATTTCCTTGGAATACCTGTTAACGTAATATTATTAAATTAAACAAAATAAATAAAAGGATTAATTTTTTACTGTATCCTTTTAAACGTGATATTAAAAGAGATCAAGGAATACTTGTTTATAATACATTTTATACATCGATCGAGGTATTCCCTTAAGGCCGTTGTAGTAGCATAATTCAGTATCGCACATAATGCAGTGGGACGATGACAGGCATTCCACGTAAAGCTAGATTTATACTCTCTCTTTTGTGCCCATGGGACACTTTCGACCTTTAGTAGCTACGAGGTGTGAAAGAACGAAAAGGATGTACTTGAAATTTCAGATGTTAACAATAGAGACGATTTGATTACATTTCCACGTACGTACATAAGTGACACATTTTTTCGTCTTGATTATATGTTTAATTAATTAAAAAAAAAAAAAAAAGAATTCATTTCAATCTTGAAGTGATTTCGTATTTAACGAGAATCCACTCCAATTATGAACTTTCAATTAATATCTCGCACGTTTCCTTTAGGACTCTTCTCTGTGAGGACGAATTAAGTGTCAGCCTTACTCGAAATTTTGTATTCTTCTCTCTCTTTCTCTCTCTCTCTCTCTCTTTCTTCTTTTCTTTTCTTTCTTTTTTCTCCTGCCGTTGTCGAGTACAGAAAATGACAAAAGCCGGCCTAAATCAACGAGGAGTTTTACCCAGGAGGCCCTCCAGGGGATTTACACAACGCTCCTCGCGCCCTTTTAGGACTCGAGAAGCCTTCTCTTCTCTTTCTTTCTCTCTCTTTTTCACGTACCTGCTGTCTCGTAAGTCCGACGCTTGCCTCCTCCTCCTCAGTCGAGAGTACGAGTAAATAAAGGTCTGTTCATGCGTGAAATACTTTGAGGGGAAGGCACCCTATTCCAACCGCGAAATACATGGAAACTCTTGTAACGTGAGACGAAATTGAAGCTACTGTCTCGATAGCAACACTACCACAAGTATCTACTATCACCATCGTTATTCTCCCTTTCCGTCGTTATCGAACTTTGTCCGTCCATGCGCGAAAGTAAACTCTCATCTTAACTTGCCTTTTACCGGATAAGTATTCTTCGAAGAACCAAAGGAATATGTTTATGTTACACTGTTTTTTTTTTATTCTCGATGCATCGTTTATCTTTAGCTCGATCGTTGTTTTCTTCCTTCGAGAGATCTACAGTGTAAATATCTTCTTTAGAGTAATGAGTAACTTCTGTCTTTTATTCGGCCAAAATTGAAAACCATATTGTTCGCAACATACATAATATTAAATATTTGATATATTAATAAAAACATTTTAATTTATGGAATGGTATTTGTTATTTTTGACATAAATTTATTTGATTCTGTTTCTCATCAATCAAACTTTTCGATATTGAGAGATATCTTTGAAATTGCGATTCTAATACAATTTTTTCAATTGTTTTTAACCAAAGCTATGACTTTTTTACTTTATCTAATAAAGTGTAACATTTTTGCAAGCCCGAAGGCCACGGGTTTGTCAACTATTGCTTTAAATAATGCACAGATATTGACATTCTTTTAAAAAATTTTTTTTTTTTATTACCACGGATTCTAGCATGTATGACCAGTGGCATAAAAAAGCTCATTGGACGACGTGTACGATTGATGGTTCATCGCAATACAATTTTAGTTATCGTTTTTGTTCTTAGTAAAAATGTCTTTCAATGAATTTCAAAAACTAATTTTTTGTTTGAATATTTAAGTAATTATAATAATCTATAATTAATAAAATAAGATGATTTATTTCTTTTTATATTTTTTTTTATAAAATATTTCCAATATAATGATGGTTGATTTTTACAAAGAGCTGCCTCATGGAGTAAAATAGAAATAACAACGTCGGTATGTTAAATGTATTATATTGCTTTATGTACTTTTTTCAAAAAACGAATATGAATTGTTTTATTATTAATGCTCAATTATTTATGACCATATGGAATTTTTTTCTCTCATAAATAAAATGCTATGTTACACTTCTAATGGAAGGTGGTAATAAATTAAAGAGAATAATAATAAGTTTCTATCTCTTATTTAATCTTTCATTGCTTCGAAAGGCATCAATGCAATTATTAAAATTTTACACAGCTCAAGTATATTTATTTCACGAGGAACCCGTATGCGCTTTGATTTAGACGAGTCGTTTCATTGTACAACAGTTCCGTTGCCAATTAACGTTTTCGCGGCATCACAGCTATTTCGATCTAGACTTGACTGGGAGAGAAGGAGAGAGAACGAGAGAGAGAGAGAGAGAGGGGGCAGAGAGAGAAAGAGAGAAAGAGAGACCGAGTTGAGCTCTGAAACAATTAACGTAACTTTCCGTGTAAATAAAAGTCTGCAACATCTGTCCGCCGGCTTTGAAGCCGGACGAAGTTTCTTCGGCTTGCGGAAGCCTTTCCTCAAATTTGTCTCTTTCTTTCTTTCTCTCTCTCTCTCTCTCTCTCTCTCTCTCTTTCTCTCTCTCCTCTCTCTCTCTCTCTCTCTCTCTCTCTCTCTCTCTCTCTTGTCAAGCACAACAAAGGCTATGGAAGCGGATACAAGTTTGTTGAAACAGGATAACGTTGAGGGGATTATAAGAAGAGTGATAAGGAAAGATGAGTCCGACAAGGTAGATAAGACAAAGTAAAATGTAATGCGGATCATGTGAGAAACTCTACATTACGAAGAGCTGTCTCATTTCTCGTGTAAGCTAATTTTCATCGTTTTTCGCAAATAAATCAATCTTTAAAACAAGTAGAAAAATTATTCACTTATGTCATTAATATAAATAAATGAAGACAATAATCGATCAGATACGACGTCATAAATTTAAAGTATTTAAAATTTTCTTCGATTTTCTTATTGTTAATGATTTATATAGAATTTATTCGTCAGTTTAATATGATATAACTATGATGTAAAAATTATTTAATCGTCGTAAATCTAAAAACGGAGGAATGACAGTTTAATGGAATCAATGATATTCGATGAAATTATTTTTATAATGTAAGATTTTATATATACATATATATATTATATATATATATTTATTATATTATATTATATATATTATATTATATATATATTATATTATATATATATATAATATAATAAAACATTGTATAGAAGACTAATCGAAGTAGAAAGAGTTCTGTTCCTGTTCATTGGCCGAATTAGATAGTAAAGTAGATACGTGGGTAACTGAACGGACGAGACGACCTTCCTGGCGCCATCTGTACGTGAGAATAGGAAGCAGAGCAATGTCTGGTAAAAACGTTCCATTACTACTGAAAGAGAAAATTCCGCCATGTCACAGGGCGGCAGCTTTCAAAGAAGAAAAAGAAAAAGAGACAGAATTCTCACTCTCTCTCTCTCTCTCTCTCTCTCTCTCTCTCTTTCTCTCTCTCTCTCTCTCTCTCTCTTTCTCTCTCTCTCTTTCTTTCTATCGTAAACGGTAGTTCGCAGAAAAATTTCTTCCAAACTCGATTTCTCCCTAGCTCCCCGTGGATGTCGTCTTGAACCGTTGCATCTGTTTTTCTTTCCACCTAAGAACGTTTTCCCGACGATTACTCGCGGCCCTTTTCGAAGCAAAACTCCGACCGCAATCTCTCCTAATCTGATTTCGTTTACAGCTTTTACCATCCGTTCGGTAGCTCGCTTGTTCGCGACTTTTCAAAGCGTACTTTCGACTTTTCCGTAGCTCTCGTTCGTCGTTGTTTCTTTTACCATTCAACTTATCTTTTCTTCCTCCGTTCGAAGAAAATTTACTAAAAGAAGTAAAACCCACGGGAAACGTGTGCACTTCTAAAGATTGAAAGGAGTTATCTCACAGTTATCAAAGCAAAAAAAAATTTTTCATTATAATGATCGAAAGTGTATTTTATTTTTTGTTTTTTTTTTGTTTTTTTTGTTTTTTTTTGTTTTTTTTTCTATAATATGTCAATCAAGAGACACAATTTATCTCATTAATTATGTTATTATCTTATTAAATTTATTATTATGTAATATTAATTATGTATTATCTTATTAAATTTATCTCAAATTTTTCAAAGTCCAAATTTATTACTCTTATAATTGTCATCATATTGATAGAATATAGAGCTTAGTTATAATTGTACAATTCTAATTGTACTCTGTATCTATTTATAAGATAAAGAATATAATTAATATTGAAGGTTTTACTAATCAGTTAATTTTATGAGGATATACATGTACTTTCGCAAGTATAATTATCTCAAAACATGCAGCGTGTCTAAGCACGAAGGAGGATAATTAATAATGTGTTATAAGAAACGATAAATGCAAGTGTTGCTTTAGACATACAAAGGCTGCTGTCTGACTATGATGTTATTCGAAGTAAGAAAACTGTGAATAAATAGACTGACAGATGTTGTCAGTAGTTTTTATTAGTCACTTCGTCCGTTACTACTTTCTTACAATGGAAGAAAACGAAAGTATGTGTTTTTCAATTTCGCACAGAGTATAGACAGTAAATTCGTGGGAAATTATTTTCTATGGATTTTCAATCTTGATAAAATTTCAGTTTACTAGGTTCCATGTTTGATGAATCGCATTCATTTATCGATTTTACAAGAAAACTTACTAGGAATAAAAATTTGTATCTTTCTTAGAAACTTTTGCAATCTTTCAAAAGTGACGATGAGTCTCAAGAATCAGAATTCTCGAAAGACGTTGCACTTCTCGGAATGATAACAAACGATTCGGGTAAATAAGAGAAAAAGTTGGAGTCGTTGATGTGGCAGTGCCAGTTTCGTGTCTACTCGATGCTTTCAAACTTTCTGATGGGAAAATTTTTTTTTTTCCTTTTTTTTTTTCCTTTTTTTTCCCCCCTTTATATCTCTTCCTCTTTCTCTATCTTTCCTCTTGCTTGTTCCTTATTGGAAGAACTTTCCATCGTAGAGCCTTCGTAGTTTGAGATTTCGATATTAAATATAAGAAAAAGAAAAATATTCTTTAACTTACTTTTGGAATGTCAATCGAACCTTTTGCTCTTTTTATAGAACTGTCGACGAAAGCGGATAAATTAAAAGTAGATCCTGCGATATTATGAAGTGACAATACCATAAAAAGTTCTCTCATCGAAAGGATTAAATTTGAATAAGTAAAACATATTTCAATAATCTTCTATCTTATATTTTCTTAAAATCTAATAATAATTTTTTATATAAAGATTAAAAATAAGAAATAAATAATATTGGTCATTAACGTATATTTTCTATATTAACTTTTTCTTTTCTATGTATATTTCTCGTCAATACAATTTTTCAAAATAAAAAATATCATTTTTATTCGAAGTAACTAATATGTATGAACGAAGAGAGATTCTTTTTGATCTTAAAGAACAGTTAAGTCGCAGAAAATGTTCTTATTCGTTGCATACGATTGATCTATCGAATTAAAATGTACGACGATCGACTCGTCGTCGTGGAAACGAGTCTCCCGTGGAAATTGTGCAAAAGCGCTGCCTCGCTGAACCGAAGAAAAGCTTCGTCCCACGGGAAAGCTCTGGAAACTTGCTGAAACGGAAGAGTGCTTCCTGCCGTCGGCGTCGGTATCCTATTATCCTATTTCGCCTGCGTAACGGACGTACATATAGATAATACATATAGTTGAATTGCATCGAGCGTATATGTACTGTGTCGTTTGTCGCCGTGATTTTGTGAAATTTTGAAATATCAATGTGAAAGTGTGTACTTTTTGCCGGGCGTAAAGTTGAAATGGATTCTCGGTATGAAAATTTTCGTTAGCGTTCAACGGACCGAATTTTATTTCATTTATTTTAACGTAACCGAAACAGAAAATACATTTTGTTTTCTTTTTTCCTATTTAACTTAACGTTTTTAAATCTGCTTTGTACCTATGTTATGGTAACATACGGCACGTTTAAAGATAATTCGTAATAAAATATAATTTAATCGGAAATGTAATTACCAAAAGAATTCATTATTTTGCACGTATTTTACGTATTATATTATATATAACGATACATACGTAACGGATCATTGGAGAAAGCTCTTGTACTTGTGGCGTATGTATATGATGTTCTCTGGCTTTATTCGTGTTGTATTCGCCCGTGTAAATCACTTTCCGCATACATCAAACTTTGGATGTAACATATTGTTCTGAAATGTAGAGAAACGAGACGTGCTCAACATGCAATACGATATTTCGAAGTGAATAATTATTCGAAAGGTGTTCTTGCTTTGGTTTCCTCCTCCCCTCTCCTTCTCTCTCTCTCTCTCTCTCTCTCTCTCTCTCTCTCTCTCTCTGTCTCTGATTTTGTTTTCTGCCAAATAATATTCATAGTATATAGGTATGACAACACATACATGACGAAAGAAAACAAATAGTACGATGATAGAGCAGACTAGTATGCACATTATATCCCAACTTTGTAAAAAGATGAATAGATGATAAAAATGAACAGAAAAGGATAAATATAATAAATATGAGAAAATGAAAAATAAAAGCAGAGGAAAGGGAAAATAAACAATTTTCGACTGATCGCTCGTTTTTTACCATAAACAGAAGTTTAAACTGTGATAAAATTTTGTCAATGAAACACGAAGTAATGATCTTATAGAGAAATTATCATCAATAAAAATGGAAGAAAAAGTTATTTTCTGATTATATCTATTCATAAGTTTAAATGATTTTTCTTATTATTTTTATGACAATTAAGCTCATAAATTTATATATACTTTGATCTGATTTTTTTTTCTTTTTTAATATAAGCTCAATGATAGAGTTAGAAACAATGCCTTTCTTTGCGGTAATTTCAATATGACATGGAGGAATATATCAGGGAAATATGTAAGTGGAAGAATTCACAAGCCCTGTTTGTGCTAGCGATCAAGTCTCCGGTTGGACAAATAGCTCATCGAGCATTGAAATCTTTGATTTCTCTACCATTTTATATGAATATATAATTATCAATTATAAATAATTTGTAACCATATATATATATATATATATATATATATATATATATAAATAATAAATATATATGATAATGCATAATAAAAATCTTGATTGAAGTCGAACATTTTTGTCATTTTAAAAGTAATATTGATTTAAAAATGTAAAAAGAAATTAAAACAAGTATCTTTTGACAAATTTTTATCTTGGTTAAGATTTATCTATAGATAGATAAAAAAAATTAGTGAAATCAAAGAATTAAAAAAAATCGATATTTTCCAACAAACGAACTAGTTTTTACTATATCGAATTTTTTAAAAGTTACTTACTAATTGAACGTGTAGCTCGAGCTTACTGCAAGGTAATAAATATCGATTATCGGTGTTCTCGCTTATGTAGCTGTGTATCGCATGACACAAGTGCATATGATATATGACATAAAATGGCTCTGTGTGTCTGCTAAATTATTAAATACCAAATCATCGAGGGAACGTTATATTTCATCATTATAGATCGTTGTTGGCGTTAAATAACACGTCATTTTACGTATATATAACGGATGTCAAAATAATTGAGATATTCGATGCCTCAAAATATTCAGTAACCACGAAGCACGAATAATTCTTACTTACAATAAAAATAATAAATAGCAGTGTCATCGATTCTAATTAACTAAGAAAAATTTCACATAGAATTTTAAGGCAATTATTATGTTGCTATTCCATTAAACTGTTTATTAATTTTAATTTTGATATTTTCGCAAAATACCCATAGGCCGTTAATATTTTGTATTTTAAGAAATATTAAATGTTGGGGTTAGAGAATTCCTTACGGAGTATTCAAATGAAATGAATATTTCTCTAAAATAATATTCCAGCGTTAACTGTGTGCGTTTTACGAAATCTCTTCGACATGTTTCTACTTTAATTCGAATTCTACATTAATCCTCATTGAAGAGAGACATATATGAATACACGAATAAGTCGCGAACAGTCTACCACATTGACTGATATAGTTATGATGATATATTACTCTGCGGTGCTTCAACTACCTTAAAACAATTTACATAAAATAACTACGACGCAAATGTTACCATTATATTTTTGATATTATGAATGACCAATTGAAAAGTAAAATTTATTTTCAAGAAATTTTCCTCGTAACATTATCGAAAATAAAATATATAAAGAGATCGAACGTATTAATGATCTCTGATGGAAAATGAATGATTTTAATTTATTGTAGATATTTTATTTACTAAATACGACTGTGAAAGAGAACGAAATAATTAACGTTGAATATTAATATCGAAATATGTCATTCTTCTGTATTTTATTGCTTTACCTTAACGATTATTAATTAAATTGATTCCAATCTTTCATGTTTTTTCCTTTTTATTTATGAAACTATAAAATTATGTAATTGTTTATTTCAGAAACAGTTTATGATCTGCTCGTAACTACGGTAACGTCAACGGACGACCTCAATTTTTATATTGACGATGGCCTCGACGGATTTCCGGCTTTTGGTTTCCGACCTGGATCTGAAGTAAAACAACCCTATAGACTCTATCTTCCTGAGAAGTTGCCGGCCGAGTTTACTCTGTTGGCTATTTTTAAACCGATTTCCTTTAGGACTAGCTACCTCTTCGCAGTTCTCAATCCCTTTGAAACTGTTGTGCAATTGGGCATTCGAATTTCGGTAATTCTAAATAACTATATTTAAATAATGACGTTTTATTTTTTTTTTTTGTCATTTTTTTAATATCTAGTCTTTGAATTATTTCCATAACATTTTAATGAATCTAAATAATTTAAATAGAATAATATTTATAATTGAAATTTTCTTTCTTAATATATGAACAAAAATATGATAATATTTTCTTTCATCTGTTTTTTTTTAAAGGATGGTCCAGGCTCTAATCAGAATATTTCATTGGTTTACACGAACTCCGATGAGCATTCCCATTCGGAAGAAGTTGCCAAATTCACCGTTCCAAAGTTGACGAAAAAATGGTCCAAAATCGTCATCAAAGTGTCTATCACCGATGTTACCTTATATTTGAATTGCCATGAGATGGCTAGGCAGAAGGTAACCAGAATTCCTTTGGAATTAGTTTTTGATACTGCCAGTACGCTTTACATGGCTCAAGCTGGACCACATATTCAGGAGAGATACGATGTAAGTTATTTGAACATTATTAAATTACTTGTTCTCGAAATCGATTTTGAAACTTATAACAATCAAGATGTTTCGTTTCAATGTGGAAGAAATATCATGGAATATTTTTATTAAATTATAAATTATCTTTTAACAAATTGAAATATATTTCAACAATTTTTCTACCTCGAAACGAATATACTTATTATCGTTTTAACTTTCTTTCTTTAAAATTCACGAGTTTGGTTATGACGCGTAAATCTAAATAAAAGATTCAAGATGACAATAATCTACAATGGAAAGAGAATAAATCCTTGTACGTGGGGTATAGAGTGAAATCACCAAACGAGAAACATTTAAATTTGCATGAAATAATAAATTTAAAAAAGGATTTGTAAAATAATAAATATAATAAATTGTACATTTAAAAAACGGAAAAAGAACGCAGACGAAATTATATGATTTTCTTTTTTATTTGTTCAGTTATACTTATAATGTTTTTACAGTTTTTTCAAGTTCTATTATCATTCTTATATGAACAGATGAATAGAATCGAAATAAAAAAATGAACTTAACAACGTCATTCATCAGACTCTTCTAGATTTGCGATAAAATATAGGTATTCACGAATTTCAAAAAATTCTCTTTAAAGTCTTGTCTTGTCAAAAACTGAATGATCGATGAATAAAGATTATCGATTTTATTGTGTCGAACAAACCGCGAGAACGAAGTTGGATCGTTTGTTGAAATATCCATTTTTTACGTTACATATATAAAATATTCACTTTTCACGATATATATGTAGCCGTATATATTATAAATTATCTCAATAAAACCCAATCAATTTTTAAAAATAAAATATTTAATATTTTTCTGTTAAAGAGAATATATACAATTATTATATTCTCTTTATCATAATTTGTCATTAATCTGTGTTTAAAATTTATTTAATCGAACGAATATTAAAGTTAAAACTCACGAAAGGATTGAAATATTACATAATATAATAAAAGTGCATAAAATATAGGATTAGTAATAACCATATGCAAAACATTTTGTAGAGGGACGATTAATCGTTAAACGTGACTCCATTGGCTTTGCAGAATGTCACGAAGCTATCCATGATGATTTAATCCGTACAATAGTCGATAGGAAACGTGTTAATGGTAACGCCGCGAGTTATCTAGCTATGACAATTAGTTTCTATTTGAGACGCATTGTGATTCTCGAGTAAATGGCCGCGCTTTAAACAGTGTACAGGCTTGGTCGTACAAATGATTCATGCGAAACCTTTGTTAATTAGTTGCTACCGGTAATTGTTGCAACGTGGCTCTGGTCAACATTTTGTTATAATTACATTATGTTCTATTGGTGCGACGAAATGCTACAGTAGTGGCGCCATAATTAATAGGATACGTTCACACGACGAATTTTGACCAGACTTGCCATATTTTAGTCTACCAATCGATCATTTCTTTCACCGATGGTATTAACATTAAATCCGTACCACCTGCGTTTAGATATGTCAAAAAGCGGAATTAATTTTCCACCATTTCTTACCAGAAACATTAATCTTCGTTTAATCGATCTCGTTATTACGAGTCGTTTCTCGTAATATATTTTACAGGGAACAGATGAAAACCGAATTGTCAGCGTTTATCAAGTTGTTTATCCGAATATTTTACAGGTAAATGCATTGGGCAGATTTAAATTCGCATAAAATCAGCCAGTGTTACGTAGGTGTATTAATTTTTGTCGCTATTCGATTTGAAAAAAATCCAGATTTCTTTTTATTATTATTATTAATATTATTATTATTAATAATATTCTTGTTCTTTTTATTTAAATTATTCTTAATGATGTCGACATTGATACTGTAATTAAACAGAAAGATGACCATCTTCTAATCAGTGATAATCAAAAACAACCGATGTCAATATTCATACGTATGAAACTATTGATTTATCCGAAAATATTCGAGAAAAAATCAAAATATCATTTTTTTTTTCAAAATATCGATACTATATATCCTCGTGAAGTACAACTTAATAGTTTATACGAAATTCCCTTTTTTTGTTTTTATCGTCAAGGGATTTCCCAAAATCTCCTTTCATTTTTTCATTCCTTCCACCATAAAATTTGAGCAATTAAAAGTGCAAAATTCGTTTAAGCTTTCGAGCTTTGTAACTCGACAAAATGGAAATAAAAAAAAAAAAAAAACAAAAAAGGAAAAACACTCTACATATCGGTTCGCGATAAAAATTCAACGCATTCTGTGTGAATTGGAAAATACTTAGCTTTAAACCGTCATTTTAAATGAATTATAGATTTACTGATTCAATCAAAATTTAATGTAAACAATTTAGAAACTTTTGAAATTTTCAATAAGACAATGGAACAATAATTACTTGATTATCTAAGTCACAATATGTATTATAGTCATAATATTAGGGAAAGTATAATTATTAATTTAAATAACGAAAGTTCTGATATATTTTTTAACTCATTTGGAATTCAACTTTTCTTTTTCCCTTCTCAAGTATGCCGCATTTTGAAGCAATACAATTGAACAAAATTTATAAGCTATACGATCGTTTGCACTAGTAACGAAACGAAAGAAATAGAAGAGAACGAGAGAGAATAGCATTGATATTTCGATTTTCATTCAATGTTCGACGTTATATCACCCTTTTAATTAACTCACACCTGTTTTGTTATTTTTTTCTTTTTTTTTGGTTTCCTTGTTCTCTCGTGTTTTACATGCTCTCGTGCTCTTGTTTTACTTTTCCCGAGAAAGGAAAACGTTAATATCATTGCAAACATTGTTTTCATAAAGTTTGTGGGAACATTTCTCTATAGATCAAAGAAAATTCTTTTCTTTTTTTTTCTTTTTTATCTTTCTTCTTCCTTCCGTTTCTTTCCTTCTTTCTTTCTTTCCTTCTTTCTTTCTTTCTTTCTTTCTTTCTTTTTTTTTTTTTTAGATTTGTTTTCTCTCTCACTGGATTTATGTTCATAAATATTATAAGCACACTAAAAGAAAATAAAGAGTGAAATTATATGAGAGATACAAACGCGAGAAACTCTAAATGCCTCTTCATTGCAGCGTGTCCTTTTAGTGTCACGATACGTCCGTACGGTGGACGTATCGACGCATCAACAGGAATATCGTTCAATTTGTGGCGGATTATTTGAGCGAATAAATCGGCCGGGCGTACCGATTAATTTCACTCGTTGGAATTGATATTTTCGCCATGGCTCTGACGCTTTTAATTTACCTACCTTCGTGTACACCTTGTTTTATCCGATTTCCCATTACCTTGTTTTTTTTTTTTTCATTTTTCAATAATGATAGAAAAAGAAGAAGAAAAATATTGATATCGTAGTTACTAGATGGCAGAGTGAATAAATTTATAAATAAAGAAAGATAAAAATAGGAAGAAAGTAAATACTTGTTACGATTGAAATTATTTTTGGATCTTTCTTTCTCTCTCTCTCTCTCTCTCTCTCTCTCTCTCTCTCTCTTTTTCTTTTTTCATTTTCTGAGAAAGAAGATAGTCTCTCATTTTTCTTCCAAAACACTTAAAAATCGAGTCATCAAAAGTGTTAGCTTCGCAAATTCATTTTTTCTCTTGCTCCATTGACATCAACCGAGCAATGTTGTTCTTACTGGATGATGTTATCGATTGTTTGCCAATGTTTCCATTTCGTAGCTTCACGCCCTTCGCCTCTCTGACTCTTAGCCATCTTCTTTTTTCTCCTCTCACGGTTGACTTCTTGATGTCTTTTCGGAATAACAACGGGAATACTGGGGAGAAAAGTTTTGCAGTCGTTCGAGCTCGCACGAATCGCAACTTCTCTCTCCACGCGGACTAATCTCTATAAATTGAGAGAACGTGGCACCATCGGAAGGAAGGAAGGAAGGAAGGAAGGAAGGAAGGAAATGAAGAAAGGAAAAGGAAGAAAAAGGAGAAGGACTTCGAACGATAGAATGACAACAAGCAGAGCTTGCATATTTTATATTCGACGTGATATACTTGGCCGAGTTTTCATAAAACTTAACGTGCTTAGTTTGTTTTTTTAAATTAAATGTTGAATCGTTCAACATTACCGTAAACTTTGCTTAACTTAACTTATGTATATGCATATGTACTTATGTTAGGTATATATGCATATATGTATTTGTGTGCATGTATATATATATATATATATATATATATATATATATATATATATATATTATTTGTCACGCAAGAGAAACATAAAAGTTGACGAAGCAAACGATCTTTCGAGAGAAGCAATGACGACATTTTAGCTTCTGGATGAGATTGCTTCCGAGGAAATACGTGATCTAGATCTTTCGTCTTCGAAGAAAGACAAAACTTTCCTTCTCTCGGTATGATATAGATTTTATTATAATAATGCAATATATTCGAACACGAGGAATACTTGTTCTATCGAAGGAAGTATCTCCATACATACATAGATACATCTTATCTTCTCTACGTATAGTCATCAAATCGCATGGTCGATGAAATTGCAAAATGCGCTCGATGGAATGATCAAGAACAGAGGAAAAATATTTTCAGAGAAAGAAAGGAGAGTGTAACAAAATTGAATGTTTTTAGATATCTCTTTTTTTTTTTATGAAAAACGATTAACCCTAATTTGAGAGTATATAAAATTAGACAAAGACATTTTTTTTTTGTTATTATTATCATCATCATCATCCTTTTTTTTATTATTACCAATCTAAATTTGGAACTCGAATATATGTCTTGTCTATTTAAAAAAGCTCTATGTGTTTGGCTGTTCGTATAACTCGACACATAGTGTACTATACTAGACGTGCTGCGGAAGAAGGCGAGGATTAAATAAAGAACGAGAGACCGGATGCGATTCATGCTTCACCACTATCCGTACCACTACCATCAGCATCACCAAGGCTACCACCTCACCACGTACTTACGCTATACCGAGTCACACTCCACTTCCTTGGTGTTTCTCTTCTCTCAAGTTAAGCGCTTCTGCTTTTTAATAAGCACTCTTACGCTCGAAATTACGAGCACGTTTCAAACCATTAATCAACGACGACACTGTGTACCTTATTTTCTAATCCTTTCTCTCTTTTCTTGTACTCTTTTTTTCTTTCTTTTTTTCTTTCTTTCTTATTTCTTTTTTTCTCTTTTTTTTTAACTCTCGAAATATACACTGGAGCAAGTCGAGAAAGATCCAAGCTTCTTTCTCGAAGTTTAACGAGGTAATATTTGTAGTAAGGAAAGTATCCTACAAACGGGATACCTATTGTATCCCTGTAGCAAACGACATATAATAAATTTTGTCGTTGAAAGCTGGCTATTCGAGTGTATAGTATAATTTATTCGAGGCGACAACTAAGAGAGAAAAAGAAAGAGAGAAAGAGAGAGAGAGAGAGAGAGAGAGAGAAGAAAGAGAGAGAGAGAGAAGAGAGAATTAAAGGGAATTCTCTCTCTTTCTCTCTTTCTTTTTCTCTCTCTGTTTCAAGACTTCGTTCGAGTTTCCCCGCCTCCTTTACAAAGTCATTTGAATTCTCGCCTTCGATCTTTCTAATTCTCAGCAACGTACCGTTATTCCAAGAGTAGTACCGTCGTCATTGATGTCGGGATAGGGAGCCGTACGGGAATTCTCTTCGTACTTTTCCGTGCGCTGAATCGAGAACCGCATCAATTAATTTACGAGTGTGATTTCCGTTTGCCGCCGTTACGATCACTTTGAGTGTAACCAACGTTTCGAGCTTTCGATCATTCTACTTACCTAACTTTTCATCCACGTGTAAACACTTTATTTACAGATAAATAACGCCCATGGAAATAACTTCTGAAAGTTATTTTTTGCGTTGAGTTGAAAAATGAACTCTTGATAAAATCGATACTACTCATTTCCTACCTTATCGATGACTTCCATTTTATCTTTATTTATTATATTACAATATTTTATCTCTTTTCACATTATATATATATATATATGTGTGTGTGTGTGGGTAGTTCTAAAAAATGAAGAAAGAATTTTCTAAAAATTCGATACGACCGATCGTTTCTTCAACCTTATTGATTTTTCTTCTAATTACCTTTTAACTCATCGATATAAACTTTCTATTCGAGTTATGAATTAATCGAAGTTCCAGAAAGTTTTGCGAATTTTCAAAGTATTTTGAAGAAACTTTAGAATGAGATAAGAATGGGAATAAAAAAAAAAGGAG
>NC_140810.1:5627500-5777500 GCF_050613455.1 Vespa mandarinia | reverse complement strand
ATATAAACTTGTCTTGTAGAAACGACCTTGATTGCGTCACTTCATCGTATTCATTTGTTCCCTGAAACATTCATTGGAATAAATTATCCGAAATTCTTGGCGATTCGTTCTATTTCCTCGTATACGTTGGCATTACCATTCAATTAACATCTAATTGGAAGAAAAAGCTGGGTCTCGTTTAATGATCGACGATCAAAGTGGTGAATTCATACATTCAACTGCTTGCTTTAGAACGGTAATTCAATTTTTTTTTTTCTTTTTTTTCTTTTGCAAGTATTAAGAATCGAGTATGAGAAAGAAAGACTTGAGATTATTCGTAGCAATTTCATGTTTTGTATCTGATCAGTCATTCGTTATTATTACTGATTATACGCAAGCTCATTATTATTTTAATAAAATGAAGATATTTATAGTTTATAAGACATTTAATTTAAAAAAAAAAAAAGAAGAAATGTATATTATTTGTTTAATTATTAATAGTTCGCGAAACTAAGTTCTTCCCTTTGCATTGTCATGAATTTTTAATGAAACTGATTTGTTTGAATGAACAAGAAATATAAAACTCAATTTGAAAATTTATTTTCGAATTACTGGCCCATTCAAAAAGATCGATTACATATTTTATCCAGTAAGAAAGCTCATTCTATTATATCTTTTCTCTTCGATTTATTATATTATCTGATAAAGAGACCATGGAAAAGAATGAGAAAGAAAGGGATAAGTTTAGAAAGCAATACCATGCTCTCGTTTGCTTTCCTCTTCGATGAGGAAATTCATTTAAATACTGATAGACGCGGATTATTTTCTTGCCGCAATCGTTTTGCATTTTCACTCACACCCTCTCGATTCGCAATCTTCCTCTTTCTCACTTCTGCTACCCCTCATTTTCTCTCTGTTGTTCGACCTCTTCATCCGCTTTTCTCTCTATAACGTGACGACGGCAGTGTTGTTCCGAACGACGGATAGTAAATTGATTATCGATTCCGAATAAATTCTGTCGAGCTCGTGATTGCTCGTCGTCAATCAGCGGCTCTCTTAACTTTCTTCCTCAAAGGAATCATCGAAGAATCACTTTTTCCTTGGATTCTAAAGAAAAATTGCTTTTATTTGGATATTTTCATAATTGCACAAATCTTTCTTCTTTTTTTTTTCTGTATCCTTTTATTTTTATCAGAAAATACGAAAACTAAAAAGCTCGTTAATGCTGAAACGCGATACGAGTTTCGAATAAAGTGTCACGCACCGATCGAACGATGTAGCGTTTAATCCGGAGAATAATATTATTCCAGCTTTTCCGAAACGATTAAAACCGTTTTTGCGATATCGAATATGCTCGTAACGATTTAACAATGATCGATAATACTAAATTACTTCAGAAGTTTCTCGAAAATACGTCGAAATTAATGCCATTTTTTTTTTTATTTGCCTTTGTTTTTATTTTGTCAATTTTGTCTTTATAGTATTTCTGAATATTTTCAATGCGTATCATTGAATAATTTTTTGAGAATAGCGAATATTTATTTGCGATTAATGTTTGAAATGATTAAATGAAAAAGTAAGAATAAAATGACTCGTATCATATTCGTATTCTTTTTCGAAACAAAGAAAGACAATTTTGAAGATACTACTTCTCATTCTTTTATTCTTTTTTTTTCTAATTTATCATAGGAAAACACTTTCTCGTTAGAAACTCCGTGAAGAGAATAACTATTGGGGACAGATAGAATAGAAAAAAAAAAGAGAGAAAGAAAAAGCGAGGCAAAAACAAAAACAAAAGCGAAGAGATAGAAGGTAAGGAAAACCAAAAAGCAAGCGCGAGGACGAGCCCTGGGCACAACATTCGCAACGTTGATCTTTGAGTTCCAGAGCACGAACGCGAGAGTGGAAACTTTCCTTTCTCGTGCGCGGCTTACAAAGTTCCCCAGGAAATCTTGAGGAGAGTGGTAAACCGGAAGCGATGTGAAAGTAATTATCCGGCTACTTAGAAATTTAACACCGTATCTTCGATGGTAAAAGAGTTTTCTATCTATACCTTTTTCCTCCTTTTTTGACAACCCTTTCTACGAGGACCTCATCTCTTTATTTCCGAAAGTCTAATTACATCGACGTAAGTTCCCGATCGATTGAGAAACACGATACTTATTCGAATAGAAAATAATGATAGGATGACCGATCAAAAGTTAGCTACTTTGCAATTTCACGTCAACGTTAAAGAAATTTGTCTATTCAAGGATCAATCCATTTTCTTCCTATCAAGATAAACGTCAATTATTTTTATTTATTTGTTTTGTTTTAATAATTCGAATATTACAGAATATATAATATTTCATTATGTAAATTTTATTTCAAATATTTCATTTAAAATATGTTGATTGATAATACATTTCAACTATTATTTTTTAACAGTGTGTGACATAAAAAAAAAAAAAAGAAAATTATGATTTGTTACGTTTGTTATTGAAATACATAATTGCTATGGAGATTAGCAACAAGTTTTGAAATGTAAATTAAATAAAAATGAAGTTATTTTCTCTTTCTCAAAGAATGTTTGGTATTTTCAAAGGAAACAAGTTATTAACGTTTCAATCGTTAGGTAACTCTAAGTATCTTAAAATAAAATAGGTAGTTCCTGTCGTTGCGAGACAAAGTTTATTATAAAATCTCGTAACCGTAGCGTGAAAAATTACTGTGGAGAGTTATGCTGTGGATAAAGTGAAATTTTTTTCTTTTTCTTTTTCCTTTTTTTTTCTTTTTTTTTTTTTTTACATAGTACGTTACAAACGACACAGTCATTTTTCCTTCACAGCCTTGTTAATGAAGAGAGAAAGAAGTTCGTTATCCTTAAACTCGTGACTACTTATCGTTACAATTGAAATTAAGATAAGGAAGATACTCGAACGGGGAAGGTCGGAATACTTTGAATGCAGAACGAAATAGGAAGCGCGATATTCATCGTATGCTTCCTCGTAGTTTTACATTACAACGACAAAGAAAGCAATTGCGATCTCGTAGGGGTAACATGCAAAGGAACTCACTTTCGAACGAGGACAAGCCTCGTCACGCTATACCATTATGCGTTTCAACAGCATAAGAAAAACGTATGGAAGATAGGTAAGTAAGTATGTGTTTGAGACACGGAACGTTGAGTAGTCAATATCGAATTATCCTACAAAGAAGAAAATAGCTTATCGATCGAACTTTTCAATAATGTCATAGAAAATTTATCGTATAAGATTACTAGCTGGTTTTCTATTTTCAAATAAATTGATCGAATAATTTTAATAGAATTAACAAAACATTAGAATCGTATACGAACCTGTCAATTAACATTTAAATACACATGTAATTGCATAATTTAATGTCTTAATGTAAAATTTAACACGCTTGTACCGATTTAGTTCTTCGTTAAATTTCATAAAAAAAAAGTTATTCAATTATTCTATTATTTCTACTTAATATTTACTTAATAGCTAGTGTAATAGTTTTATAGTATTAGTATAATAGTATAATTTTTTGATCCTATAAAATGTCAATTAATAGTGAATCATGCGTAATACGATATTTCAATCGCATAAAATTTCTCATTCATATTGTTTCTTCGATAACCAAAACGATCGACATGGAAATCTCGGAAATCGTTGGAAAAACGAGGTACGTAATTCGAAAACGTGGTTTGCAACGAAGCAATCGAATAAATAACGATTAATAAATAACTGCAAAGTCGTCTCATTAATCTCTCGTCGACGCAAATTCACGGATAATCGAACGAGTACCGTCATTGGCAGCGCATCGTCCAATCTCAAAATTTGCCAACAAATCCTGCCTTTCGATGCATACGCTCGAAACGCAATGGCAGAAACTCGAAATGCAATCGAGCCACGACTGATTAAAACGCGATCAACGCGCTACCGAATTAGCATAAACAAATTCTTCCGCAACATTTTTTTTAAATCGTCATTCCAAACCTTCACCCCTCCCCCTTTAACCACCCACCACCCTTTTCATCGTTTGCTGCAGGCATGTTTGTTCCATCGCTTTACGCGAATTCCTCTCTCTCTCTCTCTCTCTCTCTCTCTCTCTCTCTCAAAACAGTTTTAATCGTTGTTTCTTCCTTTATTTGTCCTGAAAAAACAATGGACGACAATTAAGCAAGTAGATGCAATTAATTAACGTATACCATTTTCTGCTCTGATCATAGTTGTTCTTTCTTTATTATTTTTTTAATCTTTTCAGATCTCTATATAATTCAGAGATCACGTTAATTGTCGATTCTTTTGCGAATATTAATAAATTCTTTTATCAAATTCGATTATTATATTTTAGCCAAACGTTTTATTCTTTTGTCATTGACATTTGCAAGCGTCATTTTATCGGATGACGAATATTTCTAATTCGAGATAAAGATATTATGATAATAGAAGTTTCCATTTGGGCTGTTGCTTTATAAAGCTTTCTTTTCATTAACAATCGTTTACGTTTTTTATTTTTATTTATGTGTTTGAATTCAATGGAAGAAACTTAATTTGATCTATCATTTAAACGTACTGTTTATAGTACGTAAATACGTTGGCTATGTATTAATAGCAATTTTAAATTAGATCTCGATAATGAAATGAATAAGGAATAAGGATCAATGGACTAGGATATCTCTGTCTACAAAATTATATAAATAACTAAGGACCGATGCTTTGGATACTATCTGTTATTCACAAAATAAACGTATAATATCATGTATGAACATGATTATATATAAACATCGTAATAATAATAATAATAATAATAATATGTATGTATATGTGTGTGTGTGTGTGTACAAAGTTCATTTATCAGCGAAACAATGACACGACTATGAAATTTGATAAACAAAAAACTATCGTAAAACCCTGATGTCTTCGATATTCTAGTTCTTCGTACGATTTTATATATCAAGACAGAGTGAATACACGCAAACGAAAATATCGATCGTAAGAGTTCCGATCGAGTAAACTATAAAAGAAATTTTGTGGTATGTACCTTCTCAATGTGACAGCAGTTTCTTACGGCAGCGATATTACACACGGTCAACCGTGGCAGCTAGTAACGTTTACCTAGCTTCAACCCATGTATCCCTTGAATCCCCAGGTGGTACCTTGCAACACCAACTCCGATACACATTCGATAAGGCTCAGGCGAAAGAACTCTGTAAAATGGCGTTTCCCGCGATATGCGTACCTCCTGTATTTACTATTTCTAGGAAATGGCTCGATTCTGGGGCAGCGTATCCAGCACGAAATTTGTTACGACCCAGCTTTCGTTTTATCGACCAACAAAAAGCAACCCTTTCTCTCTCTCTCTCTCTCTCTGTTTTCCTCAGATCAAATCGACGACATAACTTCTATATTTTCTTGTCCACCATTGCAATCGAGAACTTCTGATATACGACTTATTCAAACGGTCACAACTTATCAGATGTTACTAACGATTCGCTGAGAATTAAAAACAATAATTGATTAAATTTTATTGTCGCACGATATGACCAACTGTATTTTGATGTTTTTTTTTTTCTTATATTACGAAAATTAAAAAATTAATCTTTTCTTCGTGTATGAATATGTACAGATAGAAACAAATTTACAACGTTACTTTCATAAATCAATGTTTGATTAAATTAAATTATTATTATTTCGTGATGATTATATATAATAAAAATATAAATTTCACTTTAAATAAATATAGTGATACCTTTGTATTATAAAATACATTGCAAAATCATAATTACTTTATTTTTTTTTTTTCTATTAAATAGAAACTATATTAAATATAAAGTTTATTCTACATGGTCTTCTTCACAAGAAAAAAACACTTGAAAATGTAAGGACAATTTTTGAAAGTGTAAAGGAGCAGAAAAAACATTCTTAATTCTCTTCCTAATCAGAAAAAGATCCGTGTGGATAGACCGGAGAAATATATTCGGAATCTAATTTGAGAGAATCGCAAGATCCTCTCATTCTCGTCTCGTTGAAACCACTAATTCGTTCCGCAATATCTGTCTTTCTCTCCGTAATCTCTGTGTTACACCATTACTTCTTCAAATCCACAAGCGTGACCATTCTAGAATCATTCTCGACAATCGTCGGCGATATCCAACTCGAGAAAGCCACCAATGAAGACAATAAACATTCTTTTTTCTCACCTCTCTTCTTTTCTTTTTCCTTTTTACGACTAAAAAAAAAAAAAAAAAAAAAAAAAAGAAAGAGAAAGAACATTCAAGTGCGTCTCGAATTCAATTTTTTCAATTGTATTTTTGTCCATGGACAAAAAGAAAAAATACATTAAAAGAAAACAAAAGATGCAAAACATATAACATAATGTGTGACGATCGAAGAAACCTCAGAAACGTAAAATTTTTAATAAAATTCGCACCTCGACAATATCAACCGATCACATTCTCACTGTCCGCGAGCCGACTATACGGCCTGTTAGCTGATAGGCCGGATCGAATAAAGAACGGAAAGTTTTATCGGACGCATGGAAATTTCGTTGGATGAACGCGGGATATTGCGTTGAACACATCGCCGATGTATTTTGTTCGTAACGCGACGAGCGGAAATTTCGAATCAAAAGATGGAATCACCTGTATGTCGAGGATGATAGGAAACACGTTGTTGTTTCCGAGAGAATGCACGTTTTGCGATGCTTCCGCCGATAGCTGTCGCGTTGTGGCTGTTGTATAAATCGGAAAAATACACTTTTCGAATTGACACTTCTCTCTTTTTCATTTATTTTTTTTTTCCTTCTTTTTTCTTTTTTTTTCTTTTTTTTTTTTTGATAGTATGTCGATAACAATATATGTATATGTATATATTCGCTTTTTATATTAGTTACTATATATAGGATAAATCATCTATATAATTAGACAATTACCAATTATTTAAAAATTTGATACATTTAAAAGTGAAAGAACAAAAGTCATCATAAGAAGTGTATTAAAAGAAATTTATCAAGTAAACAATTTTTAATTAATTTCATTAAGAATTCACCTCGACTGTATCATTTTAATTCGATTGCAAAAACTTTGCCAGACCCGTAGCTAACTTCTTTTAATTCATTTTAAAAAATTCGCAAAACTTTTCAAGCGTGAACGGAGTCATATTCGCAGGATCTTTCGTAAAAGAGATATGTTTGTAGAATACGATTCGAAATTGGTTGGAAACATTAAAAGCGATCCCGATATATTTCACCAAACATCACTTTTAATGTTTTCATCGATCTGGATCATTAACACGACTACGAGATTAGCATTACTCGTGCTATAAATTTCTTGTCGAAATAATCGATGTAATGCGGATATACACATTGCGGCAATTGGTAAAAAATGTCCCCTTCGACGTGCTGACGCATTGTCGACAGTGAGAAGAAGATAGAGAGAGAGAGCAAAGCTATAAAAAATCACGGAATTGTGGAGTGGAAGCTTATTTGTATACGTTCTCTCGTGTGTTACAAGTAAATTTCTAGAATAAACATTATTAAAATTGAATATTACAAACTACAACAGAATAAAAAACAAAGAAAGGAAAAGAAAAGAGAAGAACAAAACGAAATAAAATATAGGAAAAAAAAATACAGAGAGAGAGAGAGAGAGAGAGGGAGGGAGGAATAAAATGAATATGAAAAATATGTAGTATTAAAAAGATAATTTTTGGCGTTGTAATTAAATTATCATTAATATAAAGCATCGACTATATTTTGTTCGAGTAAAATGTATTAAAAAGGGAAGAAACTAAACAGCTTTAGCGTGATAAATATTCGTTACTGTGTATATATTTCTTTTATCTTTGCCTCTTTCTTCTTTCTCTCTCTCTCTCTCTCTCTCTCTCTCTCTCTCTTTTTCTCTTTCTAGCTGTGCAATATCCTGTTAATTACTTTAATGCGAGAGATACTGGGGTCATGTTCATATAGCGTTAATAACTCCCATCATCTTTTCATTGTATCTAAGTAGTGCAACACACTTGCAAATCAATGTTGTTCCACGATTTAATGCATACATTTACGTATGAATTGTTTGAATCACAATCAAACAGTCCAATTGAATCGAACGTTTATATCGTTTTCCGAATCGTTAGAAGAGCTTTCAATGTTTTTCAATTAGATCGTTTCCTTAATTAATTATCTAATCGTAGGTAGAAAGTGATCCAATTTACATACGTTGATATTATGATCATGGAACTTTAACTATGTTAATCACTTTTAATAAGACCTTTTATGGTTAATGTACGTTGACATAATCGACGTGTGATTTTCCGAAACATATTATAACATGAAGTCATATTATAATATGTTAATGAACACTCTATGGTTACTCTATGAAGAGTAACAAATAAATAAATTATTATTATTATTATTATTATTATTATTATTATTATTATTATTTCGATAAAATTTTTGGATTATAATAAAGTTGAAAATAACAATATGAGAAATATTTTAAATGCTAATTTGATAATATGATTTATGAGTTAGCGATAAAAGATTGTGTTATATAGTAAATAATCAAATATATTAGCAAGGTTAATGAAGAACAACACAAATGGTGTAAAAACGAGTAATGAATACAGTGACATAATAAATAATATACATTAATCAATTTAGAAACAAAGCTCTTTGATCAATCAATGATGAGCATTAAATAATTCTAAAACATTTTTAACATAAATTTTAACTATATTCCAACAAAAATGTCCATTATTTTTTTCTCTCTCTCTCTCTCCCTTTTTCCTTTGATAATACTATCTTGTATATATTATATTTAAATAAAAGGTATCCCGACGTTAAAGGCTTCTGACGTTTCGCGTTTCTTTCTAGCAGGAGCATTTTACTCCCTGCTATTGAAAATTTCACGATTATGGATCGTGGTAATAATTTCTCTCACATTTCCACCCCCGATGCTTCCTCATACGTTTTCTCCTATGAAATGCTTTACTTCGAAGGGAAACGTATCGTCGCGCATCGTTGAATTTTTCTCACTATTTATACGTGTATATATATATATATATATATATATATATATATATATATTATAGTGTTAGATACATATACTTCATGTATATACGCATACATATACACACACATTATATACTATATACCCACATGTAGCAGGGAACGTCGAAACCTCGGCAATAGCAAATAAATAGGCGATACAGAGAAACGGAGGAGGAGTGTTAAAAAAGGAGAGACATTACGTTACCTCCCTTTCTTTCTCTCTCTCTCTCTCTCTCTCTTCCCTTTCTTCTATTCGCTCTCTTTTTCAATGGTATTTCCAACAGCAGGGAAGGTGTAGGAGGAAGAGGAAGCGTAAAGCGAGACGGCAGATTTAGAGAGGTTTAATTTTCCAAAAAGCTGGATTTGCGGTCCAGGCGACGGGCGCGTTGTCGATTTATCGCCAGGGCTGCATTCGAGAAAATTCCACCAACCGATAAGGGGAGATTTTTCTTACGTACTGAGCGTGAAAAAATAAGTAACGAAGAGAAGAAAGGCATGGCTTCAGATTTTGATCGTATTTGCAGTTTCTTTATTATCTTTTTCTTCTTTTTCTTTTTTTTTTTTTTACAACAATTAAATGATTAAATGACACTTCGTACAATGGATCACTTCGAAGGGAAATTGTTCGACGAAAACAATTTTTTTAAAGCATAAAGCCTTTCGATTGAATGAATTTTATGATGTGCAATATGAAAATTCATTTTCAATGCGTAAGTATCATCTATATAT
Source organism: Vespa mandarinia (assembly GCF_050613455.1). NCBI lineage: Eukaryota > Metazoa > Arthropoda > Insecta > Hymenoptera > Vespidae > Vespa > Vespa mandarinia. Next base: position 5,767,753 of record NC_140810.1, on the reverse strand, counting down.
ATTTTTTCTTTTCAATTATCTTAGACGGTTCGATACCTTGAAGAAGAAAATTTCAACGCTGTAATGTTTCACCTGATTTGCAATGCAAAGCAAATTGATCCGAGTTTCTGATGATGTAGCGTAAACGATTATTTAAGGGATCTCGTTCTTCTTCTCTTTCTTCTTACTGAATACAAGAGCGGGTAAGATATAAGCGAGAGCGGTTCACAAAAAGCTTCGCAATTTCTTTGGAAGAAATTACATTTTAAATTATATTTCATTATTCTTTTTATGTTCCTTGAATTGAAGTTACTTCAAGATATATATGAACCAATACACGCAAACATTTCCTATCTTTCGTGTGATTAGTTAAATAAATCCTTTGTTATTGCATAAAAAGAAAGAACCTAATGAATTTTAAATGATATAACTGATCGATAAAAGAAACAGTGAAAAGGGAGGAATGAATTGTCACAATCATTAATACCTAAATCTCACGTTGTTCGATAGTTCAACAAGTAAAAGAAATAAGATATTGAGCGATAAAGAATTCATGGAATCTAAGAAAAGCTTTAGCTTTGAATTACATTCTTTCGCATAACTCTCATCCATTTCTACATCCTTTATCCGAGGATAAGACTCGAGAAACGATTCTCGAACGAAGCTCGAAATAACCGAATCGACGCGCGACTACGACAACGATCTGGAAGGAAACTCTTACAGATAGAATTAACCGGTAAGATAAACTTCCAACTCGTAAATTTGCAAGGTGACGTTACCGATCGAATTAGAAAGTCTCCTCTTCGAAGGTGGGTTGTTTCTGTGGTGCTGGTTTAACTGTGAAAGTTACTTGTTAAAAGGAGTCTTTGCCGCATGAACTGAAAACAAAATATCCATTAAATTTTACCCGTACCTGTGAGTAAACATGGATACGAAATAAAAGTTTATATAACGGTCTCTTCCTTAGTTCTTTTATTTATTTTTTTTTCACTCTTCAGCAAGGGTTTCTTTTGCGTTTCGTTTCGCACGACCGATCGAACCTAAGCCAGTATCGTATTATATACAGAGTATACGCCCTTTTCCTTTCTCTTCGTCCATTGTGTCTACGGCGTAGATAAAGAAGTTCCACCCTTTTCTTTTTCCTTTTTTTTTTCCCCGGACTAATTCCAGTTCCTTCTAATTTTGTTTGCGATAATACACGGCGGGATCCGATGGCTGGCTGGATATAAATCGTGTTTCCTCACCAGAAACGAATAAAACCAACTTCGCCTCGTCGCTTTTCTATACTCGTGTAATAATGTATTATATTTGACAAGAATTTGTTGTTCTTCTTGTATCCATTCATTTTTCTTTTTTTTTTTTATTTATTTTTTTCTTTTTTCTTTTTTCTTTTTTTTCCTCTCTTCGCGTCGAGATCGTTAGGAATAAATCATGATTTGCTTCATTTTTTTCTTTTCTTTTTTTTCCCCTTTTTTTTTCATTATTTCACGAGAATTTCGAAAAATAAAGAAGATATTTCTATATCGATTCGTTTCACCTTTTTTTTTTTGCTCTTATCCCAGTGCGAGAGAAATTGAATAAGCAATGAAGAGATGACGTGTGCGTTACTTGAAATGTGCTCTTTACATAACTATAATAAACGGACTCTCATACTAATGTAAGTACTGTAGTCTAATTACTCGCGATCACGGCAATTTACGTGAATACAGTATTGTTCGTCGGTCAGAAAAGCTGCAACATCAACAGTAGCTATCTAGCAACGCAGAGATAGAACGGATAAATAATTTTCATAATCGCGTATACGCTGATACGAGCACGTACTTACGCATATTACACTTATTTTATTTTATTTTGTTTTATTTGTTTATACATTTTCTATAGATATACATTAACTATTCCTTTTCTATTGTACGGCATAAAAATATTCTTTTTACAAAGAAAAAAAAAAAAAAAAAAAAAAGAAGAAAAAGAAAGGAAAGAATAAGAGAATAAATATATAAATGGGTGTTACGAAATCGCATTCATACATGGATCATTGCAATTTAATCTAGTTTAGCTAGTGGTCAAAGTTTTCCTTTAAGGATCGGACTAGTTTTTGGTTCAAGAAACTTCCAAAGGTGCATTTTATGGAGGCGTAACTCGAAGCAAAAGTTGGTGGTGGTGGTGGTTCTGATTGTGGAAAGGGTGGCCGCTCGAGACGATTCGTAAGAAACGGAGGCGAAAGATAAACAGATAGAAAAGAAAAGAAAAAGAGGAGCACACTCGATCCGGGTGGAAGTGAAAGGGTGGGGAGAAAGTGGGGTTGGAAAAAAGGGATGACCGGAAAATTGGACTCGCTCGGTTTTCCAAAGTGGAAAGGGTGGCCACTCGACACTGCCGATTCCAAGGCGAATTGGAGCCCGAGTTATCTGATCTAGACCCTCGTATAAATCCCTGCAATCAAAAGATGACCATCTAAACAGTCACATCTCCGTCCGGGGGATCCTCGAGAGACCGGAAAAGTATCGACCCTTATTTCTCTCACCAAAAGAAAATCGTGCGAGATCTTGTATTTAACTTTTAACTTTGATACTTTTTCGAAATTTTCTACCTTTGTAAATCTTTTTCATTTATCATTAAATCCGTTTACTATCGAGGATTTGTCGAGATTACAATTTAAAATTAAACGACATCGATAAAAATAGATATCAATAAAATCTTATAAAATTATTAATATTCGATCGTTAAGTAAAATTAGAAAAAAGGTTTTGAAAAGGTCTCTTCCTTTTGAAAACTAGATATCGCTTAGAGATGATAGCTTAAAATAGAGATCATTCGGAACTCCACTTGTACGACTATTACTTGATATGATCGTTTAAACGTTCAAGATATTTCTCTTTGAACTTTCTCGAAAGCGTAATAAAAAGTTAAACTATTCCGTTATCGCACGTTCACCTAGCTTATCTCTATCTATTTCCTTTAATAGAGGGGAAAGAATATTTGAAATAAAAATGCAGCACGTGGAAAATTTTCACTTGCCAAATAGTTTTCTGCTATTCTTAATGCAGTTTCATGGACGCAAGATCGATTTTCGTTTCTCACCCCGTTTGTTCAGTTCAGTCAAATGGAAACGAACAGGAAGTCCTTGGCCACGTTAGAACGCAGCAGAAGTGAAAATTGATAATTCAATCGGGAGGGTCCTTCGACACGGCGAATTAACTGCTGCGAATCCTCTTAATGGACCGATTGCAGCTAACGAGGTTAACGAATTCCGCAAATACGAAAGGCAGATCCGAGAGTTAAACTCGAACTCTCAACTTCTCGCGAAACTTCAAAATTATTTTAGAGTATGGAACGTTTTGTGGAATACTTGTCGTATAAAAATTTCGAATTTCACAAGATAATGTTTCGTTCGTTTATTCGTCTTTTTCTTTGAATCTTTGATTTCGAACATTTTTGCCGGCAAAATTTCGATTTCGATAAATCGATCTATGCGATTAAAAATGATTTCGAACTAATGGTGATTTATCATTTGGCACTTATCGATAGAAAATATATCACTTTAAATATTTCGTTTTATCTAAACATCGAAAAGTGTTAATTTAAAAATATCCTTATTACAAAATTAAATGAAATTCTTAAATTCTTCTAGTAAACGAGTTAGTTGAATAAGTATAAATACAAATTTTATTTTATCTTCGACAGTTCGTTGACAAATATCAGACTTTCAACTTTCCAAAATATTCAACTTTCCAATAAAAGATGCTGCTTATTTCGAATCCGTATAATGACAGATTGACATTAACGAATTTTTCCGTCCTATTGATAAATATAAGAACGAATTTGTGCTTTCTCAAATGGCTATATATAAATGGCTATATATAAAATGGCTATATATATATATATGCACACATACATATATACATATCTTTCATAATATGCATTTACTAATAAATTAAAAGTAACGCTTTCGAAACGATGAAACGAACGAAAAGGATTCAACGTAAATCGAATATTATGTCGATAATAATCAATGATCAATAATCGAATAGATAGATGTTATAATAATTGAAAATTTATCATATAACAATTCATCAAATTTCCCAGCTGCATTTTAATTTAAACTTGTCATCAATTTTAAATTCTTTTTATTAATGATACATACGGCTGAGATAAATTGTAATTTTCAATGCTTTTTATATATATATATATATATATATATTTTGTTTTTCTTTTTATTACTTCACTATGTCACAGTAAAACCAGTAATTATAAATACGAAAATATGCGATGTGAATGACTAATTGATCGAAACCAATATGTAGAATTCACCGTCGCTTACATTCGTATCCAATCGTTATATATCGGAGAAATATTAAATAAACATTAATAGAAATTTCGAAGGTAATCAAATGGAGCTACAATATAATGTATCGATTAGAAATATTTTCGTTTTATTTATCGAAATATTATTACAAAAATATCGATTATGACTTCAATTTATGTTCAAAGTCATTGTATTTTTATTATATTTCCAATATATATTTAAAAATGAAATAGTTTTTAATTAGTAAATCGAGAATCAATCATTAAATACATATAATCAATTGATCAATTTTGATCAATTTTTGTCGTTTAAAAGTGATATCGATAAAAAGAACAGTAATTCTTAATACTTATTAATTCTTAATACTTAATACTAATTACAATTTGATTCGTTATAAAAACATTAGACTTTGTTAAAGGGTTCTATCGAACTTGAGAGCCTATTAAACCACAAAAAGTTTCGTTGATTTCATGGAAATTACGAACTCCAGACGAAGAATTCGATAAATGTTTCAATAGTTAAACGATTATTACCTCGGGGAGGGTATCTTCAATCAGATTCTTCCATCGTACCGTCGCACTTCACTAGAGATGGATGAAAGCATCTCTGTCTTTCGACGTAGCAAATAATCTTCTAATGGAACTTCTGACAGTACGACAAAGATGCGGTCTGTTCTATCAGGAGCTTCTAACGTGCCTTTACGAAGGAAGAGAGAAAGGACTTCGACAGGGTTTCTCTCATGAAAGCTTCACGCAAAAGCGTCAGCTTTGGTTGCTGCACTCAGGGACATAGGGTGAAGCTTTATTTTGCTTTATCGCCGGAAGTGACACAATTTCAGGTTTTCCAAATGGGACTCGAGGAAAAAGAAAAAAAAAAATTTTTTTTCTTTTCTCGTGCGTTTCTTTCTTTTTCTTTCTTTCCAAGTAGATCAAATCTGTAATAATGGTTGAAATTTAATCCTTTCTTCCTTCAATACGATAAAAGAATGTAATTGGATTCTTAATAATTAAAAAATTCTGAATAAATATTAATATATATATATATATATTTGTTTACGTAAATAAAAAATTATTTAATATAATATATTCATTTATTCCACGTACACACACGTACATACATCGAATATATATAAATTTATAATTCCTTTACAATTTTTCTTTTCACAACGATCCATTATATTTTCTAACTTTTTGTATATTTATTTTATTCAAAATGTTGATGATTTTTATAAATATATCGACGTGTTAAATTTATATGTAACATCAAGGATAGTCTTACAAGCTTTAGATCGAAGAAATTTTATGCGCAAAGAGCATAAAGTACATGTACTTTTCTTTACGCAAGAAAGAGCGAATAAGAATCTTTAGATGCATTAGGGAAAGCTTTATCGTCGAATGTAACATATTTCATTCGACTTTCGCTCGTTATCTCGATGTTTCATCTTCGACACGATAGAACAGGAAAATATTATACATTGGCAAAACGATTGAAATTGTATAAAATATTTCTCTTTTATATACGATTAAAAAAATTTTTTTGTAAATTTACTTTAAGATATGAACATTAAATTTATATTTATATATAAATTCATATTAAAATTATACATTTTATATTATATATAAAGCGAATAGTATTCTTTCTCTTTCTACTTTCAAGAACAAGAAAAACTTTAGTCGGTTCGTCTATCGTCCATAATAGATTTTTGATACCTTGATCAATAAGAAAATCTCTTCTTCCCTTAATAAGAAGTTTCTTATCTTTGATAGTTATCTATACGTGTAGTAATCCTTTCAATCATAGAATTTATATTCTTACTTATCAATTCGTCAAACGATTTATCGAAATCTTTCGAGGATCAAATTTAATACGGACAATAATTCTTCATTCGGTAAATGGAGTAAGTTTGAAAGAGTGATAAGATAAGAAAGTATTGTATATATGTGTATGAGAAACGAACGTAAACGATACAGACTGAGAATCTTCTACATGGATATCAATGCGTTATCCTTCCTAAAGGATCCCTAAAACGCTATTCAAAAGGATAAAGAAAATACGTGGGGTGAGTACCATCGAATTATCTCTGCTTTGACGGGCCATCGAACGAAGGATCGTGTCCATGAGCCAAGATATATCCTGGTACAGGGAAACAGTATACCCTCAAGGATGAATTATCCTGAATTATAGTCACCAAACTTAAGCTACGATGCAACTTTCCCAGATTGTCTTCTGGCTTAATGAAATTAATGGTAGATTCCATGACTCACGACATTTTTAAGTACGGTTGGAAGAAACATTTATTAAAGGTGATCGTTTCAATAAAATATCTTTGCTTTTCTTTTTTTTCAAAGATAAGTTACATGATATCGATCATATCCATCGGCTTACGGCCCGGGAAATAACAGGTGATGTTTTATTGGATTCTATGAGTGAGAGAGAGAGGGAGAGAAAGAGACAGGGAGAGAAAGAGAGAGAGAGAGAGAGAGAGAAATACATATATCAGGATCTTTTTATTAAGTTCATACAGGATATTAAGACACCACGCATTTGTTTTGTCAAGTATTAACAAAAGACAGATGTAATTTAAAAATATACGAGTTTTACGATCTTCCGCTTGTGACTGTCATTTAATTATTTTGCTTTCCTTTTTCTCTTTTATTAACTCTCTCGAAATATTTATTTTTTATAATTATCCGAGAAGTTAATATTCGCGATGGGAGATCGATAAAACTAAAAACTATGAATGAGAAGTAAGAATCTATGGTTTTGTAAATTTTCAAATTTCTATGTTACGCTACGTATAGAAAGTATCCGGTATAATCTAGTGTATCTTGTTCGTTCGAAGAACGAAAGTAACGTGATAGAAAAAAGAGATTTGTACGGAAGAGCTCGTAAAAAAAAAAAATATGCGTGTAAAATCACGCGTATAAATTTCAGTAAAGGAAGCATAACGTAAAAGAAAAGAATGAAAAATTTTTACCTATTTGCTATGTTTCCTAGCATGTTAATAATAAATGAACAAACGGCTACGATATGCATATATTTGTGACTCCTGAAAGCTCACTCCTCGACTATTCTAACTTTTTATTCCTAGACGGTCTAGAAATGAGAAACTCTTGTTGAGGTTTTACGTGTATTTCGTAATACTAATTATGAATATACCAAGGATATTAAGTAAGGCTGATTAACGCGCGACATAGTTGAACAAGATCATATACGAAAAGACTTGAAATTTTTCCCCGTTTATTTAGCGACGTCTAACAACGTCATAAAAACGAAAACATCAGAGAAACTTTTTCATTCGAATTCCATATTTCGTCATTGTAGAATTTTAATGAAATTTGAAGAAAAAAAAACATAGATACAAATTATTATCATTGTTTGGAATACTAAAAGTTACGACAAGAACGTTATAAATAAATTTTTATTATTAAAGAAATTTTGGATATAAACAGAGATCATTTTACTTTTTCATAAATTTATTACGAAACTTTTCATTTTACAAATGATCGTCTCTCTCTCTCTCTCTCTTTCTTTCTATGCGATAAGATGATCTTAAAATAATTTTTTTAACCGAAAAATTTTGAAGATAAACAAAGAAAATCATTTCATCTCCCATAAATATGTTAAATTTATCACGAATTTATGCATTTTACGAATGACCGTTTTTCACGACCAGACATCGTCAATCATCCTACAGTGTATGTGTGTGTGTGTGTGTGTGTGTGTGTATATACGTCTTCTTGTTATATATGACAGTATAAAATACCGCCCTGAGGAGGAATTATCGTGACACTGTCCCAAGGGTGAGATTATTGCTTGAAAGAGCACGACGAGATTGCGCCTAGGCTTAGAGATCTCTTTTTACGTATCCGCCAACTTTCGTAGAGACATCAAGATTGAAGTTGCCATCCTTCGCGTTCTTCTTCTATTTGCGAAAATCCTCGAAAGTCATTGGATAAAGAAAGACATTTTTTTCTCTCTCTTTTTTTTTTATTCATTCGATTCGACTAAAATATAAAGTAAAGGTATCCCTGATCTCTTTTAAATATGGTTTCTTATCGAACTGAGTTAAAATTTCATTTTAAGAATTTTCAAATTAATTTTATTCTTTTCAATATATAAATCGTTCGAATAGAAATAATGGTCATCAATAATATTAAGTACGAAAATATCCATTTATAGAAATTGTGATTAATATGGATCTTAATCGCAAAAGTTTTTATAATTTTTCTATCGTCGTCAAATCTAATAAAATAAATTTCTTTTATTTCTTTAATTATTATTATTATTATTATTATTATTATTATTATTATTATTATTATTATTATTATTATTATTATTATTATTATTATTATTATTATTATTATTATTATTATTATTATTATTACTATTATTAATATTATTATTATTATTATTATTATTATTATTATTATTATTATTATTATTATTATTATTATTATTATTATTATTATTATTATTATTATTATTATTATTATTATTATTATTATTATTATTATTATTATTATTATTATTATTATTATTATTATTATTATTATTATTATTATTATTATTATTATTATTATTATTATTATTATTATTATTATTATTATTATTATTATTATTATTATTATTATTATTATTATTATTATTATTATTATTATTATTATTATTATTATTTCCTATTTTTGAATTTAACTGATACATTCGATACATTTTTATAAATAGTATTTGTATTTACAAAATTCTCTAGTTATTTATTGTGAGGAGTATCGATGCAAAAAAGAAAACAATTCAATGATATCATGTCGATTCTTTTTTAAAACACTGACCACGATGCCGTTCGTGTTCAGTTAACATCGTAAAAAACTCTTTTTTTGCGTGCACTCTTCGTCGCTACCGCAACGAAAAACTTTATTTTCGAAACTTTTTTAGGTCGTCTGAATATAACGGAGAATTTGTAAAAAGATGCCACGGGTCAGACGAATTGGTTTAAGCAGGATAGATACTTTTTTTACAAGAAAAAATGTATTCGTGTAAGATTTACGTTGATTAAATACGTTCTTTAATCCTTTGCAGTCGATATTACTTTTATACACATTAATTCATTAATTATCTTTTACAATTAATTTGAATAAAATTTTAAACGATTTAATATCCTTCGTCATTTTCTTTGATAAAAATCAAGAAAAATTTTCTCTTCTATCACACTTAGTGTTATCTATTTATTTATCGATGAGATCAACAATAACAATAAAAAATATAGAACAGTTATAGCTACAACATTGACAGAATTACACATCTAATTAATAAGAAATTAAACGAAAATGATGGAAAAAATAATCGTTCACATATATATCTACATATGTTAATTTCGATAAATGTTAAATCATAGTTAAAATAAAATAAAACCGTGTTAATCGCGAAGCATCACGTATGAAACAAATACAATTATCATATCAGTATATGTTCAATTTAACGATTTGAAATTATATTACATTTAAGATCAGACTTTAACGATGAAATTATTTTAACGGCTACGGGAAAATTTGACAAATGTCGAGGAAACGAGAGAAACGGCAATTAAATTCAATTTTTTTACATTTTTCTTTTTCTCACGAGATTTTGTCAAAAAATAAAAATAAAAACAAAAAAAAAAAGACCGAAATAGAAGAATCACGGAAAAGAATCAAACTTGATTCGAAAGGAATATAAAAATCTTTTCTATCTCGGTTTCTCTCTGTCCGTTTTCTCTTCCTATGGTTCTTTCTCACTATCGTACGTCTAAAGTAAGTACAATGGTATTAATTAACGTTATCAAAAGTTTACTTACTTACTTACTTCCTTGCTTCGAAATAGTTTGGTTCCTTTCAATGTTGTACGCGAGAGAAGGAACTTTTCCATCGTTCGGAATTCAACGAACTAGAAAGGATTCATCAGATGATGCGGTTGACAAGTATTCCCAACGTTGAAAGGTTGCATACATAGCTTGTGAGCATGTCGCCGGCAGTCGTTTCTAACTTTCGAGTTTATGATAGCTAACTCCTACTAACCGAGATGCTTAAATCTTAATAGGCAAGCAAATTGTAACAGAAAGAGATAAAGAGTGAGACAAAAGATACTGAATTTATATCGTTTCTTTTTTTTCTTTTTTTCTTTTTTTCTTTTTTTTTTTTTTTTATATATATGTATTTAATGTAATTGATTTAAAGTAAATGATTTAAATATACAGATATAAACAAAAGAAAGAAGATCAAAATATCTTTTAAAAGTGTTCATTATATCCATTAAAAGTATCATAATCAATTTAATCGAGAAAACTATTTTCTCTTTTCAAGTTTATTTACGATATAGTTATGTATATAATTTATATACTTTTTTTGAGACGATTAAAGATAGTTTCGTTGTGGTATGAACGAATTCATGGAATTGTTCGGATGACCAGAGTGCAATCGATAATTCGAGAATCAAAAAAGTTGGGTAAAAGCTGGGCGGAAGCAAAGGAAATGTATACAAATTTTCTAGAATATTTTTACTTTATCGAGATAGCATCTCTATGTAACTTCCGGAGTATCTCTATCGAATAGTTCGTCTCAACGAAATTTACGGCGTTGAAAATATAACTATTCGTTTATTTGAAATTTTAATAAATTAGCTCGAACAAGCTGTAATGGAAAATTAATAAATGATTTCATTTTTAAAAATGTATTTGTTAATTATAAAATGAATTCAAATATTCCTCTCAATTCTCTTTACAAACGACGTGGTCAGCTTTTATTACTTGATATAAATATTTTCTTTGGAAGAGAAGAAGGAAGAAATTTGAACGAAAAAAGTGACTTTTTCAAAGACTACAATTTTTCATGGTTGTAAACGACGTTATTCCTCCTTTATACGAATTTAGTACTCCTGAGAGAATTATGAATCCATGTTGATAAATGACAGAGAGTTGAGCGAACAAATACGTAGGTTAAATGGATTTACATTTTATCGTGACCGTAAGTGACCCACATTCTGTCAAACAATTGACCAACGTTATTATTGTACTTGCATCTCAATTGAAAACTGAAAACGCTTTGTAGATTTATTTTCCTGTTTGATGAACGAAAAGCATATATATATATATATATACTAAAAGCACACTTGTCACCTTTTCAAAAAAGATTCTTTTCATAATTTTTACAATGCAAATTCCATAAAATAATATCTATTATATATCGTGAAATATTATTAAATAAATAAAATAAAAATATAATAATCGTGTTGGTAACTAAAAGGAAGAATAATTTTTTTTTTCATCATTGCATATTATCATGAATAAATTGATCAAGTTATCGAAATTTTGAATGAAATGAATCCTTAGTATCGTATCTATATATTTAAAAATTATTAATTCCTTGAAAATACATTTGGAAAGCACAGTATTAATGAATTATTCAATTAATAATTAAACATGACCTATTAAACTTTGTATAAAATAATCCTGGTAAAATATACAAATAGAATACTTTAAAAAAATTTTTAATTTCCTTCAGTCTTGAGTTGAGGTAGATAATATAAGTTGGAAATCTAAAATAAAATTCATTATGTTCCGAATAACGTTCATTATTTTCCGTGGCCTTGTTTTTCACTAAAGTAGCAAATATTATTTCTATCGTAATTGCAATTATCGTTTACCAAAGATCCAATAATATATGTGCAAATTTAATTTAATTATTTAAATAAATAAATAAATAAATATATATATATATACATATATATATGTATATATTATATATATACATAAATCATTTTGATCTTTATATTTCAAAAATAGTATTTGGATATTAAATATTTGTAATCGTTAATGGCAATGTTCTGTCGTTGCATAATTGCTGAACTGAATGAATAATATAAAGTGTACGTACTATTTTAAGAGATAATATCTTATTTGATTTTCGGCTAATGCAATTGCGAAATTATCAATTAATTATTGGCGAATTTAAAATGAAACGACGAACGATTGAAAGAAAGGAAAAAAGAAATAAGGCAGACATAAAAATAATCTAAGATCGAATGAGAAAAAGTTGTAACACGATAAAATAGAGGAAACAGTACTGAGAGATACGCCTTAGAGAATGCGTCGAGGTTATAGAAGAACGAAATGGGACATGATGGAACGCCATGATACGCGCTGGGTTACGATGGTACGGTTGAAATGGAAGAACGCTAAAGGTGATTCCAGTTCTAAATGAGAAGGCACGAGACACGATAAAAGTAAGAAAACACATCGAGATGCCTCAGGAGAAGTGCGTCTGACTATATTCTTTGTTTCTTTTTTTCGATCCTCGATGAAAGGACGAGTCCTTTGCTAGGGTCGACGAGTCCCTTGTCGTTTTTTTTTCTTTTTTCTTTTTTATAACGATTACACGTAAAGAGATTTCGACGATTTCATACAAACATTTTTTTCTTTTATCTTCAAATATTTATTAATAATTATTTATATGATATATTTATAAGTATTGCGCAAAAGAATTGTTGTAAATAGTAATTAATAGATTAAGTAAATTCCCTTAGTTTCGTTAATGAACTTATACATAATACAAACGTTATTTCTATATGATATTGACTTTGTTAAATTCAATCTTCATGACGATTTTATTAAATATAGAGCTTTGGTTCCTTCTTTTTTTTTTTTTTGCGCACGATAATTATTATGTTTTAACAGAAAAGGAAAATGATTTAAATTACTTCATTGGTAATGGATAATACCTATGGAGCATCAATTGAATCAACCAGCTGAGATATTTGTTCGAATGAAATACATTTGAAAAGAAAAAGAGGGAGTATAAGGAAAAAGGGAGAAAACGGGGAATAGTAAAGTTTTCACCACAAACGTTGGTATCGAGTGGCGCGAACTTTCCTTTTCCATGCACGTCTCGAAAAGAAAAAAGAAAAAAAAAAAAAAAGAAAGAGAACTGAAAAACGTGGCTGTCGGGTAAAAGGATTGAGAAAGGTCTTCGAAGAGAGAATTTGGTAGGAGCATCTGGGGGTATATCACACTTCGTAGAAAAAAAAAAGTATTGGTTCAAAGCATGAGAAGCAAATCGAAATGGTCCACCTTCCGTTGAATATTGCTTTTTATTGCCACGGGTATCATCGAACGAATCTCAAGACGCTCATTGTATCATTCAACCGTTCTTTCCCATCTTCTTCTCTGAATTTTTAAGAAAAACTCGCAATATGCGACGACATGTTCTTCTCTATTTCATTTCTCTTCCGATAGAAATCTTTCGCCTGAAATAACAACAATCGAGAATTTAGAATTTTTTCGTTCGTTCAATTTCGATTTGACTTAAGCATGTAACGTTTACTTAATTGAAATATAAATATTCACTAAAGGTATATTATGGAGAATGATTGGAGTTTGCTTTTTATCAAACAAGCCGTATGGTTATCTTTTTGTTTCTCTTTTCTTTGTTTTTTTTTTTTTTACTTTCCCCTACGTTTCAACGTTTTCCTTGAATTATCTCCTACGCGTTTATCTTCTCCTGTTCATGATAAGAATTCTATTATTTCCGAATGATTTTATTACGATGTATTTGATGATTCCGTTCGTCGAGTTATTCTTCTAGAAATTTACGAGCTTACTTTATTTCTACTTCATAGAACGATGATGTACTTTGTTCCTGTTACATGTGAACTCGATGGTGTGGGAATAACGATGTAGAAAGCGAGAATATCGACTATGTGTTATCGAATATTATTTTTTACAACTTTACATCGATAAGCACTTCGACGTTTATTCAACGAGTAAAATTGTTTCGAAAGAAAATGCTTTCTATTTACTCGAACAGACAGCTACCATTTACGGTTAGTTATCAACATCGAAATTCGATATTTAATTTCGTAGGAGAGCGAGCGAACAATTTGACTCTCGTCGTCCTCTTTGCATTTTAAGTTAAAATCTTTCTTGGAGAATTCCATTCCATCGGATACGTAAGAAATTCGAAGGCCGAAGATTCGTGGATACTATTCGATGCAAAACACGACTGTTCGATTTTAAGAAATTATATCTTTCAAATGGTATTTTCTATTGAAAGCAGTCTTTTTTTTTATGATTTCATTAGAAAGGAAAAATTATTTCCAATAAAAAATATAAATCCGAGGAGTTTACAGATTTTCCTTATTAAAATCATCGTTTAAAATCTCCAAATAATTCTTTTATAAGTAATATATCGAAAGAGTAATTAATTATTACCAGATGAATCTATATTTACTGGCTTAAGTCCGAAATTATTGAAACATTCTATATAAACTATCCGATTACATTGTTATGATGATTCAACGAATCTAACTGTTAACTATAATCAATAAACATCGAAAATATAGAACACATTAATAGAGAATAATCACAGATTATCCTTACCATCGGTTTACATCATTCTAATCAATATGAAAACGAGATATGTTTATATTACAGAAATTATGATCGATTAATCCTACTATATAATGAAAAATATCATTTTATGATATCCAAAAATCATACGAATGTTTTACAATGTCGTACGAATACCCCTATGAATCTTAGGAAAAAAAAGGGATGTCGAAAATATAAATATCAAAATACCCCTGTCATCTCGATAACAAAAAAAAAAAGGATAATATATGTATCGACAATATAAATATAAAAATATTTCTACGAATCTTAACAAAAAGAAAGGATAATATGTCTGCCGAAAATATACATATATTTACATTTGTGATGATCGCGGTTACAGCGAACGGTCGAAAAACGAAATAAAGTTAGAGAAACGTTCATATCCGATCAGACAATAGAACGTAGTTTATAGCGGATACGTATAAATACAATACACGGTTTCACGATACAAATACAATCAAATCTAAAACTCCGTTTCTATAGTTATTTATATTCCGTTCGAATGCTTTTTAAATCATACATTCGATTTAAACTTAAGTCTCTCTGAGTCACCTTCCTTCCAGTTTCGTCCCTTTTATCGGATATAGTAAGAAATCGAATAAGAAGAACGATTTAAAATAAAAAATAAGAAAAAAAAAAGAAAGAAAAGAAAATATTCACGGAAAGAAAAAAAAAAAGACGATATAAAAACGTCGCAAATTTCTGAACGATTTTTCTTTCACGTGGCGGGAAATTCGAAGATCGTGAGTATTCGAACGAATTCGACAATTCCGTCACGTCTTTGCTCGTTCGTCGAAGGTTTGCGTTAACACGAAATCACATTTACACACGAAAACCAACCAGCAACACCTGTCCCGTTGGTACTCGACTTTCCTGTACGAATAAAGACGATCGGATTTTTCCTTGTTGTCTCGTAGACCAATCGAATGAGATCGTTTCTCTACGACATAGAAAAAGAAAGAAAGAAAGAAAGAAAGAAAGAGAGAGAGAGAGAGAGAGAGAGAGAGAGAGAGAGAAAGAGAGACAGAGAAAGAGAAGAGTTCTTGTCTTCTTAGACTTCTTGGGGGAAGGAAAACGCAGCTCGTAGAAAGTTTCGAGAAACAACTCAGGACAGATGGACGTGTATACGTGGTCTGAGAAGCAACGTAAGAAGAAAGGGATTAAAATCAAAGTCGAAATAAGGAAGAGAAACACGTTAAGGCATTCATCCTTCTTCCATATATGTTACTACTTCTAAGTACAGTAAGTAATAATAAGTCTAATATATAGTAACATTTAACAATATAATGAATTTATAAATATATTAATTTCGTAATTATTTTTTTTATGGATGATAATGAAAATGTATGAAATTCAAATGTAAAAAAATGTAATTACGTTAATATGGGAGATATAAAACTCTTAAGAAAAAAAGAAAAAGAAAAAAAAAAGCAAATTCATAAATTGTCTTGACTCATTAATATACATTATAAACGTCTTTCATTAGGGTTCATTAGGGCAATACTAATCAAAGAAAGAAATATTACGTAAAAAAGTATGTGTGTTAAGTTGGTATATGAGTGCCCTTAATATGAAGAAGAAAAATGCGTTGTTCGATGAAATAAACAAGTGTCGTACATTAAAGTGTCCTCAGGGGTATACTCGAAATGGACCTAAGTTTCATTCGAGCGTACTTCCTAAGGTTGGTATGGTGGCCAATAGTAGCAAGTAGCATCAAGCTTACCAGCATTCCACCGCTTGTCTTCATTCTTCACTAACACCAATAGACAACCGCATAGACTTCTTATGTTCGTGTGGCGAATAGGTTGGATCACTAGTCGTTGCGGCCTCGCACCAACTCGAGTGTGAAAAATTTAGACGTGAACTTTCCGAAGGAACTAACATTTCTCGCGGAATCTCGAAGTTCTTTTTCACCATTTACACCGACGACGAGGAAGTGGCCGCGAAAACTCACCCGACTTCTTATTGTTAGTATCCTGATATCTTTCTCCCTTTTACCCGTCTTTCTCTATTTTTCCATTCTTTTTCTTTTTCTTTTTCTCAAGGAAGAGATCTCAAGCATTAAGTGTGAAAGTAGATACGCTTTCTCTATTCGACGAGGTATACGGAACGTCTTGAAAAAAGAATGTTACGAACATTTTAATAGTCCTCACAAAATTCTCTTCTCTTTCTTTTTTTTTTTTACTTTTTAACAGTTATCTTTTTATCCGTACAGATATACACGTAGTATTGCATTTGTAGATATAGGATACAATCGTATTGGTTAATTCACGTTCAATAAGGAAACGAACTCATTCATCGACGATCGATACGTACTATACCGGATTACCAACGGATGGATTATTATCGGTTCTGGTAAAAGGAAGCTTTACATGTATGTATGTACTGTACATATGCGTGTACACTAACGAATATGACAGAATGTATTACTCGTGTTAAGTAGTCGTTTCCTGTATGAATAGAATACGTTTGCGTAGCCTTTAAAAACTAACTATGATAATCGCCAATGTAAATACCAATCGTTTATATCCTTCTTGTTCCTATCGTTCGTTCGTTCAGCAGGTTTTTGATGCATGAGTATTTTTCACTTCGAGCCAATAAATGTCGGTGATAATTCGTAAGCACCAGTTTTATCGTCGAAAACGTTATTTATGATCATACCGATCATGCTGGATTAATCGAATCGAACGAACGCAGGAAGAAAAAATTGCTGCTGTTGCTGTTCCTGTTGCTGATGTCGTTGTTACTTTTTGCCGATTGGACTTACGATCGGTGACGAAGGCCGTCCTCGTTTCGAACCATTCGCCGCAAATATATCGCCTTTGTTCTTGTTCTATAGCCCGTCCATCATTTCTAAGACTCTACGGTTGCGTGTTTTCCTTCGGTCAAAATACCCTTCTTGAGATCATACCGTTGCTTTTTATAACATCAATGAACGCTAAGACGAACGGTAATGTAACTTGGATTTCTTGTTATTTTAATCCTTGGTCACCATATCCGATTATATCGTCCACTTGGACCATCTTTGCTTCTGTTTCCGACACGTTGACCAACGACCTTCTTCTTGGATACAAGGGATATCTAAGTACTTACTTACTTCGATATTTTTTAAGTTTTCTTACGTTCTATAAAAGATGAAAAATATTTGCAAATTTTTATGACACCACTATAAATGTACATTCTTTGTTCGTGATGATATTTTACTTATAAAAAATGAATACCATTTATTGTCTTTTAAAGAAGGTTCCATGTTTTCTTCTTTTTTTCCTTTTCTTTTTTTTTTTTAAAGTACATTGTAATTCTTTATGTACCCATTTAAGTGTATCAAAGATCTCAATGTAATATTGGTGTAACGTAGTAATTAAATTGGAGAATATTCTTCTTTTCCATTCGTTTTCATATTGAATTAAAATATACGGTTAAGACCAATCGATTTTAATATATTTTCAATATTCGATAAAATAATTTTGTGAATGATATGCATTGCATCTATTTATATCGATATCGATTATCGATTTAATTTATATACTTGTAATTATTATCATAGTTAATAAGTTATTTACTTGTAATTATCATACATAGTTAATTATCAAAAATCATAGATAATATATATATTAAAGTAGAGTGGTGAGCTTAAATATCGTAGAACGCAATTATTCTATTAGAAAAATTTTCATATTCGCCGCTCGATTTAACACTATAAGTTTAATAACGATTTCTTCGCCCTTCGAACTTTAAATTAAAAAAGATTCTATATAATTTCATATATATAATTCCAGAGAAGATTTCTCTGGAAATAAAACAATTAATTATTTCTTATCATTTTCATTTTTAACTTCGATTTTTGAACTTTTTGTAAATAAGAAAAAGCAAGGGGGAAAAAAAAGGAGAAAGATCGCGTTCAACGAATAGAAAAAAAACAAAAAAATTAAATACGTTTTAAAATCTACTATATATTAAATCCTATTATTTTTATTTCGTAGCAATCGATAGTATCCTAGTGAATTTATTGCTATAATCAAATTCGATTTGGCTCGTTTATTCTCGATGCTTCTCCGATCATTGGATAAAAAAAAAAAAAAAAATTATTTCATAAAATATCTTATCACGTTAGAAATTATTGAATCGATCGTGCGGTCGATCCCGTTCATGAGATAATCACAATTTCAACATCTCCCTATAATCCTTAATGCCTAGCATCGATTATGCCTCCCACTCTTATTGGATAGGATTATTACTCTTGCAAAATCAAATGTGAAACTCTGCACTAGTAATAGAACTAAAACAAATTGTGTTATTGCTTTGATTTTATGGAAATATCGCGTCATCTGGCAATCACAAATAAAGAAAAATAGGAGAGAGAGCACGTCTTTGTATTTGATATGTAATTTCAAACTCTCTTAACCGGCACACAAAAGAGAGAAAGAGAGAGAAAGAGAGAAAGAGAAAGAAAATATATATAGGAATATCGAATCGCCGGGATGAAAGCTGTAGCATCCATGTCGAACAAAAAACAGAAAGTTCGCTTTCCTGTACCAAATTAAAGCGTCAGCAATGTATAGGTCAGGGGAATATGGTGTCGTGATTCGATGCACTTTTCGAAGGGTGAAATAACTCTGTCGTTAATCGCTTCTATTGACATATTGGATATTTTCGAAAAAAATTCGAAAGACTGAAGAAGTATGAAAAAAAAAAGAAAAAAGAAGAAAGAAGAGAGAGGAAGGAAAAGAATAAAAAAAAGAAAGGAAAAAAAGAAAAGATGACAAAGATGTGGAGGACAAAGGATTGAGTTTCTAAAAGGAGACAACGTGCGAAAATGAAGTGAGGAAGCTTGGAAAAAGCAACTACGGAGATTTGTACATAGACGAGTATTTAGTTGATAGTTGTTATATACTGTACTAGTATAGTAGATAGTTGAGATATCTCTTTATTCTGAATAAATAGTTTGAGAGAAACGAGAGAAATGAGAGAAACGAGAAAGAGAGAGAGGAAAAGAGAGAAAGAGAGAGAGGAAAAGAGAGAAAGAGAGAGAGAGAGAGAAAGAGAGAGAGAGAGAAATTGAAGGTGAAAGGGAAAAAGGAGAGTATACACACTCGAAGAAAAAATAGGTCAATTATATATACATATATATATGTGTGTGTGTTTTTTTGTATTTATTTGGAAGGAAATCGATTAGTTCTCAGTTGAATATTATTTTTTCTTTTTCTTCTACAAAGGATGATTTTAACGTAACTGATTCGAATGTGTTTTCGAACGTTTGTTCGTAGGCAAGCCTTTGATATGTCGAAACGAATAGCCCGTATGAGTTTTCCATCGTACGTGCCTAAGGCCCGGATTACATAAAGAGATCTCGTTGATGGTTTCATGAGTGCGAGCTATTGTTTGAAATCTAGATTTCGAATATCTCTTTCCCTCTCTCTCTCTCTCTCTCTCTCTCTCTCTCTCTCTCTCTCTCTCTCTCTCTCTCTCTCCTTTTAGTTAACGAGAAACTGCCGTGAATGAGATACTACGATTTTTGAAATTAACTTAATATAACCCAGTGAGAGAACGTCTATCTCTCTTTCTCTCTCTCTCTTTCTCTCTGTCTCTCTCGTTAAATCCTTTGACGAGCCCGTTTGATTGCATATAACGATCGTATAAAGAGTCTAATCATTCTTTCGACGTACTCTGACGTAACTCCATTGGTTCAATTTTTTCTCGGACGGTCATGGAAAAGCATGAAATTTCTGCGGGAGTTTCTGAATCCGTTGAAGAGCGAACGACGTATCTTGAAATTTCGTAAAAGGTTTTATTGTAGCTTTTTTAAGTAAATCGCAATGGACATTATTTGATAATAACTATACGAAAAATATTCTTGCGTATTAGACATTAATAATAATATATCTATTTAATTTTGTATTTCTTTAATAAAATAGGAAAAATCTGTTTAAGAAATTTAAGAGAAATGCGAGTCGCTGAGAAATTTTGCATAGTCCCATTTGCATACAACGATTTTTACTTATGGCATTACACGAGATAGAATTTTTGCTGTGTGCATGACAAGCTCGTAGAACGTTTCGCATACAAACGTAGACATATACGTAGGTACATATGACGTCTAATTTTCGGACAAAATACGGTCCTCGACGGGATGAATGTTTGTCACGTGTGATTGAGCAGGGCAGACGAGTAGAACGAGACCTTATGCGTTCGTCAAATGGTTTTTCTGGTTCTTCGATCAGATTATTCTCGTGCTTTAGTATTTTTAGTATTTTTAGACTCATCCGCTATAAATAGGGATGTTTAAAAAAAGATATAGTTTTAAGTACTGGATAAAATTGATTATCGCAAAAAATATTGAAAATCTCATAATTAATAACATTAATGGTACCTATTATCATCTTTATTAAATTTTTCTTTGTTAAAAAGAGATTTTTGTTTAACTGGTCAGCATAAATTAGATGTACTGTCTTCTATGCTTTCATTTGCGAGTAAGAAAACGATGGTACGCTTAAATCCTCTTATCTCTGTGTGACAACAAGCTCGAAAAGGGTTTTCTGTATCTGAAATGTGCGTAAATTGAAAAGCGATGTACAGGATTTGGAATGTATGGGTATATAAAATATTAAATCTACCTGCTTTGGGTTAGAAAGGATTCAGGCTGTCAAAGGATTTTAAGATCTTTAATAAATGCACATTATAAGTAAGTGAGAATGTTCGTAAAGGAAATTAATATCGGAGGATCTATGAAATGTATTCATAATTGACATACTTTCTAAATGAATAAATCTTTCATAATAAACAATACTTTTAAATTCATACAATAAATACAATATTTTTTAATTCAGACATTTTTATTTTACATAATTTTACATATAATTTAATATTGATTAAAATCCTTATCAAGTTTTTATTGTTATTATTATTGTTATTATTATTATTATTATTATTATTATTATTATTATTATTATTATTATTATTATTATTTTTATTATTATTATTATTATTATTTTTATTATTATTATTATTATTATTGTTGTTACTGTTGTTATTATTATTATTATTATTACTATTATAATTATTATTATTATTATTATTATTATTACTATTATTATTATTATTATTTGTTATATTAATGCTAGGAAAAACAGCTAATAGACGACCTTATATTTGCAAGTATAAAAATGTCGTTTAGAAAGAAAAATAGCGGAGCGAGATTTGACGTGGGAGATTACGTCGATGCTAATTTATTCGACATCAACCGCGCGTGCTCTACTTCTGTCGGTTCTCTAGCGAAACATTGAGCAGAGATATCGTCAATTAGTCCTGCTTACTGATAATAAAAACGCCGTAATAGCTTTATTAATATAAATAAGAAAATGAATAAATGAGTCTATTTGTAATAAGATTATTATAGATCTTTAATAAATCAATCAAAGAAATTATATGGATAATTATAAATTTACGCATTTGATAGTGCGGATTGCGTTTTTCATGGTAATCGATAGAATGTCAAATATAATTCAGAACAAAGAACATGATTAGATACCGAAACATGATTGTAATCTCGTGAGATAAGTAGGAAACAGAAAAACTCAGATAAAATTAATGGACAAATGTTTTCTTTTTATTTGAAGACGAAAGGAAATACCATCGAGGAATAAACCTAAAAGTATAAAATAGACCTAACCCAGATCTAGGGCCGCAGACGATCTACAACTTAAGATATCGCCTTTTATCAAGGACCATCTTTTCGAAAACTGTCGTCAACGATACAGAACGAAGACGAGGCTGTCGTCGTAAAACGATGAGAAGAACGTCGTTTTACCTTACTATCGTATCCTACGAAAGCTTTTTCCTCTCTCTCTACCTCTCTCTCTCTTACTCTTTTTCTTTTTCTTTTTCTTTTTCGTAGAAGCAACAGATATAAATGTACAGGTAATATTACACTCGTAACCGATATATTTGAATATTTTTAACGCAAGATATTGTCCACAAAATTTTCTTATTTTTCTGTCCAATATGAAAGATTAACATGAAGTGCTCGATGACGATAGTACTATCGCGAAATTTAAATTTTCCATGTTACTGCTGGTCATAATGCTAAGATAAGTAGCAATATAAAACTCATGATTTTATTATAAGAAAAGTAGTACTATCGATCTGAATTCTTTGATGTTTAATATCTCTCTTATATCTAATTAATATCAGATAAAATGGTAAAGAAAATATAATGAATGTTTTAATTAAGACTTTTTCAACAGAGAATAAAATTAATAATTTAATAAAAACATTCTTATATATATATATATATATATATATATATATATATACTTGTATACATGTATACATGTATACATGTATACATGTATACATGTATGTATGTACAATACGTGGTATCCCGTTTATTTCGAAAAATTGAAATATCTCGTGAGGGAGTGAAGCTATCAAAAAAAATTTTTTACAGATTTGTTTGGTATGAAGGAGGATATTATATGGTGGCAATTTTTTCACCCAAATCGAGTGGAAGAGAGAAATTTCAAAGATAAATTCATTTTTTTCAATGGATATTTTTTTTCTTTTTTATAATACGATATCATTTATTAAGATGAATTCGACGATATACCATATAAGATCATTTATTAATATAAAGCATTATTAATTATGTTATAAATTTGAGAATTTCTAAAAAGTGTAAGCTTAGCAACTCTAGCTGTCGGTTGTTTGCTTGCATTTTGTAAACAAAAATCTACTACTTCTTATCTCACATATACGTAAATAATATTTGGTAATCTAAGAAACATAAGCAACAGCAGATAATCAGCGATATATAGGCTTAGATCTTTTAAGAACTCACAAATTTATAATATAATTTATAATAATAAATGATCTTATATGGCACGTCGTTGAATTTATTTCAACAAATGTCATCGCACTAATAAACGGAAATATATGGTTCCATTTAAAAAAATGAATTTGACTTTGAAATTTTTTCTACCACTCGACCTGTAAAAAAAAATTAGCACCATATGGTGCTTCCCTTTATATGAAGCAAAATTGAAAAAAAATTTGTTTGACAGCTTCAGTCCCTCACGGGATATTTCAATTTTTCGAGATAAAAGGGGCTCCCTGTGTATGTGTAATATAAATGTTTGTAGATTAAACATCATTTTAAAGCTATCAAGTTCATCGTCTCTCTTAGGGATTAGAAAAATTTTTTCAAATTTTTCTTTCATTACTTATTTCACTATCTAAATGATAGAAAAGGTCGAATAGAAAAATTCTTACGAATCTCTCGATGATTCCAAACATTTAATATAATACTTATCCAACTTTTAATAATTAAACCGCTAACTTGCCAAATCAATTAACTTTATAAAACAAAAAGTGGAGAAATATGATGACACAATTTAAATTGCTTTTTTAAAATTCCCTTTTAAAATATAAATTCAAATAAACATTGTAGAATGTATAAAATGCTGCTGCATTTGAATTGCATTATTGTAACGATTTACATTAAAGTACGAAGTTAATCAGATTGGCCTTTGAAATGAATTATTTTTTATTCGATGGCCAAACAAATTGTTATTTAATGATATTAAATAATGGAAATTAGAGAAATTTATTATGAATATAACAAGTGAGATCTCCATCAAGTGCTTTGACACTTAAATTTAGAAAAATTCAAAAAGTGAAGTTACTTGATTTGGCTTTTGAATGACTCAATTATTAGTTCTGATTTTAAACTTAATCTAGTTCTGCAGTTCACACGAACAAACTATAACAAAAACGTTTTCTTACGAAGTATATATCTAAACGCGTATTTAAATATTCATATAAAGCTATCTAAAGAGATAACAAGATGTACTATATTTCGAATTTAATCGAAAATATTAAAAAAAAAACAAAAAAATACCCCGCATATAGTAACCGTTCCTTTGTAAAGGACACAAAGTACGAGTGGTGGTAATGATAGTGGTGGTGGTGATACTGACTAGTGGTGGGAGAAGAGAAAGAGCGAGGGTAGAAATTCAGCCCCCACTCGACGTTGGCGTCGGCGTCGGAGACGCGACTGTACTCTTCCTCGGCTGTGCTCGGAGCGCAGTGTTTAGTACGTTCGACGTCCGCGAAGTGGCACCAGCTGCCTCTCGAAAAAGCTCTCCCCTTCACCCCTCGACGAGTTTGCTTCACCACCAGCATCATCGTCTGTTTCTCTCCTTCTCTCTTTCTCTCTTTCTTTCTCTCTCTCTCTCTCTCTCTCTCTCTCTCTCTCTCTCTCTCTCTCTTTCTCACTCGTTCACTCGTATTCTCTCTTTCTCTTTCTCACTCTAACACATATCGTCTAGTGGGCTTTCGAGCGAGCGCGCATCGAGGAGGATTCGTCCTCCTCCTCTTCCTCAGTCGGCCCGAAGGATCGACGAAAATCAGCGCGGCAGGCGCGCTCAAATGCCGGCCAGACTACTGACAGTAGTAAAGACGCCATGCTCGCGCGCGCAAACATCGAGCGTGATCGAGGAACTCCTCGAGATCGACGTTGATTTCGTCTTCGTAAAGACGGAACGTGGGACGAGCGTTTTCAAGAATAGAGCATGGCAGGAAGAACGAAAAGAGAGAGAGGGAAGATACCGAATAAAATAATCACTTCTTTAAGATTAGTAAAGGCTGGACATTAATTTTTGAATTCGTCAATATCGCACGATCGACTTATTATTTTCTTTATTTCTTTCTTTCTTTCTTTCTTTTTTTCTTTCTTTCTTTCTTCCTATTATCATGCTCGAATTCCATTCTAATACGGTGTCAACGCGATGCGATAACGTTATCGTGATTCTCGATTATTATCATCGAAAGTGATGGGACTCATACAAGTGCTACTATAATAATTAGTGAGATTTAATGATCTTTCGCTGATTTGAATGGATATATATATATATATTTACATATATACACACATACATATATTTCGTGTTGATGGATGGTGCTAATTTATTGGATGGAATGGGAAGGAAGATTTTTCAACGAAGAAGATACAGAAGCTTTAATACTTCCATGGTGATTTAGGTTTATGTGATTCTACGAAGGTGGGTTTGCGAACATCTCGTTACGATACTCTCTGGGTATCTCATGTTCCCGTGTTCGTGGACGATGAATGGTACCAAAGGCAAAGCTTTCATTATTAATAATCATTAGTAATTTCATTTTATTTTAATAGAACGTAGAAACTTCCTTTGCCATATTCGATTTCTTTCAAGAAAAATCTACGAAAAAGTAGAAGCTCGTGAATGAAACGTCATGAACTTCTCTTAGTTTTCTCTCATTATTTATCCAGTTTCATTTAAATCGTATTCGCAAAGAGTAGAAAGAGCATATAGGAATCCCTTTCCCTGCAAACTCCTTTATAAATCCTCTTCGTATCGCATAATGCGCAAACGAAATTATTCCATACCAATGTTTCCGCGTCGTTTTAATCCACTGCATTTGGCGTAATGCATAAAACGAAGAAGAAAGAAGAAAGATCGTCAGCGAAAGAGAGATGAACGAACATTCGAAGAGATGCTAAAAAAAATCGAATAAAAGAAAGAGATAAAAAATATGCGTGCGTGTTCACGGGTAAAGTATTCCCTTAGGCTAAATAACCCTTTTGTTTCTTTTCTCTCTTTCTTTCTCTCTCTCTCTCTCTCTCTCTCTCTCTATCTCTCTCTCCTCCCTTTTTCCCTTTTTTATCCAACCATCCTTCGGAAAAAATGTTCTCTCTTTTTTTTTTCTTTTTTATCGTTGTCGTAATACAATACAGCCGCCATTCGGTCGAACTAACTTCGAAGTAGCGCGTGTACGAAGTAGTTCAGACTCCACGCTGCCGTAGGGCGCGAGAAAATGACAAAGGCCATGTTTCACACTTCCCAGAATATCGTGGTTTTAAGATCGTACAATTGTTTCATTAGTTCGATATTTTCGATCCTTTATAAATAATGATAATAACAAAAAATACTTTAAGAGAAAGAATAGATGAATAAAAAATTATCATCTATTACCATTTGAATTTATTTATACATTATATATACATTGAAATTATCTATTTGCTTGAAAGGACACTCGTACGGATGAATTAATGAATGTTATCATTATGCTTTTTTTTAATGACACATAATTACTGACGAGCACGTAATTGATCCTTTTAAAAATTCATATCGGTTTATAACAAAAGCGGATTAATCGGCGGATTTTTGCTAATCAGTTTATAGCAAAGATAGATAATGATCAAGTCATTTCGAACGAATTTATGCTATGAAGCAAAAACGAATTAATTAAAACAAAGCTTTTACCTTTTGTTTGTTTTTTCTTTTTTTTTTCTTTTTCTTTTTTTCGTATGTCTTATTCCCTTTCAATGCGTCATTAACGAAAATAATTATATCGTAAATTTAGGCATTTCATCTATACTCACTCATATCTTTTCACGTATACAAGAAGACGCAGAGAACTATCTTGATATCAGACAAAAGTTTCGTGAAGATGGTAGACGAGGAATGCTTTCGAAGATTCGTGGAATGACTTTAGTCTATGTTAGTCGTCACACGCCTCCTTCAAACTTCTCTAGGAAGTGATACCAAAATGTTTCCAGCTCATGCATACTGCATAGACAAGGATGATGATCAGTTTGAAGGTAAACATTGTCTTCAACCACTACCGTCAGAGTTTACGTGGAAATTCGAGCGAGTCGACATGGTGTGAATGTTAATAGCGACATAACGGCACGAGAATACAGAGAGAAAGAGAGAGAGAGAGAGAGAGAGAGAGAGAGAGAGAGAAAGAGAAAGAGAGAAAATGCAAGCTATATCGCGTTTAGCGAATGAATGTTCGATGCCGAGTTGAATTCCTTCGGTAGCAAGTATATGAGTATCGAGAACATAGCTGAGTTACTTTCACAATAGTTATTGCATTGTGAATCGTATGCGACACTGTTGACGTCTCGCTGGTCGCTGAAATATTTTGATTAAAATTTAAAGTAGGACGGTAGCGAGACAAGATCGATGCATTCTCTGTTTCTCTCTCTCTCTCTCTTTCTCTATCTATCTATCTATCTATCTATCTATCTATCTATCTATCTATCTATCTATCTATCTCTTTCATACTATATTCAATCAATTTACCTCTACTTTTAAAAATGAAAATCAAAATTTATTTAATAAACAAACTAGTGAAAGAACATTGTACGTTTGTATTTTTAAAAACTATTATATTATCATTGGAACGGTTTATTTCTAATTTCGATAATTTTAGAAGATAAATCGTTGATTTCTTTCGAAACAATATATCGACTAGGGCGATCGTATGAGTGTAAAAATAGTTTCTTTCTTGTACGAAGAAAAAGTGTATGGTTAACGTCAGACCCGTTAATTCGGACAGAGATGGAGCGAGGAGAGGGAATGAGGAGGAGAGAAGGGACTTTAGCTACTTTTAAAAAATTAGATCACAAGGTCTATCTGACGGATAGCGGACGCACTTTAGCCATCGCCATACGGCCAATAGTCGACTTGGTCTTTCGAGTTAACGTTTCTTTATCCTACATCTATCTATATATTCTATATATGTATGTATGCATACACACATATATGTATATATATATATATATAAATATATATAAATATATATATATATATATATATATATATATATATATACAAATGGTACGTGTTCACGTGCACGCACGCACAAGCCTGCGAATGACGTTAAGCTGAAGAACGAAGCATACTCGAGCTTTTGACTTATCGGCTCGTTATGCCGCATATTTTCTTTTCCCGCTCTTTCTTTTTCCAAAGCAGTCCACTACCCTACTCTCTAGCCTTGTCTACCCCACCATAGTCTCTCTCTCTCCGTCTCCCTCTCTCTCTCTCTCTCTCTCTCTCTCTCTCTCTCTCTCTCTCTCTCTCTTTCTCTTTTTCTCTCTTTTTCTTTTTCTTTCGTTCGACCGACTACGAACGAGAAAATATTTTCCCTCGGGTGTTGTTAACGTGCCCCCTTCTTCTCCCTACTCTACTTCTCCGTTGCTCGGTAACCCTCGAATTTCATTGATTACACTAATTGGGTAATACCATGAGCAAACTTTGAATAAATAAAATCATTCGTTTAATATTTTTCGATATTCCATATTCGATTCCTTTCTATTCTTCTCGATGCAATCGAGTTTCCTTGTTGCTTATATATATATATATATATATATATATATATATATATATATATATATGTATATATATATATCATTGTTAAATTTAATCTGGAAGTTTGCATTATATTGTAAAATTATAAAAAGTCTTAATATATTCTTTTTTTTTTTTTACGAAATTTTTATAATATTATAAAGTCGATGAATTATTATTAATGGTGTTCCTGCATATATAGAGCATACATATTTAATATTGATTAAAAAGAACGTTTTTAACTTAAAATAGAACTTGTTCTATGGTTAATGGAACAATAGTGTACAACATCGAGCTGACTACATTTGTTTCGTTCGAATGTTAACGAGACGTTCTACTTACGGTGAATGGTATCTATCTCCTGTGACGTTTCTGAGAATACAATGGACGTTTATTATTTCTGAAATTTCTAATATACGAAGGTAACGAAGCTATATGAAAGGGAACTTTGACGATCGTCATAAAAATAAAACGTCGTGCTCATTTAAACTAAAGCCCAAGAATATTTTCTACTTTGCATTTAATTATATAGTCGACGATTCGTCATGATGTTTCAATTTTGTACTATCGTTGGTCTGAAAATATATGTATCTATCTATCTACTAGATTAAATAATATCCAAAATGTTCCGATAAATTTTATAACGATGCCTCTCGTAAGATTACATGAAATATTAAGAACCCTTGTTAAATTCGAATGGCGAGTATAGCATTATATTCTTACGATTATTCTTAAGATTAAAAAAGAAATATAAAATTTTAACGAAGTTACTTGAAATGGAATACAGGCTTGGAATAGGGGCTTTTCGAACACTATGAAATAAATTGAAAAGCGTGGATAAATATTACGGAACTGAGAAATATTATATAAAATTTCTAATAACTTTTTTCGTAGATAAGTATGTATATAAGTTAACATAAAAAGAGAAAGAGAGAGAGAGAGAGAGAGAGAGAGAGCGAAAAAAGAATATTGTAACTTTGGAGAAAATTTCAACCAAAGATCTCCTTGATATTCCATCCTTATTTCTTTCAAAAAGGGGAAGACATATAAAACTCTGGAAGATGCGAAAAAGGTAGAAATAAAATATGCTCGGTTTCCTTTTAGCTTTGCCGATGGACAAAGATGCCAAACACGTCAGGATAGTGGAAAGAATCAGAGATCGGGAAATAGTAAAGAATACGTTCACCTGTCTATAGTCTCATCGATACTCAAGTATCTTGGTATTCTCTCTTCATCCCTTTTATTCTTTTCTCTTGAACTTTTATTTTCTTGTACCATTTTCTTTATACTGACGTAACTATTGTTTACAATTGTTTATTTAGCTGCTATTGACCAATGAATGAATGGACGGCTTTCGTTTGATAGGCCTTAAATCTAAATTATCATCTATTGGATTATAAAGTGAATTCTATTGGTTTCGAATTTGTTAAGTTTAAAATTGTTAAAAATTTTATAATAAAAATTACATAAAATAATCTTTGCAATCAAAAACGTTATAACTGATTTTTTTTTTCAAAATCATAATATAATAAAATTTTATTTTGAGCATAATATAATAAAAAAAAAAAACTATGATAATATTAGTAAGGGAAGAAAAAAGATGAAACTGAACAATTTTTAATAAGTTAACAAATCAATTGAACTTGTTAATAATAAGATAATTTAACGTCAAATTGCAAGAATAAATTGGAAATATAATCCTAGCATGTTTGAATAAATATATAATAAGGTATTTCTTTTCCTATCTTTAAAATATGATGTTTAGTCCATCATTACAAAAACTCGATATCATAACTAATTATCAAAGTCCAATAATGAAAGTCTAGAACGTATTCTTTGCATCAGTATAAGATCTTTTATCGTGATATCCATCAAAAAAGAAAAAAAAACAATGTCCTTGGTAGTCGACTTCCCTAATATCTTGTAGAGGCGTCCCTTTCGTGTTTCAACGTATAGCAAGCACCGAGTTTACGAGCGAAAGACGACGTCAGCCTGCAGCGACAGCTGTCATGTGCGGGAAATTTGCTTGCAAGAACGATTTCTCTTTAATGTCAAACTCTAAACGTTTCTCACCTCGTACCTAGCCATTTCCTAAGTTGGTGACAACTTCGGTAAAGCGATCTATTTTTCGATTTCAAATCACAATCGATATCTTAGCCGTAGTTCGATCGAATTTATTATTTGTATGGACAGTTTGAACGTAAAAATGAATATATAAAAAGATTTGCCATTAGTAGCACATATCGGTTTCTTTTTTTACATTTTGATTATGTTTATTAATTTGTGCATGTGTTTTTTGTTTTTAATTACTTCAATTTTATTTAAATAATGAACGAAATTTTAAATAAAAATGTCACGTGGGTATAATTTTTTTCATCCTTAATAGAAATAAATTATAATATTTGGTTTTGTCCTTGGTTAGCTGATATTTTAAAGCTATTGCATGCAGTTTAATCAACAGTTTTTATCAATATTGATCAATATTTTTATCGATAATTTAAGCGATCAATAGAAATCTATTACAAAGAGAACTTCCTTTATCTTTTGTATTTATCAGCTTATCTCTCGAAATGTCTGCTACGACGTATTATATCGTTCACATTCCATCATTTTTTATCATAGAAGAAGTTTCACGCTCTCTTGTTCCCTTCTTTCCTTCTTCATTCATGCGTTATATCGAATTTTGCTCAAGCCTTGGTGAAATCCCTGAATTTTCAATTTTTCGAAACGAAACGAGCGAGAACATTCTTTCATAAAATCTAGGTATCATTCAATCCTTTTTAATATTTTTAACAGTATAGGAAATACTGGACTTTTAATAAATTTAGCTGGCCTACTTGCCTCTTTTTTTTTATTCGTTTTATATAACTACTATGCAATTAAAATAAATCTATAGCATGAAATTTCTCGTTAAATTAAACGACTACCATTGCCTTCCAAAGATATTTTTCGTATAAAATAATTTTTTAAGTATATATATATATATATATATATATATATATATTTATTTATTTATTTATTTACTCAGATCTCAATAAAAATGTACGCGGTATCAGTGAAAATTTTGATAAAGGGATGGGTTAAAAGTACATATGGATTATATGAAAACATTAATACGATGTAACGTAATAATATGCACAAAAGAAAACCGATGCTAATGAAATGAATAATTAACAGCTGATGAAGGATCGGAAACAGTATTATTATTTTGATAAATGAGAAAATAGCTATTGGAGAGAAAGAGAGAGAGAGAGAGAGAGAGAGAGAGAGAGAAAAAAGAAAAGAGAAGAAAAGTATGAATATCAAATAATTAATTACAACTTAACAATAGGGCCGAGAGTAACTTTCAGTGGAAACTGGCTTTTCAACAATGATACGGATTCGCAGTGTGCCCACGATTGTTGGGAAACTCGAAATATAACCCAAGTCCTATCGCTATATACCAGACTTTTCCGAAGTTGAAGCGTGCTAAGTCTCGTTGCACTATTGCAGCTTGACTTCACAGCGAAGTTTCAGAAGGTTGAAACGCATCAGTACGAAAAAAATATCGTTAACAGTAGAATTTAAAAGCTGAGACTTCGTAAAACTTTATAAGACATTTTCCATTATATTCTATAAAAAATTATAATAATAATGACTAAACATGCGTTTAGTACGTTCATTATCGTGATTATGTATGTTTATGTATTTATGTATGTGCGTATACATATGAGTTTAGTTAATTACATATGTACTACATTGAAATTTTACCTCGAGGATAATAATGGGTTTCATTTTATCAAGAATGGTTTTCAGATAGGAATTCGTAAAAAGGTACTACCTTTCGTTCTCTTCCTGTTCTCATTTGGTATGTTATAATTCTTATTTTATAATAATTAACCGATATATTTGTACGCAAATATATACACGAGATAATAAAATCTATTTATATTTGAATAGATTTTATATTTAAATTTTATAATGAATCCATTTAAATTTTATATTTAAACAGATAGATAGATATTTAAGAAAATATATTAATAGATATAGAAATAAAATAGGAAAAGTGTCTTATCTCATCCACTTCACATTATTGTTAAAATCTTAAACATGTCGGCGATACACATATACACATTGCTCGTTAGTCAAATATAAGGACTCACTCACAATCACATATATACATACAATAAGAATCACCTTAACTCTTCTATATCTTAGGCATACAAACTTGGCATAAAAATGTATTTATGCGATCTCAGTTATTATTATTGGAGGCATACAATAAAAGAATCTAAATCACTGAGTGTTATTTGATAAAGCATGCTTGATAAAGGGAATCTTTAATAAAGGATGCACAATGTATACCGTTCTTGGCGGAAACGCATCTTATATCGCAGATATTATCGAATAGTCTGAATGGAGTTTCGTTTTTCCTCGCTTCAATACGATCAGCAATAAATTCTTTCACGAATGAACACATTCCACAAGATATACCTATACGAAGTTTTATCGGATATAGATTGCTTCGAATCATTACTCCACAAGTTGCTTTTCGTGAATTGTCGAATTAAATGAACGATCGATTACTGACATGTATGTATTTCCTATAGAAATATTATTAATTGCTTCGAGAGTTTGATTATTTGTGATATTCTATAAGCTTCATAATTACAGAAAGAAAAGAAATTAAAAAAAAAAAAGAAAAAAAAAACTTGGTCATGATTATATCATACGTTGGAAGTATAACATAAAATAAAACAATATATAAATCAATGATTTATCAATAATTAATTTTTTATAAATAATTAATTTTAACAAATGCAATATATTTGAATCTTGTATTTTTCGCGTGAAATCTTGAATAGAACATATCTATTAGGTAGATATACGTACAAAAAGTTTCCTCAATATCTCTGCCGATATTTTTTTTCGATAATGTGACTTGTGTGCTTCTCTCCCGTCCGAACTTTTCAATTTCCGTGCTCCTATGACGCTTTCGACAACTTTTTCCCTTTCAAAAAAAAAAAAAAAAGGGGAGATAGTAACATAGGTATGAACAGGGCGGTGAGGAAAGGAAACGGAGAAAGTAAAGGGAGAAGTTCAACTAGAGTAAAGTGAAAATTTCGAATCTCCTGAATCTGTGTGTGTGTGTGTGTATGCGTATTATAATGGTATCGTGGAATTCTCAATGGAGACGTGGAAAAAAAATGAACGTAAAATTCTTCGATGGTCGTGAATCCATTAATGGCAGGTGAAAAGAGATTATCCTGCATTTGAAATGGCACAATAGAGAAGAAAAAGTATTAGCTGTTAACAAGAAATGAAACGACATTTGCAATGTAGCGTCATAAAAATATATATATAGAATAAATTGATAGGGCAGTGATGATCTTTCGAAAATTGTTCGATTAATAAAATTGAATGTTTTGGTTCAATCGGTTCAATTGGTTCCTTTGATTCATACGAATTAATCTCTAAATAATATAAGCAAGAAGAAACATTCTCTTTTCTATCTCTCGATTTAATCTTTTTCACGTTCCCTTTGTTTTCACAAAATTTTTAACTATATTGGCAATGTTTGTACGTTCGCAGGATTAACGGTATACATATTTCCTTTTTATCTTTTACACTACGAAAGTTGTCAATTTTCTTATCATTCTTTGACAGTTATTGCCTGTCAATCTTTGGAAAGAACGAAAGAGGAAAGAAATTTTATAAAAAGATATCAACGTTCGAACAACTTGCACGATTTCCTAATTAATTTTTTATTCGAGCGTTTCAGTCTCTCCTCACTCAATCTTTCCTTCTCCATCCAATCCACCTTTGATCACGAAGCAAAGGTAGGACGTCGTAATTACTTAAGTTTCGAGTTAGATGCGAATTTCTATTTAATTTTGTTGTCTTAACTTTTAACGGAAATTGATGTAACGGCTCTTTTATCCTTTCCCTTTCCTATTTAAACGTATATGATGATTACGCATCAATTTTACCGAGATATGCTTTTATCTTCTGCATCAGATAAAAAGATATTTATCTCAAATACAAATGTTTTATCAAAATCAAAATATCCATGATATCATAATACTGAAAAAAAAATTGAAAAAGGATACTTTAATGTTTATTCCAAACAAAACCAAAAAAAAAGGAACACATATAAAAGAAAATAAACACACACAGAGAGAGAGAAAGAGAGAGAGAGAGAGAGAGAGAGAGAGAGAGAGAGAAAGAGAAACATAGTAAGAGAGAAAAAGATGATGAAAATTTTTTTCATATGTCCGTATACAATAATAATACACCAAAGCAGTGTGTTTTAATTCTTTTTTTTTTTTTTTTTTTTAAAGAACTATCCCGTAATAATATAATGTAACTAAAAAAGCCGAGAGTTATCAACTCTCCGAGCCGATTTATTTCGAGAGAAGCAAAAAATGACTTAGAAAAGTAAAAGAGAAAGAGAGGGATAGCGAAAAGATTTAAAAAATACGATAGATTTTTAAAACTTCGATTAACTTTTAATGTAATCGAAGGATAACGAGAAAGACGATGAACTAAGAAGAAGAAGAAAAAAAAGAAAAGTGAGGCGTGAACTTTCAGGCTTCGTCTTCACTGATCTCACCTTCTATTAGACCGCTTTAATTAAGGCAGACATTAACCCGCGTTAACCATAATTATTTCGTTTCACAAACGAAGAAACGTGACTTTAATATACACGGCAATTTTAATTCAAGATAATTAGATCGGTCAGTCTATAGCATTATCTCTCTCTCTCTCTCTCTCTTTCTTTCTGTTTTTCTTATTCTCATTACGATATTTCTTTAAAAATTACGATTTCGTTTCAACTAAAATACTCTAACTACTTTCAAATCCATTTCTCGTCTCTCAGGACTTAGTCGGCTTTACACAAGTTAATCTCTTAAAGCTTGAAATTTGTTATTTGTTTTGAAGGATTCTCAACCAATCTTTTTATTTTATTTTTTTTTCCTTTTTCTTTTCTTTCCTTTCACTCGCGTATCCTTTTCGTTCATTTCAGTATGTTTTTACGAAACCTTAATAAATTCTGAAACGTCGTTTGTCGTTACATCCATAAAAGAAATTCTTCGAGTGGTATAAATATCGTAAGATAAAACCTTTTGTTAGTTACGTTTCTAATTGATGTTTCAAATTGTTTATTTAAAATAAAATAAAAATGAAATTTTTATCTTCATTTTTATATAAATACATTTGCCTAAGTATAGATATTATTATACATTTAAAATAAAAAAGGGATACGATATAATGTACATATATTAATATAACATGATATATCTTGTCTGGACTACGAAACGTTTTCAAACTTTATTACCATCGATCGCAAACTTCGTAAATACTGAGGAAAATCCAAAGAGAAATCTCGAAAATATGGATGAAACGAAATCTCGTTCATGAAAATAAACACAATGGTAAATGACAATAATAATAATAACAATAATTACAACAATAATAATAATATTAATTATTAAGAGTTTGTATACGATCGTATGGAATGATTAAATATTGAAACCCATTAAGTAATCGAAAATTCGATAGAAGTTCAAACGATAGAATATTTTTTAAAAAAGAAAATAATCATGGGTTTTAAAACGAGAAGATTTAGAAATATCGAATGAAATACGTCATAGGATATAAGCGTTTACGCTAGCCGATAAAATATATACGTTTGGTCTAGCAAAGGGAAGATAGAAGAAGTATGTGGGTATAGCATAAAGAAGATGGTACAACGATAAAAGAGATAGTACGAACGTGAGGAGAATAGTGTTCGATGCAAAATTGGAGCAACGACGTCATAATTTGAAATTTTAGAAACGTCCGAAAGTAACCAAAAGATCATTCAAAAAGTAGAACATCCAAGATGCTTGAAATGATCCTATAAAATGGCCAACGAAACTTTCCGTTCTCTTGATTTTTTTTTCAACTATTTCTTTTCCTCTTTCTTATTATTTCTCTCACAAGAAAATCTTGAAAATCTAGAGGGAAAGCATTCGCGAGAAGAAGGGAGAAAAATATATTAAATAATAGCGTTTATCGCGAAGAAAAGATAAGAAAGAAAAAAGATAAGAGAGTATAGAGATGGTAGAAACTAATGTAGAAGAGAAGGATTTCTTCGCGCGAAATGCATCTTTCCGAGAGTCACGAGTATAAATGAAACGCACTCATCTGCGTATGTCTTCGCGTATGTATGAGTAAGTATGAGCTTGCATTTTGAATTTTTCAAATTCCGGAACAACTTCCTGTAACACTTCCGCCTAAGAGGAAAGTTCGTGATTCGGAAGTCTTACTTTTTAGTCTCTCTCTCTCTCTCTCTCTCTCTCTCTCTCTCTCTCTTATTCTTTGTAAAAAGAATCTTGACACGTCTCGTAAGACAAAACATCAAATAATAAAATATATAATAATAAAATAAATGTTATATTAAGAAAACAAAATTGTGTGTATGTGGGTGAAATCGTAAAACCAATATAATGGTTTTGATACTGATGAATTCTACATCATTTTTATATTACATGATCGTTTACAAAAAGGTTAGATGTAGAAAAAAGATTAGATGTAAAACTAATACGCCAATCATTAATTTTAATAGAACTTCCCCTATATCTATATATACTTCAGCAAAACTTAAGCATTATGATTTCAGGAAGGAATGAAGTATGAAATAAAATAAACAAAAATGGATATTATATATATATATATATATATATATATATATATATATATGTCTAATTTAATCATTCTAAAAGTCCATCAGATATAAGAGGTCTCGAAATTTTGTTCTTTGTTCACTTTCTTATTACAAATTAAATTCCAGTAGATTAGAATATACGTGAGAGTCAGTTTTATCGAGAAAAAATATCGATACTTACATTTTTATAAAACTTTAAAAGACATTTCTTCGTTACATTTTTGAATTGTTTAAATTCGTATTTGTATTGGGAATAAGTGTCAATTGATTCTTACGTTATCTTATTAATGGAATAATAAAAAACAGAAAAAGAAAAGACAAGAGAAATATAGAGTATCACAGATGAAACGAAAGAAAGTGACTTGGCAAGGAAACGAATAGAAATTGATTTGCCTCTTTAAAGAACAGCCAGCCACCAGTCTTGCCTCGACTCGATCCTTCCTTGCTCGATAGCGTTAGAGTTTATGTTGTCGCTACATCAAACACTTCTTCTCGTTCGGCTGGTACTACTTCTCGTTCCTTGGCAAGTGTACATCTACGAGAAGAGCACTCGGTACGACACCATTCAATTTTCTTGAAAATTCGTAGAACGCCGCCGTCTAGTTAACTGTATGGTTGTTGGATGTCGATTATCTTTCGAACTTTTGTATCTCAACGTCGATTCTTTTTTATTCGATTTCATTTATTCCATAAAGTGAGCAAATATTCTCTGTATTGAATATAGCTTATGATTATATGTATGAAAAAAATTAATATATAAATATCATAGAACGTTTTTTCTTTAATGTTTTTTTATTCGTTCTTTGCTCAAAAATTATTATTTATAAGATCATAGTTAATTTCATCATCGATAGTTTTGACTTACTATATTATTTATTATTTTAGAAAATAATATGAAAATTATGAAAATTGAATTTTGTTATGATTAAAAATAACATCGCGATAATTAAAATAAATACATGTATTATACTTTGATAATCTTTTAAGAATTAATTTTATATTATTATGCTAAAATTTTGGAGATTTTTACTAGAGATCTTTTTTAACGAACATTGTCTCGGGACTAATAAGTAACATATCTTTATAAAAGTCGACTAACTACAATTTATCGACACGGAGATATACCTAGTCGAAATATGGACAACGAAATTCATCCTTTTTGTTGTCGGTTTTTCTGCTGTGTCCATGGACTATACGTCATTGTTTAATCGTGAAAAAGAGCTCTCGGTGCGCCTCTTGTGTCGATGGACGACATAGAAAAAATCAACGATTCGACAGCTATCCGTTCGCATAACGAATGCGTTGGAATTATTGAACGATCAAATCCACCCCCTGGTGGAGGAAAGAAGATTCAATGTAGAAGGGTCACTCGAAAGTGGTCGGTTGTTTAGAAAATTTTTTACTTTTGTTTATCGGATAAACATCTTTCAATAATCTTCACGATAATATATGTATATATATATATATATATTTTTTTTTTTGGAGATGTTTATTTTATGTTTCTATAGAGATATATATTTTACATGCATGTAGTATATATATTGAATACACATTTGTATGTTTTTTATATGCATTTATATTATTTATATTAGTTATATTAATTATATTATTTATGTGCATTTTTTTTAGGCATATCTATAGTTATATCACAAAGTTCAAATATTTATGATACCGTTACTTGTGTATATTAATTTATACATAAGTACAACATTATGTTATATGTATAATATATGTTATGCATATATATGTTTGTAATATGTATAAAATATTTATACATCGTATATTAAAGCTCGACATATTCGATAAAATGAAAATTACTTCGATTTTATGGACCTCTGGGATAACGATTTTGATTGATCGACGGACTTCGACCCAATGCGTCTTCTGGCAATTAAAATTTCTAGTCTCCCGGCGTAACTCGCGACACTCGGTATTGATTCGATGCTTCCATAAAATAAATGCGATCTATCAAAGCCGTGGTTCTCGTTACTTCATTCGCTTCCATCTCCCGTCAGGCCCACCTTCTCACCATCCATTCCTACCGCCTTTCTAGCGTCAGCTCTTTCGAAGTATAACTAATTAATAACTAATAAATTTTAGAAATTGTGCTACTCGAAAATTTCAACAAATTCGACTGATTAATTAATGAAAACTATTAAGAATTATTTTAATCAAAAATGATATATCTATATTTTCACTTAACTTGACGCTTAATTAGTATTACTTTTATGAGTTTCAACATCTGCTAAAAATCCATCAAAAATTCTTCTCTCTTATTACTCAACATTTGTTAGTTGCTAACTAGATATGTGTTTTGTTTTTCTTTTTATCGAAAAAGTTACAATCTTAGCTGAGAGAAGAAAAGTAAGCATATCGTAAAAAAAAAAAGAAAAGAAAATTAAGAAACTCGGTAAAATTTAATGAAGTTGGCCTTATTGCTCTTGCAAACGTGCTTCGCTTTGTCCATTCATCGTTGACGAAACACGCGCAGAAGAAAAGCTGGCTGGAATGATATTTCTTTTAGGTCGTACATCGCGTCATGTGCCGGCTGTAGTAACGTTATTGTTGATCCTTCAGACGACTTTATCGTGACTCGTTATCGTTACCTGTGCACTCGCGCCTGTATGCGTGCGTGCTTTTGTGTGCGTACGTGTGTGTGTGTTTGTCTGTATATGTAAGTGCAACTGCGGTCGTTGATCGAACACGATTAAGTTTACGAAGGGAAGAAGGCAGTTGTGTTCTTAAGATAAAAGGGAGAGTAAAAATATTGAAACGATCAAAATTGGAAAGAGAATTCTCTCTTTCTTTCTCATTCGTTCTTAAAGGGTAATAATTGGACCAAAGAAAGTGGTGTGGGAAAGAGAGGAAAAAGTTCCAAACGATCTTACACATATACTTCTTTCTCTCTCTTTCTCTCTCTCTCTCTCTCTCTTTCTTTTTCTTTCTCTCTTTTCCCTCTCTCGACGAAATTTTGAAAACTTCGAGAAAAATTCATATCCTCGCATATCGATAGTCGAGATTTGCAGTGAATCGGCCCCTCAAGAACATCGTGAGTATCTAAGAAGAAGAAAGGAAAGAGGAAAAGAAGGAGTATTCTTTTCTTCGCCAACGAGGTGGAAGAAAGACGGAATAGAAGAGCGAAAGAAAGAAAAAGTAGAAAAGAAAAAAGAAAGAAGGATGAAGAAATAAACGAATCAACCTCGCATATCTTCTCTTCGAAAAGTGGAAAGAAGGATAAGAAGAGAGGTGGTACGGAGTAAAAGAGGAGAAATTCTTCTGTATCTTTCGTAAAATCATATCAAGTGCATCTTTGGATACGGATCGAGGCCATCTTTCCTTTTCGATATCGATTCGGGCGCGGTCGATTCACTGCCAGATGACTTTACGAAGGGTCCATGAGGACTCGCCCGATGTTTCGTCCTCCATATTCGAGTATGAAGACGTGATAAAGTTATAATAATTCACGAATGGCCATGCGATGAGAATAATATATTATTATATTTACACACCCTTACCCTGGCCCTCCACACAGAGATATTCATATACATAGATATATTATATATATATATATATATACAGATACAAACAGAGAAAGGATATATTAAAAGGATATACGAATGTTTTGCACCCACTTTAATAGAGTGGCTGTCGTTATTGTTTGTTGAGCGTACTGTTCATTGATAAGATAAGAGATAAAGAGAGAGAGATAGAGGCAGAGGGAGAAAGAGAGAGAGAGAGAGAGAAAAGATACAAAAAGGTGCATATAGAGAAAGCACCGATATCGAAGGAAAAATGGCGATGGTAATATCACCCCGTAGCAAAATCGTTACATTGGCCTTGCTGATTGGTATTATAACACTTGTCGCTTTGATCATAACCGGTGTGATCGGTTTTTGGCACAAAACCGAAAAGGCACCGAACAACGGAACGAAGATGGTCAGCAGCAGGCTTCAACAATTCACCGGCTACACTGCTACGAAACATGTGAGTAAATCGATATGAAATTTTATTAGCTTCTTATTGTCGATAAGTAAACATATATATATATATACACGCACACACACACACACACATATATATAGATAAGTACTTAATTACGTTCAACAAGAGGTGTAGCCTTTCAAGAGATGCTGCTGCGATATCATATATGCTCAAACGCGTTTTGATTTACAGACACATAGATATACGCAATTACGCCCGTCCTATATGCATGTATATCGAGATTTGAAAAAACGCAGGCTTCGATGGCTTAACGAGAATTACATTTCGAGTGTGTCTAACGCTCGTACTTCCCTGACCCTTCACGCGAATGTAATAATACGCAGTCCGTAACACACCTAGAGTTTACAGTTTTAACTTCCTCCCTCTCTCACCTATCTCGTATCGAATAGTGTTAATCCCTCTTGATCCTCGTTATTCCGTAGAATCGATAACACTTGTTCCGTTCCATGAAATTTCGTTTCGTTTTCGAACTCTATCCTCTACCTCTTTGTATTCCGCGTTTACCCTTTCAAAAAGAGTAGATTAAATTTGATGGATATCCGTTAAATATTACCACAATGAAATTCGTTCGAGATTGACAAATCTATACGATTTGTTTAACTTATAGGATAAGAAGAGTCAGAAGGAAAAAATGATTCGTTACGTTAACAAATTTATGCAAGTAGTTGCGTTAGATTCTTGTTTCTCATTAACGTTTCTACGTTTTCCTTTGAACTACTTGGTAACTAGTAATTTTTTTTTTTCGAGAGAGCGAGAAAAATAGCTAACATAGCCTCTTGACCTTTAACGTGCTAACACCATCATCCTCTGCTCTTTCATGAGCACGTTGTAGCACATTTAAAGCCACTACCATCTTCCTTCTCATCTCCTTCTATTACTCTTCTAGAAGACCTAACCACGTCCGAACCTTCGTAACACTCGAAAACAGCGTAGGTTTAAAAGGTGGAAACCCGACCGACGACGAATCGAATTTTCAGCATAGCTTGCTTCGACATTCGCATTCCAGAATGAAGTTTTCGGTGATGTGCATCGTGTATGTGCATCGCAGCATCGTGAATCAAGCGTGAGCAGTCTGTTCGTTGCAATGAACCTGATTGCAGAAGCGTAGACTTTTGATTTCTCTTTGAATTAATTCAATTGAAGACGATAAAATCAATTTTTACATCACCATACAAATCAAACAGAATAGAAATATTCGAATGTATTGAAAAATGTTCGAGTCGAAGCATCGATATAAATTTTTTTTCTTTCTTCAATATAAATATTTCTACGATTTTTGTAACTAATTGCAAAATTGCAAGTTTCTTTCGCGATTTTTTATTTTATTTTCAATCGCGCAATTATCTTCTGCGTGAACAAATCTGTGAAAATACGTTCTTTTCGATTCTATTTAAAATATTAAAGGTTCTACGCCATTGCTCGGTATAGATTGGTTCAGAAGCGTTCGGTCCGGTAAAGTTCTCCAACTCCGTTTAGATCATCAACAGACTTCGTGCTTACCTCCGACAAACCTCCGATCGTATTTAAGTACGCGTACATGCTTGAATTATCGATTGTTACTTAAATTTACTCGCGTAGCGCTCACGTACAAATATGTACGTATGGGGTTCTGCCTGTGTGATTTTATTTTTCGAACTTTTTATTTATATCAAATTTTGATAAATGGCCAAAACAAACTGGAAGGCAATCTGTATAACAAAATGTATAGAGCACGAACTGTCACATAAACAATTTGTAAAGAACTTATTTTTTAACAAGAATATACTTTTGATATACCTAAACGTTCGAATTGACATTCTTGATAGTTATATATATAAAATCGACTGTCGAGCGTTACTACATACAAGTTTATCTTCTAGTTCCACATGCATATTAATACTTGATGTAAATCAGGATGAGTATATGTACATATGTACGTTACGACCGAAATTCAACAACGCGTTGCGTCATATCCGCCACACGACAACGACGACGATGCAAAGACTCGTGAGAGAAGCTCGTCTAACTCGAGTTTGCTTGGAAATAATCCACAGGTGGATCGAAAGTTCCGCAAATTGATAAATCCAATGCCTCGGTATAACGCTCCGTACTGATTCGCTAAAGCTGAAATTCACCCCTAAATGCATTCTCAAAGTGATTTTCGATCCTAGAACTTGCGAAGGTCAAAAATCTTATATGTTTATGTGCTTTTTTCTTTCCTTTTTATATCAATAGAATCATTCGAAATTTTATTTTATTTTTATATATTTTATATTTTATATTTTATATTTATATTTATTTTATATATTTATATATATATATACATATATATATATATATATACATACTGGTATCTTGACGATACGAATTGGATTGAAAACTTAATTAAAATAACGTGCCAATTAAACTTATTTAATTTCTATATTTCGAGCAACTTTTCTTCAATTTAATTTGTTCGGAGAACCGGAACGTCACTCATGTCAAATTTCTATGGCACGCATCTTATTATTAAAACGTTATTCAAGCAAATAATTTGAGAAATCTCGTTTGGCTCTCACCGATCGT
This sequence comes from Vespa mandarinia, assembly GCF_050613455.1. NCBI lineage: Eukaryota > Metazoa > Arthropoda > Insecta > Hymenoptera > Vespidae > Vespa > Vespa mandarinia. The sequence continues at coordinate 5,723,645 of NC_140810.1, read as the reverse complement.
GTCACGAAATCGTTGCGTGTTTGAGGCAAAGAGAGTTGCTCAATGTGTGCAACGAGTAATTATGGCTATCCGCACGAAACACAAAGAGAGATACGGCGTTTATAAAATTCAAGTAAAATTTCAAATGAATAGACCATTCTAGAACAGTGACATAAAAAACCTTCAAGTTGATTAATCGTTTCGATATTGCAAACAAGATACATGAGAAAAACATTACCTGCTGGTAGAGAGAAAGATTTTTTACTTGAAATTCTCGAGACGTTTCTGTTCCCATAAATTTGAAGATATTAATCTAAGTATCGACGTATCGAAATTAAACTTATATCCCTTCAAAATATCCCTTCTTCGTTAATACTGAAGTACTCATACTTCAAAAAAAAAAAAATATCCTAAAATATAATTCCCATTGGAGAACGTGTCTTGTTTCAAAAATAAACGAGAATGAGGGATAAGAACTATAACTTGAAATAAAATGAAAAGAGATTAGAGATAGTGTGAAACATTTAAATCTTAACATTGAAAATCCTTAAGTATTATTATTTCATAGATATTATAAATACTTTCGGAAAGAAAATTTACTATCTTTGTCTGTAATAAACGTGATAATAAAAAACTAATCAAAACTTTCAAAGATCTTTCTTATGCATTCATAAGTAAGAAAAACTTTAAAATGTTCCTATTTATGCCTCATCCTATACATGTATGTATATAGGTATATAAATATAAATATAATAATAAGTAAATAAATAAATATTATATATATATAATATATATCTATAATACACATACACACGCGGGAGCGCGTCTCTTTTTCTCTCTTTATATATACATCAATACATATATACATATATACACACACATACACATATATATAAAGTACCAAATGGGGGAGTATTTCTATAGGAAATTCAGCCGTCATCGCATTTAGCTCGAGGCATTTTCGCGCGAAATACATTCGAGCCTCGGCAAGCACAACACCCGCAGAGAATTTTCCGAAAATGTCCGTCCGTTTGTGGTTAGACGCTCGAACGGACGAACCGCATAATATGAGCTCTGGAATAGGTAATCCAAATCGCTTTAGTAAAACGATACGACCAACTCGATAATATATCCGACTTTCTATGAGCTCTTGGAAAACGACTTTCCTTTTCACGTACAGCGATATATTATCGTCTTCCTTTCTTCGTACAACCTTACTTCGAGATCTTATTGAACGAAACGATCTACGTTAACGACCCTCGTTGTTCCTTGATTTACTGATGGAACGAATAAACCCAAGCTTCGATTCGAAAGTCGAAACTACGACTTTGAGTATTTCACACATATACACAATCATGGAGACCAAATCGACACATTTTCTATTCAATCTTTACGAGAATACTTTCTTACTATACTTTCTTTTTTCGATTTATTTTACTTTACATTATATTTACTTCATTTAATGTAATAAAAATTCATAAATGAATTTTTATGATTTACGTATTATGATATATATATATATATATATTTCATATAACTTTCGTATATATAGTCAGAGAGGTAAATCATTTCTTATATTTCTTATATTTCTTATATTTATTCTGCAAAATTGGAATATCATACATTTCTATCTTTCCTGTTCATAGAAACATTGGACTTAGTCTAATAATTAAAATATACTTTTTTTCCACTCAGACATTCGTTTCTTGTAAATTCTTAAAATATATACAATATTTTTAATTGCACTCCAAAATCGTATTATAATATTTCAGAAACATTCTATTATAAGATTTTTTCTGAATTAGAATATTCCTGAACTTTATTTCGATGAGCCGAACGTTGTTTCACACGACTACGATAAATCTTCGTTTTCCAAAATGAAACAACGTACGATCTCACGATATTTCTGACTAATTAAAGTTGCAATGTAATTACGGAGAAACTCTCTCAACGTTAGACGAAAGCGTTAGGCAAGAAGTTCTATGATTCTACGTACATAGTTATGTACACAAATATCGTAGAAAACGTACACCTATATCATACACATATATCGGGAATTCGAAGTAAATATATTCCACAGTCGAAGTAGCAACTTACAGGAGTGTCGCGGCCACCGTAATTGCTCACAGTTGTAACAATCGTAGTTCAGATATCGCGAGAGAAAATCCACCCGTTCGAAGTACGCGTATTTTGCGAGGAATTTATCTTTTCAAATAGTATACGTAATACGTATATACATCTACTGTTATATCAAGTTTCTAATTTTATGAATATACGGACGAGTTTATTTCTAATAGAAAAAATTGACGAATTTATTAAAATAAATTTTTTTATTCGAAGTGAAAGAGAAAATAAAATAAAGAGAGAGAGAAAGAGAAAGAGAGAAACAGAAGAAGAAGAAGGTAAATACACGTAGCATATATCTATAACTAGAAAAACGAGAGCTATTTTCGTGAATCGATGCGATAATACAATTCTTTCGAATAAGAACAAGAAAGGAAAATGCGAAAGGCAAGCAGAAAAACAGAAATGAAAGAAGTAAGGTAGATAGGAAAGTAGAAAAATAGCTTTAATGCGGTGTTAGAAAAACCTGTTAGAACTTCGATGAGATCGAATCTTCTCAACTGTAAAACTTGAAGAGATTCTGAATTATTTCGAGAGAAATTCGTCTGATTTCTGAACGATAGACGTTGTTGGTGGTCCAATCTACGATAGCACGATATGAGATCCAACACAAATATTTTAATAATAAAATCTAATAATAATAATACTTTAAGAAATGTACTTGTGATATTGGTGATTTTAATAAAATAAAAGATCTATTGAAGAAAATTATTAAAAATTATATAGAAAAATGAAGAACGTCTTAAGTCCTATCTTAGTTGCTCTGTGTTTTTTTTTTTTTTTTTGGAACTGTCCTCTTTAGATCGTCACATTTATCTTCTTTCTTATCCTTTTCTTTGAGAATTCAAGTCTCATTCTCGTTCACATGCATACGTACACGCACACATACACACACACACACACACATACACATTCATTCACACTGAAATAAAGTCTAGAAATATTCCTAAGGATCGATACGAGAAACGATAGACTTATGCATGCCGGCTAACTCACATTTCACGTATATAGCATCGATTAAAATCTCTTTTAGCGATTGTAAAAAAGATCAGACTTTGAGAAATTGATTTTTTAAATTAAAAAAATAATATTCTTTTCGTTTATTTAAAAACTGTTAATTTTTGTATGCCGTAAAAAATATTGAGCTAAGATTTAGATTGAAATTAATTTATATAAAGATAATTTTTTTAATATTAAATATGGTTTTGTAACACTCAATGATATTCATTCAATAGAATATTTTTGCTTTATTTAATAGAATTGCGTCCGATTTAATTCACTCGATTACGTATACTCTCTATACGAATGAGTTGATTTATATAAAATAAATTAATTAATATAGACGATCGATCGTACTCGATACAATTTATCGAAAATATTGTATTGCAGTATGTGCAAATATTATATGAATTTACCAATGGATCCATATGAATACGCACCGAATTTCAATTGCAAATTTCATAAAAAATATTTTCAAGATATCTAATTAGAGACAGTACTACGTTCTACTTTCCTAAGTCATCGTTTCTAAATATTCAATAACGGTAACGTTGAAGTTTACTAATCGCATTTTGGAAACACATTGAAATATGCAGCCATTAAGTTCGCTAGTGCTTACATTGCATGATTTAGATTTAAATATGTCTCATCTCATCACTTTGAAGTTGCCTTATATCGAGATTCACAGACTAATTATAAGATATCATACTAATTAGTCATGTTAATAAACGTTCCTTCAAATCAATCGAGTTCGATCAAGAGTTTCAATCAAGCATTAACCAATCGCAACTTTGCCCTACTTTGATCTACCTGATAAAACTCTTTATTAAATATCTCTTTAAAAAGCACAATACTAATTAATTTACATAACTTTTACATGTAATTTGTAGATTCAAAATTAGATATATTTATTTTGTAATTGCTATGTTTCATCAATAATATATGAGTATTGTATTGTCAAATTTATTATAGTTAACGTATTTTCATTAGATTGTATTATTGATAAATCAAAAGTTGGAAATTTCAAAGTCATATGTAGTAATTGGAAATATTCCAATTATTGATCCTTAGTTTTTAAATTATCTTAATATTTTGCTACAGACAAATGATCAATTTAATATGTGTACCTTTAAATTAGCCTTATCAATTACCAATAACCCATTAATCAATTAACTAAATAAATCAGAATTATAATTCTTTATATTACTTTTAAAATGTAAAAAGATAGAATATAAGAATCAGAACATTAGTTATGCACCTAGCATCACAATTATTTTTTTTTTTTTATGTCTTCTTTAAAGAGACTATTGAATCTGTTAATCGGACTTGTAACGAGCTATCTTCTCGTATTTATCAATGGCATAACATGTCTAAAAATCATACGTTATTTTTCAGGTACGTGCACTGAAATCTTACACTAAAATTAATTATATAAAATTGAACTATAGTCGATACAATTCTTAAATAAATATAGTTATAACTAATGAATTTATTTTAAAAATACATTGCTAATATTGTATATTTTAGAAACGAAGTTAGCTGTGCTTTAATGTAATATTTTTCGTAGATGTTTACTTATCGGATTGAGAATACTAAATGATTCTTGACTAACTGTCGGAAAAAACACTCGGAAAAAATAAGAAAAAAGGAAAGGAAAAAGATACACAGGAGGAGTTCAAGTATAAAAAGGATGAGAAAAGGGGAATGAGTGATCCTTGATTGATCTGGGGTATGTTCGGGTTGTTAATCTTGAGGTTGGTTAAATCAGGATTTCTTAAACTTTTTCCACTCGCGACCTCTTTTCGCTCGAAAAATTTTTACACGACCCCTTTTCGTCCGAGAACATTTTTACACAATCCCAAGTAAATATTTATCTATATAAAATAAGTATACAAATCAACGCCTTGGATTCATTAAGCTTTTAATTTTGAATTAATTTTTTTCTTTCGCATCAAAGGCCTTTTACTGTTGGCAAATTTTTTGCCAGACTCATATTCAGTTACACGGTCCTATATTGGGGTTACGACCCAGAGTTTAAGAAGCTTTAGTTTTTAAATAATCTCACGTGTAGACCTTGGATACTAATGGAGACCGTGTTTCACTACCATTAAAAAATAGATAATTCAAGGGGAAGTTTAAGATAAGTGTTATAAATTGTTTGATTTAGAATCCTCGAAAGTTTGATGCCTGCTCTAAGATATTCCGAAAAACTAATCATTCACGAGAGATATCTGAACATAAATAAGTACTGGCCATAGGCTCTTAACCGCTTTTATCTGTGGAATTTATATAGTGAGCGTTTAATAAAATCTCAAGAACAAGCATCTGGTCGTAGTAAAAAAACTTTCAGTTCAATATTTACCAAATCTACAAAGATAAGCCATATGTGCTTCAATAAAAGTTACTGAGGCCAATTTAAAAAATTTAATTTTTGTTATTTAATTGTTTATAACAAAACTGCGGACGAATGTATTATCTTTTTAGGAATATTAATTGTAACATTGTAAAATAAAAAAAATCCAACGAGAATTGTTCTCGGATCAATAATATCAGTGTTCCAACGCAATGAAGTAAATTATATAAAATCCGATTGTACCATGATTCCAATCCAGGATGAATGAAAATCCTTAAGATATTTTCTTTTCTTACGTTAACCTCTCTACTAATTATATCTAAAAAAATTTTTAATGAAAATAAAATTAACAAAATGGCCTCTCACATAACGAAAAATTTGGAAAAATTCGTGTTATTTAATTATAAAATTGTAACAACACATTTTTTTCAATCGGATTTCAGATATAATTAATGTGCCATATTGTTTTACTATTCCTGTATAAATTTCCAATTGACATCTTCAACAGTTCTCGAAAATATCACACTAAAACCACCAAAAAGTATAATTTTTAGAGAAAATCGCATTCAAAATTTCGGCACAATATTGATGTTAGAACAGTCATGCTTACAATTCAAAAAGTTTCATGCCACTGAAACTGCTTACTGAATGGATTTCACTATTCTGTTGTATAACTTACAAGTAAGAAAACGTGGCAGGTCTATTAAACCGCACAACCTTGCAAGAACGATCCGACCTTATACCCATTCAACTGGCCACGCGCTATACTACGTTTTATAGTTACCTGATCAGAATTTTGTGAATTTTTCAAAAAGTCAAACGAAAAGATATTCTTAAATGATATATTACACTATCGAAATATATAAAAAATCAATCATTAATTTTTTTAAACTTTCAAACCTCTCTAGTGCCTTTAAAATGCAATAGAAGTAAGAAATTAACAGAAAATAGACATTCACTCTCTTATACATTTGATCGATATAATTACGTATAATTTTATGAACATAATAGTATTTAAATTTGATATTATTTTTTCAATATCAATTTAAATAGTTATAATTGCATTTTAACTAACAAACATCTGAAAAATTAAAAAGAGATTGTATCAAATAAATCTTTGGAAATAGATAAAAATTGCATTAATAATATGTCAAAGTATAGAACATTATTCCATGGCTGTAAATATTATTAATACGTTATGAAAAGCAAACTAGAACCATACAAGAAGTGAAATTACTGATAAATATTGAATTAATTAATATATTAATTAAATATTAAATTTTAAGAATGAAACAAAAATCTTAAAAATTTTCGATAGATTTCAGAAATATATGAAATTTTGTTCTTTATAGAAAGTAATTTTCTTTATATAAATAATTAATAGTTTGCATTCGTCTTCAGAAATGCATCAGTACATGTATATTTCAAATAGTAGGCATTTTATTCATCTTTAAATAAGAAATATTAGTCATTCAATATTATAATCTAATAAATGTATGAATCTACTTCACGTGCCGATATGTAAATGCACTTTTTAATTAAATTTCCAACAATCTATTTCTATCAATCCTTATATCACGTAATAATAAAATAAAATTTAAACCCCCGCATATAATTCTGAATATCAAATTAATATTAATAATAAAATATATGAATATATAATAAACATTTTATATGTCTATATAATAATAAAAAATATGTGCTACTTTTTTCGTAAATCAAGTTTTAAAATCTAATAATACATAAATCTAAATATTTCTTAAGAAATCGTTGGTATTGAGCGATAAAGCTGCGACATTGATGAAAGAGATAGATATATTTGATAAGAGGCTTGATCATGTTAACAGTAAGATTATTAATAAGAATAAAAATCTTGTGGCTGATATGAAGAAATCAGACAAATTAAATAGACAGTGTGAGTCATGTGTTGAGGAAAAAATTCATTTAAAAATGAAAAGTGAATAATTAAGTAAAATACATGGATTTGATTGGTTCAATAAATCCATCATCGCGTTGTGAAAAGATATATACATTTACAATATATAAAATAATAAAATATACAACACACTAAAATATATAAATACAATAAAATAGAGGATTATTATTCAAAGCTAATATTTCAAGGAATTTAGTATGAAATTATTAAAAGATCGAGAAACTAACGAAATTGATTGTAGATATTAAAAGAAACCCAATTTAGATCGAAATTGGAAGTAATATGTTAAGATAATTGATATGAATCTATACGGATAAATTTAAAAGAATAATTAGAAGAAGAGGGAATAAAATATGAATTCAGTCTATCAAGAACATCACAGTATAATGGAGCAGCAGAGAGGGAAAGAGAGAGAGAGAGAGAGAGAGAGAATATGTTCGTAATAGAGATGACGAGAGCGATGATGTCTTGCTCGAGGATGACATTGGATTTTGAGAACGAAGCAATATATATATACCAGCACTCATTAAAAACAGGATCAATTCATGAGTTCATGAAAAGATAGCATATGAGACGTGGAATAATAGAAAATTTAATGTAAAATACATGAAAAGATTTGATTGTGTTTCGTATTTATTAAATATGAAAAGAACAGAAAACACATATAAATCAAAAGTTATCAAAGAAATATCTGTAGGATGTGACAAATAATACATATGGAATATATATTTCACAAATCGGAAAAATTCGAAACGTTAAATTTCATGAGAGTAGAATTGAATGTAAAATATTGAAGAACAGAAAGAATGAAAATCAAATAAATGACAAAAATTTAATGATCATAGGATTGAATTATGAGAATAAAAAAAGAAAAAGGTGACGAAAGAAGAGTATAAAAAAATAATGAATATAAAGATGTTTATGATGAAAGTATTGTTGAACAGAATCGAATTATTGTAAAAATTCAGGGAGAATTAGTTGAAGTAAGGAATAGAGGTAAAGCTAAAGGACTAATTGTTATATTTTATATTCTATATAAGGAACTACAAAAGAAGTAATGGAAATCCGACAACATCATAAACGGGTAAATATTTGGAGTGAAGAAAATTTTCGAAGATTTAAAAGAATTAAAGAAAAACGTACAGCAACGCTGATAACAAAAAATGCAATTCCAAATAATATTAAAAAACTAGAAAAAAAGTGAAAGAAGCTGTAGATAATGCAATAAGTTCAATGAGGTAGAATAAAGTTTGAGATATAGTATTAAACCGAAAAGACAAAAAAAAAAAATAATAAAATGCAAATGAGTATTCAACATAAAAGAGGATTGCAATATAGGAGAGTGTCGATACAAAAACCGTTTAGTAGCGTTATGATACGGACAGTGTCCTCGATTTGGTTATGAAAAAAATTTTGGCGCCTAAGTTACGTCTGAATTTCGTCTCGGTTACGAAACAGAAACTATCCAATTATTATTCAGCATAGGTACTGAAACAGGAAAAAAAAATGAAAATATGTGACACAAAAACTATATTTTCGCGTGGGATTATAAAAGAACAAAATTTTCAATGGAGTTACCAAAGGGATATGAAGAGAATAATAGGAATGTATATAAGCTCAAGAAGAGTATCTATGGACTCAAGCAAGATGGAAGAAGTTAGAACGAATTTCTAACGAAAATCAATAGAAGGTGGATTAAATTAATTTAAGGAAAAACTATTTTTATTCCTTTCTAAAAAAAAAAAAGGGAATTATTTTCAGTATTGTGGAATTCATGTTGATGATATGCCAATAATATGAGGAAATAATGTTTTTGAAAACAAATATATGAAAAAAAATTAGAAGATACATGAATGTCAAACATTTATCAAAAACAAAAAATATTTTGATGAATGCTGGTTGAACGAGAAGATGATTGAATAAATTTGCATCAAAAGAATTTTATTTAAAAAGTATTTAGTAAAGAATTGTATGGAATAAAAAGAGTCGAATGAAAAATGAGTGAAAAATATTGCAATTTATCAAGAGTTTATAAGAAGACTCGTGTATTTAATGGTGTATATAAGATCAGATTGATCGTTTGCATTAAGTTGTTTATCAAAATTTAATCAAGAGCCTAGAATGATATATAGGCCACCATTAAAATGAATATTAAGATACCTGAAAGAGACAATTCATTACCATTTGGTATTTTTTAATAAAAATTATATCGAAGGAATTGAATGAGAAACTGATGCATCATGAGAGAGAACAAAGAATATGATATCTTCCACTAGATTGTCGGCGTATACAAATGGCGTATAGATTTAATTAATTGACGAAGTAAAAACCAACCAATAGTAGCGTTATATTCAACTGAGAACAAATTTAAAGCTATCCTACAAAAAATAAAAGAAGTTATGCGGAATAAACTATTAGAAGAAATTGGATTACCAATAGAATCGAATAAGGAATTAAGATTCGATAATTTGAAAGCTGTTAAGCTAGCTAATAAAGGAAATTTTAAAACCAGATCTAAATTATTAAACAGAAAATTCTTATTTTATTCGAAAAACCAATATTGAAGAAAAAACTACAGGTTATTGGGTTCAGTGAAGTGCCATACATGTCGGATTAAAAATCACCATAATGCTTTATTTTATCTATCCTTGGTTTGGCATATATGCCCTCGATAGAAAAATCAAGATAAGGATCGCTTTATCCACGCACTAATTATTACCCCTAATGATGCAATAATTAATAAACAAAAGAAGCAAAGAAACTATTTATTACTGCCTTATTACAAATACATATATAATAATAATCTTTCGATCAATGGACCGTAAGATTATCATATTTCTATCAAATAGACCGTGTGCATTTACATAATCATGTTTACCCGAATACCTGAGCAGATATTTAATGCAATCGATCAAATTATTGCGATGTAGAATTAATTCTATTTGTGTGACTGGAAAATATTGGACAAAGCTAGATACATCTTATAGTTTTAATTTAATTTTAATTTAATTTATTTTAATATATTTCATTATTTCTATTTCGTATTTATGCTAATTTTACCTTACTATACATATATAACAAATTATATATTCTAAAAACCACGAAAGAGTGCAATATGTTATATATATATATATATATATATATATATATATATACTTAATAATTAGTATTAATTAATACGAAAAATATATTTAAGTATCGGATAAAAAATCGTGATTAAAAAATCGTGATTTACAAGAAATTAATTTCTTAAGAAATACAGATTTGAACTTTTCGATACGTTTTAAATCATTGAATTATAAATTGATCACGAAATAAATAAAATAAATAAAGAGCAAATTATTTTGAAAAGTTTGTTTAAATCGAGAGACAGGACTTCCTTTTTTTTTTTTAATGGAAATTGCAATATCCATCAATAATCCGTAAATCAATGTTCGATTCCTGAAGAAAGTTGAAGCAACAAAGTAGAAAAGTAATAATTTTAAATATATGATCATCAGAAAAAATATTAAAATTCTTATCTGGATGCGTGAATAACAATGAAATAATGACATATATAAATTCGATAAGAAACATTGGCACATTGATCTATATATATACATAATTGTCTTGAAAAATATCTGTTTATAATAATAAAAGAAAAGAAGCAAAACTTTTACGCAAATGTTATAACACATACATACGAATGTCCAGAATTGTAAACATTTTTAAAAACTGTATACATAAATACTTACATAGCTTTCTTCCGATATATAATTTTCTTACATATATATCTATAGAATGTTCAAAGAAAACGATTTAATATTTATACAGTCCATGTAACGCACTATACTGAGTAAACAAGTCATAGTAAACGTAGGTCAAAAGGTCAAGCGTTCCTAAGATATAAACAATTTTGTATGTTATTATTATGATTGATTTACTATTGATTTTTTGATTTACAAAAAGTGTTCTGCATATCTTCCTTCCATTTAAATACATCCTTGACATATTCTTCTCAGAGAGTTGTGAATCCTCTCGAAAATTCCACATCTCCGTCGGATGATTTCATAAGCATTGCAAATTCGATTTCGTAATTCTTCTTATTTATCGGCAAAGAATACATTTTATTTTTCAAATATCGATGCAAAAGGGAGAAATGCGAAGAGGCCACGTAACTGGTCCACCAGGTCCAATCTGCCTTTAATTGAAATAAATCTGATTCGTGAAGATATTGGTAAAGATTTTGAAACAGAGCATAAGAAGAAACTCTTCGATTAGGAAATTTTTCCATGCTAAGATGTCAAGTTGCTAACAACTGACTAATTGCCGATGTAATTTTGGAAATTGTATGAGGATATTCAGAACACGGTTTATAAATACTAAAGAAAACGTCGTACACGATGATAGGAATCAATAAGTTAATCATAATATTAACATACAAAAATGTTTATATTTCAGAAACGATTGAACTTTCGATCTATGTTTAGTAAGACTTTTTTATTCAATATAATGTGTTCCATTTACTGTATAAATAGTGAATATTTCTTTTGTTTTTGAATACACTTTCTGTATGTATTTATATATACATACAGAAATTTTTCAAAAAAATTTTAAGTTTCTTATTTCAATATAGTTTAGTAGATCATGTATTTTCTAATTTTCAAAAAGAAACGAATTTTATATTCAAATAATTAATAATTAATATACAAAAATTAATATACAAATAATTCTATTAAAAACAAAGAAACAAACGTTATTTCCGCCGATCTGTCATACGTTTATCATATTTTTATTTTTTAATAACATTAAAAATTTTTAAATAACATTTATATAATATAACTTCAAACATTTAATATGAAATTTTATCAAAACGATTTGTGCGGTCCGCTATAAAAATGATTTTTTTACTCGAGTAATTTGTAATATTTTTTTTAATTTTTTGACATCCATCTACAGTATATCACGAAAATATGCTCTTTAATATTAACTATATAGACCGAACAATTAATATCTCTGAATAATTTTTCGCTACGGTAGCTCTATACGGTATATATAATATTTGTACGTATAAAATATATGTATTGTAATATATATGTATGTATACAATATTATTAGATCTTTTTTTGGTTCAACCAATTTGTTGCAACAGTTAAAAAATATTAATACACATAATATACATGTATACACTATCACAAGTTAATACACTCATACTCTTTTCCTTTATGCGTTTCATGGTAACTCGACTCCTGAGAGAGGTCAGAGCAATATTCTCATCTACTACTTCTGACCTACAAATTTCTTCTGGTTTGAACAGAACTACCCCTCATTTTCCATCGTATCCACACATGTATACACGCACACAAGAACGCATATAAGCCATCTCAGCATCCTCCACCCCCTGTAGCTGATAACAGCATCCTTGCCGATGGGTCCGCATTTTCAACGACCGTCTCTTGAGAATCGCGACGCAAGACGATCATGCGAGTGGTTTTTCTTGTGAAAGTACATACGAGCACGTTGTGAATGCCATGATCTCACCGAATTTCTATTGAATTCTATTGGTCCTACGAATCCTCTTTTCCAGCCATGTACTATATTAGAATCATGGGTGTTCGTATGTAATTCACTCTTCGAATATTTGAATAAAATGCGTATGGCTTTGGCGAACCGTTAAAATAAATAAAGAAAAAATAGAAAAAGAGAAAAAGAGTATATTTTTAAAAATAACAGAGGAATACTGAAAAAAATAATTGTGAAAACGATTGTTATTATTGGAAAAGTAATGTAATTGTAAATTGTAAGTTTTGGACGATGATGTTTCGTAAAGTAATCGAAAATTTATCATTTAAGTTTCTTGTTCTTGACACACTGTACGTTGATACTTTTCAAGTTCCATAAAATATTACTCATGAAAATTTATTTCAAATAATTAATTTATTTATTTTTTAAATATTTATTTTATTTGTACATTAAAGTCTCCTAAATTTGTTTCTCGTTCTATATTTTCCATTCTACGAATTAGTATTTAAAGTTATTATTTCTTATATAAACGAGTCGAGAACGAAAAGATCTTACTCGTGCTTTAGCTAAGGTTATTAAGGAGATATATTAAATCGTATTATTACGTGGAGTAACCTTTGTGAAATCTTACAGGTGAATTTCTTTATGGTAAGTTATATTTATACAGGATTAAACGACCAACAACGATAATGTGCGAAAGCGTCAAAATCTAACGCTCGTTGACAAGTTAAATTCCCTGATCCAGTGGGACATCTAAAAACACGTTCACGAACGTGGCACGAAACTTCTTTCGGTTCTTTAAAAGCTATTCTCATTGTCTCACGTTCTTGAGCTTTACCATGGAACTAAAAATTTACATCCTTTTCACATTAAAAAGTCCACGGAACAGCTTAGCGTTATGCTCCGGATTTCAACTTCTCCTCCATTTTATTTTAATTCTTTTTTTCCCCTTTCTCTTCTTCTTCTTCCTCCGCGTCTCTCATTTCTCTGACTACGCTTATTCCTCTCTTTTTCGAAGTTCTCAGTGACCAACCAAGTACAAAATGCACTCTAACAATCAGTGGTACACGACGTGATTCGTGCATACATTACATACGTACGTACCTGAAAGAATACTAAAAAAAAAAAAAAAAAAAAAAAAAGAAAATTATTCGTTACACATTTCAAACTTATCTCGTGCGAAACAAGAAGATAGCAAATGTACTAGTTAGTTAGATTTCAGAAAACTAATTGTAAGTTGAATTTAAAATTTCAAATCGCATTTATCACTACGAATTTTTTTGCATTTTTCTTTTCCCCAAGTGAGACGCCATTCCGGATACTGTCGACAATTTTCTGACTCGTTAAATCTTCTTCAAATAACGGAACTTGTCGACTCGTCGTCGGAAAAAGTTATCGTAGCGAAATGCGAATAGAGTCAGTAAATTTCTTCGAAGACAATATTCTAAATAGTGCGGTAAAAAAATGCGGAGAGAAATTTCATTTTCTTTTTTTTTTTTTTTTTTTTATTCTTTAAGGACAAAATTCTTAACTGAAAATGTTTTTTTCATCGTTCATCGTTGACGAAGAGGAGGAGAAGTCTGTCATTGCGGTCGAATAAACAAATTTTACTCTCTTGATAAACTCAAGGTATATTTTATAAAACGCACAAACATCATCGAATTTTTAATCTATCAAATATTTTGAGAGTGTATTCGTTCGAATATACATATGTACATATGTACCTAAAACGCATTGTTCTTTTCTTTCCTTTTTTATCCATTTTATCGTAAATAAAATTCGATAAACTCGATATTTCTTTGATAAGCATAAAATGTTCTCTGAAAACAATTGACATGGCGATCATGGAAAGCGAAAAATAAAATACCAATCTTTCTGTTGCATTTGTTGGAAAAATACTTCTACGTTTTATCGATCGTAAAAAAGGAAAGGCGAGTAAATTTATTTGACATAAAAAAAAATCGTCATTGCCATTAACAATACATCGCGAATAACAAATTGACTATGATGTTCTGTAACGAATCAATGTCTTGTCATAGTTCAACATCCTCCTTTTCTTTATCCATATATATATATATGTCAAGTATGTATGTAATGAATGATTGTACACTCGTATAAGAAAACTACGCAAATGAAATTTTATTTAATATACATTGCGTACTAGTAAATCGTAATTTTTGAATTATACATGAGAAATTTCACGATTTACTTCTTTGTCTCTTTGAAAAATAAATTCAAGTAAAAAGTCAGACAATATATTTATTTAATTAACAAATCCATCGCGTTGCATCAAGAAGATGCATATCATAAACAGGTATGTGTTACATTTCCGAGATACGTGTTGACAACATTACGAATAAGACCGACAACGAGGACAACGAGAAACAGAATGACGAGGAAACCACGTTGACGCCAGCTGTCTGGCTTCGCGCTTTGCGCTTAGTCGCCAACTTACAACTAAGCAGTCGGTACATTAGACAAAGTTAGTTGAGAAAGTGAATAGATGCTCAGCTATTATGAGTAAGAATGAACTTTCCTAATAAATTGTCATTACGTGCTGGTGAGACAATTCATCTTTGTCTGGCATTTCTGTGAGTTACTAAGATTTCTAAAATAAAAAAAAAAAGAAAAATAGAAAAGTATCTCGTCATTTTCGTCATAATATAATTTTAATGATTACCGTCTATTAATGATTATATTATTTGCTCTTTATTTGAATTTACAACATTAAATTAATTAAAAATTATAAATATTACACTGGGTGAGTGTAAAAACTTTTGTTCATCTAAAATAGTTTTATCATTTTATACATAAAACTTGAATGATATGGAGAGTCTGAATGATATGGGAGAAAATGTGAATACATTATATGTGCGTTCGGTCATCTTTCTTTTTTAAATGGGATACTATTATTTTTTGTATTGCTATGTTATAGCCATTATTGTTATGATGATTTCAGCATTGAAAATCATTCAAGTTTAAATATGGTAATAAAATAAATTTTCTTATTACAGAGGATGTTCAAAGTATTGACCATTTGTATCGATGCAAAGTTGCAATCTTTTTATTGTTGAATCATCAGTATGTTCTATCATCTCTGGATCTATCATCTCGATTTGAGTATATGCTGCAATAATTCGTCGTCTCATATTTTCTATTTTAATGGATATTTTTTGATGGGCAACATTTTTAAATGTTCCTCATCGAATTGGGTAAAGTTCATTGAGTGAGATTCATCTTGATTATCATGATGTCATTTGTCTCAGCAATCAATTGATACTGACTATCGATATTCCATGCAATATCGTAAATTGTGATAATGTTTACGTTGTTGTCAGTAATGTATGTCAGTACCTAAGACAACTATTTGCCCTTGCAAGAAGTCTATCTAATCCAGTGATGATAAAATCGTAGTTCCATAATTCGAAAGTAACAATAATTTTACGATCCTTTAATTATCTTGAATGACCTTTAATAGTAGCATGGTGAAAATATCACAACAATGGTTAGCACACAACGATAAAAAAAAATATAACATCCCATTAAAAAAAAAAAGAAAAAAAAAACAGAAATTACCTTGAAATCTTCATTAAATCTCCATCCACGTAAAAAATATTTATATCACATTTATATAAATCTCTCTATAGAATTAATAACATATTTCGATATTTTTACAAATATTTCAGATGAACAAAGTTTTTACTTTACCCTGTATATGAGTATTATTAGGATTACGAAAATTAAAAATACGTGATCTTAATTTGAAAAATTGTTATCTTTATCTTTGAAATATTTTGATTTACATGTCGGATATTATAGATTATCAATGCTATCATTTAGGGTTACATCGTAATGTAGCCCATTTAGCTTAGTGCTAGAGACAGCTTTGCTAACGATTAGTAGTAAGTGCATGAAAGCGTCGATCATCGTCAATTCCACAAGGAGTGTAAAGCGTAAGGGAGACATGCATACGTCAAAAGCACGCGGTTCCACATCATGTTTCCACGTCTGCTTAGAGAAGGAAAATCTAAACATTCTCTTCGTTCCTAAATATATCAATATATTCTTATCTTCTTGATTCATTCATCATTATTGTAATGCTTAACAATACTTTTTTTCTAGATTTAATCACATCCGTGAACAATAAATATATTTGTTAACATGGAAGGAATATATTTATTTGATTTATTAAATCACAAAATAAAATAATTCATTCCAAGTGGCAACCTTAGTCGACGAAGGGTCGAATAACGCAGTTAGGATAGTGGATGTACTATGCAGAAGATCGAATTAGAAGGGTGGTATTACATTGACATTAGGAGGTAATTGCGTTGTTGATAACAAGGGAAATAGACCAAATGGAGAGCACTTTGATATATCCATGAAAGCAAGATTCATGTTTGTCTAAGAGGACTATTCCTGTCTTATTTGTATCTCTACTAGGAATATTCCCGTTCAATTAGAAATGTACAAGGAACTGTACAGAGAACGATCTTGTTCGGGTCATAGAACCGTATGTGGAACGAACGGAGCATGTCGAATAATTTCTACATTGAGATCGATGAGATAGAAACGAGCATGCTATCTAAAATAGATCATTGAAATCATTTCAAGTTGAAATCATAATTATCAATTTTCCTATCTTTATTATCTTTCTATGTTCGATTAATTAAGAAACAATTATTAAAGAAATGTTATATAGATTTGAAAGAAATCATAATTACTAGAAAGACAAAAGAGATGAGAGAATAAGATAAAAATCAACGCACAAAACAATCGACAAAAGAATTCGATCAATGCATTTCAACGAAAAGGATATTAGATTTAACCATATTCTCGTATCTTTATTATTTCTCAAAGAAAATCGTGTTAATTAATATAAAGAATTTAGTTGACATGACTTTTCAGCAAAATACTAGACAGAACGATTTAGATCTCTTTCTCTATTTTTCTCTCTGAAAAACACTAGATGACTTTTATCTATTCCATGTGGAACACTCGTAACTTTATGTAATATATGTACATATATGTACGTCGTACACGTGATTGTAACAAATAGATATGCCGGAGGCGATGTTACTCCGTAGAGGAAAAAAGCTCTCTGAATTGTTACAATACGAACGTGTAAATTAATACCCGATATTCCATATACAACCGTATAGAGAACGTTTCTAAAAAATAAAAAAAAAAAAAACAAAAAAAAAACAAAAAAAAGCAAAAAGAAATATATCAAAGAGAAACGCATAAAGGAAACAAAATACTCTAGATGAACAGTTAAAAAATTATCTATCGTTGTTCGACAATAACACGTTGATAACAGATAAAACATAAAAATCGAAAAATAAGAGAGAGAGAGAGAGAATCTTCGGTAATTGCGAAAATGCAGTATTTGTCTTCGATCAGGTTGTTCTGGTAACCTCAAAAGATTAAACAGTTCACAGCGAACTGAGTTGCGTCTGGGTTGCGAATACTGTTCGTCGAGCAATCGCGAATCCAACGAGCTCTACGGACGAAACAATAGACAATGCTGTCCTCGAAGGACTCACGTACAATATGTAACTATAACATACATATATATATATATATATATATAGATATATATATATATATATATATATATATATATATATATATATATATACACGTTGGGAAAGCAATGTCGGTATAGCGACCAGTAATATGGCTTCACTTCACTTCGGTACGACGAAATCCAGTTATATCGTCGCGCCATTATAATAATTGTATGCACGGGACTTGGTGCAATTATAATACGACGTGAGGGCAGCCACGTGTATATGAATGTGTATGAGTATATATGTAGTATAGAGAGGAATTGAAAGGGAGAAAGAGAGAGACGGACACCAAAGCCGAAGCTGTCCCATGAGGGAACATCCGGAATTTCGAGAAAGGAATTTCTCGCGTGAGTGCAATTTTACGACTGCAGTGGAGCATACGTGTATATGTGTTCCTTTGTGAAAAGCGGCAAGCAGCGAGAAGAAGAGGAAATCGGAGATGCTCTCGCTTCGAATTCTCTCTCTCTCTTTCACTCTCTCTTCTTCTTCTTCTTCTTCTTCTTCTTCTTCTTCTTCTTCTTCTTCTTCTTCTTTTTCACTTCGATATTGACTTTCTCACGTCGCTAGTATGCAGAGAAAACGGATGGAGTTATGTAAAAGTCGATTAACCACCGTATCGGGATACATCCGTCTTCGGTTTAAGCTGTCCGATTTGAAATTCGACTTTATCTCTTATCATGGGAAATTATTCTTCTCGAATGATTCGTAATTTCACGATCATTATATTTTCTAAAGCGTCTTTTCGACGACATCGTTATTGTCAAATTCGTGCGTATGGAACTTCTTCTTTTCAAAAACCACGGAAGTTCATCGAATCGATCGAGCGATATTAAAATTTGCTCGTGGTATATTCACGATGGAATGTGACATAATTTGAATCGGTTATAAAAAGAATGGTCGTGAAATGAATACATTATGCGTTAAACGATCAATTATACGTACTCACGAATTGACTTTACGCCTGCGCACGTCGAATAATGAGCAATTGTATGGAATAATGTTTACTTTGTTCTAGTACATTTATGAATGACTTTAATTCTTCGATAAAGGAGGAGGAAATTTATATATCTTTTATAAATACATAGGTACACTCTATATAGTGTAACAACGGAAAAGTGTTCACCAGAATTATTATGAGATCTAGTGATATTTTCGAAAAATGCTGAGACAGGTCAATTTGTTCAGGAGGAGACAGGTCCTTGTCATAAATTCGCTCACTTCGAGCTAACCCTCTCAAAAATCTTATATGGCAGCAGGGATCAAATGGCATATCACTTGAAAGGTCTTTTAATTCTCTTCATAATGGTTTTTCTATTCTTCTTTTCTTTTTTTTTTTTTTTTTCTTTTAATTTTGAATCAATGCGTTTCAAAATTTATGTCGAAAGGTGAAATATACTAGGGTAGATAGTACTATATCTTTCTTTAATCGTTTATCTTTTTCTATTTTATCCTTAAATATCATAATCGATCTTATAGATGCTCGATAAAGTAACCTCGATAAGTGAATATTCTAATTCTTTTGACATTTATTATACCACGAAGATGATTAATTATAATTTACTTCGAGGATATGGTAAATGATCTCGAGCACGATGTACATTAAATTATATTATAATATCGAAAATCAAGGGATGTAACGATGACGATAAAATCCTATTCTTGTTTCGAAAAAATAGGAAGACTCCTATTCGTATTATTTAATGTCACAAACTTTGAAGATTTCTATCGAGGAAAAAAGATAGAGTATGATGATGCTTCTTGTTGCAACGAAGATCTAAATTCGTAGTAATACCGGGAAATGACGAACGAGCTTAAATCTAGTCGACGTTTGATTCCACTGCATATTCAAGCGACTAAGATTTATATCCCCGTTTCATCTCTTCCTCCCACCAATCTCTCTTTCCTTCTCATACTATCACGCAAGGTATGAAGATCGATCAAGTTCTCGAATGATACTCGCTGCGTTAAAATATTTAAATGAAACGTATATCGGGCAAGATAAATAACGCGGTCGGAATAAAATTTTCCGGAATTCCGAAGATTTTTCGTGACTTTGGTTCGAAGGATTCAAAGATCGTTGCACGTGCAAATTAAGTCGAAATATGTATATATTTATGTATTTGTATATATGTTCACGTATGTGTACGTGATATGTGTATGCATAGATGCATTCATATATGTATCGACAACTCGTTTTGGCAGGATTCAGAAAAGATTTGGCATCGGAAAGACATATGTATATACCGTATACGCTTTCCGCATAATAGCACGTGTGTTACCACGTGTCCCGAAGAATCTAGTCAAGTTCGAGCTCGGCGATAGCTTCGAAACTCTCCTTCCATGTTTTCACCGCGGACTTGCCACCTAACCCGATTTCCATGTATGTTTGCATAATTTATTCCGAAGACGTATGTGCACGTTATGCACCGACTGAAATTAATGATCCCTGTTTACCGCGAATAAATTGCTATAATTATCGGTGCGGCCAAATGAATTGTACTTGTGGCGCATACGGTGCGGTACCAATGCGTTCCCACCTCCTAATGGTTGTTCTACGTTTCTCGATAGTACCTACTGCTT
Organism: Vespa mandarinia; assembly: GCF_050613455.1. Lineage (NCBI taxonomy): Eukaryota > Metazoa > Arthropoda > Insecta > Hymenoptera > Vespidae > Vespa > Vespa mandarinia. Next base: position 5,702,599 of record NC_140810.1, on the reverse strand, counting down.
GCAAGACGATTAAATATTTGTTGGTTTCTATTAGATCGAGAGATAACGTGTAAAATACGAATTATAAAATTTATGTGAACGTATAATGTATCGATTAAATATCGAATATATACTATCGAAATTACTACATTAAATTTCAAGGGAGACATAAGAAATTTCCAAGTTCTCTGAAAGATATTTAAATAAATGAACTTTTTACAAAATCTTTTTAAACGATAATTAGATTCTGTTATATTTCTCACAATTTTTCCAAAAAAAAAAAAAAAAATATATAAATCATTTGTTACTTTTTATGTTTCATTATCTTTATCGACATTTTTACTTTCTCCCTGGTAGACACATATACCTACATATACATACATATGATCAATTAATGAAATACTTTTTATTCGTTCTAAATCATTTTATAATTACAATTCATTTGTTTCATAAATTTAATTGGGTTCAATAAAGTACGAAGCGAAAAAACAGGATTGATCCGTTTCGAAAAGATTGCTTGATTTTGAAAGAAGCTGTACCTCAATTTTCTCTCTCTCTCTCTCTCTCTCTCCTATTACCTTTGAATTATTAACGTTTCTCATGGCGTTATTAATGGGATAATTGTTCGTGCGCATGTGCGCAAAATCTCATGACAATAAGTAGGAAAAAAAAAAACTAGAAGAAAGAATTGTAATATATTTATATTTCCAGTGTCGTTAGAATGGAAATTGTCAGTGCCACGAACTTCTCAAAGAGATTTTTCTAAAGCTTGTACAGAGCCGCTCGTATATTTATCACTAGATGCTAATTGGGTCCCCTGTTTCTCCGTCCACCTTGCGCATCATCCACCGTAGAGAAGAGATCAGCTTGCTGGTAAACCGCATTACCTCTACGTGTTCTCTCTGCACTCTACATTTTTCTCTCTTTCTTCATTTTTTATTCTTTTCTCTTCCATTCACTTTTTATATATTTCTTTATTTATTACCAAAAAATCTAAATAGGTATAAAAAAAGCGAATAAACAAATTTAAAGATTAATAATAAGAGAATTAGATAGAAAATGCAAAATATAATTAACGTATAAATAATAAAAATTAAATTATCTTTATACTATTTTATTTCTTTTCTTTTTTTTCTAGACTTTTTAATTTGTTATTAAATAAGAAACGTCGATTTTAATTAAAACGAAACGTTTCCTTGTACAACTACATTTTTATTAACTGGTTTAAATAGTATATAATATAATAAGAGATTAAACATTTATGTTACTTAATAGGTTTTTTTAATATCTAGACGAAGTTTTTAATATTTTCCATTGTTAAATTTGACCAATGCAAATCGAATAACAGCAATACTAAATTTTCCGTGTCGCTGAAACTTTCATAACGAAATCTTTCCCTGTGTTTGTGGTCACCTATAAAAATTGCATTCCAATCGATGTAGATCTTTTTGTTCAGCGAATTTCGAACTCCGAGTTAACGAATAAAAGAAACTCAAAAGCCCGAGGACCAAGAGCTCAGTTTCGGACGAGAAAAACAGCGGAAAAAATAGAACTTTTATTATTGAAAGCGCCGTGGTTGGTAAGTAGATTTTTTCAATTTCCTGAGTTATCGGTCTCACGTTCGAAATTCTCTTTGGCCGTGCGATCGATCTTATGATAGAGTACAATGATGACGTCAACGAAACGAATGAGACCACCGAGAAAGTTGAAAAAATGATGTTAAAAAATAGATAAAGAGCAATGGAAGAAATAAAATGAAGAAAAAGAAAATATACAATCTCATGGAAAATGAATTGAATGAAGACTATTGAAATTCTTGGCACGTAAACAACCTTTTTTTAGAATGGAATAGTGGAAAGATGAAAGATGGAAAGAGAGAGACAGAGAGAGAGAGAGAGAGAGAGAGAGAGAGATTATTAGGGTTATTTCGAGAAAGGATGATTTCGATCGAACTTTCACGAGCATGTTACTTTTGCGCTCGCGTGAGCTTTCGTAAAATGCTAACTGCCACGTGTCGTTTGTAATTGTACAAAGAGATGTACGTGTCGTCGATATATCAAAGCAACGAGTCGTGATACATGTCACGCAATTTCGACTATAACACGATTTTCGAGCCTAGTTTAACCACAATTCTCTATCCTTTCTTTTTTTTCCTATCGCTTTCATGAAAAATTCATGAATAAACGGCTCACGATGTTAACGTATTATATTGAAATTATAATAAAAGATATCGTTCAATATGCTACTTCTAAAGGTCGACAAATGTGTGACATTTATTCGATATCATTTAATACGTCGATCAAACGTCCAATTTTCTCGCTTTTGTCATTGATACAATCGAACATACGAATTATCGAAAAATCCTACTAACGTTTGAATGTCTTTCGACATTTATAAAATTTGTTAAAAAATTCATAAAATATGGAAAGTAGAATTGCTTTAAAGAAAAAATCGCGAGGAAGTAAATTTAAATTAAATAGATCTTTGAGCTTATTTGTGTCTGGGTTAATTTAATAATACCATTTTTTTTTCAATAATAATTCTTTCGTTTTATCAAAAATAAACCAGAAAAAAGAGAGAGAGAGAGAGAGAAATAGAGAAACAAAGTAAATTTTTCAATGAAAATATCAGAAAAAATACGTACGAGATATAAATTCTTCTAATGGAACGATATCGAATCGAAAAGTTGTCTCACCTCGCACGTGACTCGTTCGATTTATATCGTCGAAGAGTGAAAAATCGTTGAAACGGACAGAGAGCGGCTGAAACCAGTCACGTTTAATTTTACTTCAAATATAGAATGACCATAGATAAAAGAAAATAGAAAAATCGAATAGAAAATCTAAAATCTCCGATGTTTTAAATATCATAAAATTAAGGTAAGATATAATATCAAAGGCAATAAAAAATATCTTTAACAAGATCGATTAAATTCTAAAATAGAAATAAAAAGAAAATATCTATCTCAAAAAGAATGGAGACATATTCGTGTTTGTGCAAAAAGAAATGCCAGATATTTTGAGGGATCGTATTTAACAGAGAGAGAGAGAGAGAGAGAGAGAGAGAGAGAGAGAGAGAGAGAGAGAGAGAGAGCGAGAGAGAGAGAGAGAGGATTGAAGAGAAGGAAGCTTTCGACGCGTTCAAAGTTGAAACAGCTTGTTAGCTCTAGGGTGCTGGTTCACGATCGACGAAGCACCCGTCCAAAACTATAACCAACCGTCACTAAGTAAACGGTAAGCGGCCGTCAGTGAGTTGCCGGAATTACTAGATTGGTAGCCGTTGATTCCTCTCTCTCTCTCTCTCTCTCTCTCTCTCTCTCTCTCTCTCTCTCTCTCTCTTTCTGGGTGCACGCGAGAGTGCACCAATCGTTACTAACGACTTCACATCCGATTACATTACAGTATATATGTATATATGCGTATATCAACTTAATTATTTTTTATTCCTATAATTCGATGTTTTCTGTAATCTCTTGTTCTTTCTCCCTTATTTAAATAAAAGATCACAATAGTCTAACGATAGAAAAAAAACAAAAAATAAAGGAACATCGGTTAGTTTCTCGCGACTGATCGTGCCGAAACGTTTCGGTAACAAACAACAACTATGTTATTGCGTTTTTTGCGACTAGCTTTGTCGTTCGCTCGAAAACAAATTTTATACGTATAACTACGTTTCCGAGTCCAGGAAACACTCACCATAGAATATAATTTTTGTTTCGTTCTTTTTCTTTTTCTCTATTTCTTTCTCTTTGTGTACTTTTTCGAATACAAACGTATCAAATATTGTCCGATTCTTTGACCTCGAAATATTTTAATATTCTCTGACACACATAGAGTGTTGAGATATAAAATATTGCTCGGCCTCGATATGACTTACGAACAACAGCAATATACACGAGTATATAAATACACGTGTAAATAAAAAATTGCATACGTACAAACAAAAATGAAAACAAGAACAAAAAAAAAAAAAAAAAAAAAAAAGAAGAAACATTCATATTTCGACCAACCAAAACTCGATTTATTCACGTTTTTCGTACTTTATTATATCACGTTTTGTCAAGCAAAACCAATGTAAATTGCTACGTAATGATGGTTCGTAAAATCCAAGCTCAATTAGGGTTCGCTCCGAAAAATATTTTCCTCGTGAAAATTGACCCATTCGCTTATCCGTCACTATATAAATTATAGATGGGTTAATCTCTAGAAGCCTTACGATTCTAATTTACTGCACGCTTTTTCAATAAAATTATGATCGCAACATTGCGATCTAATGACCGGAGTAGTATGCGCTGAAACCGCAAACTAAACTGCCTTTTTTTTTTCTTATTATTAGAACATAAATTAGCAATAGATTAGTAGTAAAAGATTAACATTCTCATTTGCTATGGGCAAGTTTCGATCAAAATTCCCTAGAGAACAAAAAAAAAATCATAATTTACAATTGGGCACACGCACATGTACTATGTACTATATCGTATAGCCGATAATAACTGGTATGAACGATAGCAAAGTAACCGATAACCGAGTTCAAAATGTGTTCATTTCCCTATTTTCAGTATACTGACAGAAGACCGTTAAACAAACTTTCTCATTTCTACGTGACACAGAGCAAAAGAGAAAACACTAAAACGTTAAACGCTCGTTTTATATATTGGAAGTTTTAAAAGCTTCAATAAAAAAAAAAAATAAAAAATACATTATCGTACTTATAGTAAATTTAACTAATTTTTCGAACGAAAAATAAGTTGCGATATCAAAAACCATTCGCCAAAAGATAACGAGGCTATCAACGAAGTATCCTTTTGGTTCGAACGAGCTTTTTTTAGTGGCCATGAATTTCGATAGAAGATTTTCTAGATACAATGTTATCTCGACAATCGATCGTACAACATTTTGGACTTTCCTGCATAAGATAAAATGAAAAGAAAAAAATGTATTATGATTTTTAAACGAACTTTCTTTTTTTTTCTTTTTTTTTTTTTTTCTTAAAAAATCTATCATACGAAAATGCAAACGAGAAATTGTATTGCAAGCAAAACCGAGAAATAATTCAACAGAAGTAGAAATAGATGCGTCTGGTAATGTGTTCATTTTAGATACGACGTGACGTGAAATCCGAGCGTTAAACGAGCTTCTTTCTTGCATGCTATTTTTCAAATAGCAATTCAAATTCTCGAGACCATGAGAGGTTCAAAGTATGAAGAAACAAAAAAGATGAAAGACTTCTTGGTATTCCCTTAAATTTCATGGGAAACGAATGACATTAAATATCAGTCTATAGTAAATCAATATCTTTAATAATGCTTTAAAAGGTCATTAAAAAAGCTATAAAACAAATACGAGAGAATAATTATTCAATTCTTTGGATTTAATTAATAAATAAAAATATTTGTTTACCTTCATTTTTAACCCTTAAAGATTATCCAATTTCGTCCGATTTGAATTATATTTTATTATTATTAAATGTTACTTGTAATCGATATAAACAATAATATTTCTATTTTTTATCTAATATTTAACAACAATAAAACATTTAATTGCATTTGTTTGATTTTATTGATTTTATATACAGACAAAAAATATAGAGGAATAATATTTCACCCTTAAATTCACATTAATAGCATTAATATAATTTCCTTTGATGATAGCTTTTGAGAATTAAATTAAATATGGCGTTTCGAAAGATCGATATATTCACTCGATGTTCTCTTTATTTGAAGAAAAAAATTCTGTAAGAATTTATGTTTATAGAATCGAAATACGTCTTGAATTGAGCCTAATTTGATATAAAATCATAAAGGATTGAATGATCTAAGAGAAACAAATCGTCATTCTTTACGATCAATCTTAGTTTTTATCCGCGTCACCACAAACTTACCAAACGTATTCGCAAATAGAAAAATTTATCATGAAAGTTCGATGGGAACGACAAAATTCGTTCACTCTACTTTCAAAATGTTTTATAATTCACCGATCGAAATACATATATACAACCATAAATAGAAAAATATGTAAATATATATATATATATATATATATATATATATATATATTAAAAAAAAAAAGTGAATAAAATTTTAATAAGATTTCAATTTTTACACGAATTTTTCGATACTTCAAAAGTTTCCTTCAGAATTTATGAAGCAAGACGTTTTATTTAACGCGTTACAAGTCTAACTGACGTCTCTGTATTATTAGCGCCATAAATCGTCGTATACCAGCTCGTTTCTCGGCTATCACAGCTTTCTCGTTTACGAAGTATTAAGTTATTAACTATCCATACTGAGATATACTAATTAAATTTGAACGTAAATAAGAAAGAAAATTGGCGTTTTTCTTTAAGAGAAAAAGAACGAAATTCTTTTTCTTTCATCGTAATAATATTCCATCACAAATACTGATCGGAATTCGATTTGAAGCATTACTTTGATGCATTCTCTCCTACGTCGTAATAATGCGAGCTTCAAAGGATCTGTTTTTCTATTACGAGCCAATATTATGTACCAACTTGTACATAGCAGATATACATAGTTACAATAGAAATCGATTAATCTCGTTTATTATTATACATTCATGTATATATATATATATATATATATATATATATATATATATATGTATATTTATACAATTTTTCATAATTCAAACACGATGAAATAACGATGATATGTTTCTCGTATAAATTCAACAAAATTTTAACCATTGAGAAATTATTTTAAAACACGACTTAATTCGAGGGAAAAATTTCAATTGGAATAATCAATTATCATCTATATGTATCACTGATATTAGTGAAATTCTATCGAATTTTCCAAAGTCATGAAGACTTTCTACCGATAGTAGTATGCCAATGTCAAATACGTATTTTCTCCGTCAAAAGAAAGATCGTTAGAAATAACAATAGTAGTTGTTGTTTACGAGAACGAAACAATTCTGTTCGAAATGCCGAGTTGAATTCGTATTTTACGGCACGTTAGACACCACTACCGAAAATTGTATGTCGGTAACATGTAACGAAGCTAATGCTAAATTTTGCCGATATTGGTACAAGTGAGAGGAAGAGGGAATAGCATATTACCTATTCTAAATGTGATTCCAAGCACGCACGAATCGAACGTGAAACTCATATATATACGCGTTCATGTGTTGTACGTATGTACAGTTTTGTTTGCGAATAAAAGACCTCCTCGTGTTTCTATATCGTCTTTTTGTTCACTCATACAAACCTATGCAAGTATTTGTATACGCAACTAGAGAATGTATTTAAGTAGCTGCATTTATGATGCCATTTAACTTGTATAAACATACATATAATATACATATGTGTACATATTTATCCACATGTCTTCTTCTTCAAATCCAATTATTCCCACGTCGTTTCTTCGTCATTTGTCTTCAAGCTCAATGTCAATCAAGTTCATAACGACTTCTTATATCGTATTGAAAATATTTCACCATCACGTTCTCGTAGGGATATTCTTCTAAAATTAAATATATCGATCTATGAAATGTATTGCGAAAAATGTAAACAAAAGTTGTATGGTTTCCTTACGACATCATTTGGACTCGAAAAAAAAGGAGGAAAAGAAAAAAAAATGAAAGGAAAACGAAGAAAAAGGAAGAAGAAGAAGAAGTTTAACAGGGCAAAGCTAGGAAACAAAAAATTTTTACATTTGCATTTAGATACTTCATCAGAATAAATTTCTTGTTTGAAATATATAGCGAATTCGAGAACTGTATAAACTACTCATTTATTGTTCTTTCTGTTTTCGCTGATGCCAACATTCTCGTGATGTTGTTATTACAGTTGTTAATAACATCGTGTGTTAATAACGTCCAAATATCGCGATAATCTCATTCTAGTCAGCAAGAATTTCCGAGGACTCGAAATATCATAAAATTATATCTTAACGGGATTCTAATTATAATATAATTACATTCGCGACGATACAAAACTAAGACCAAAAGAGTTATTAAAAAAAGAAAAATATTATAACTGATCCCTTCGAAATAACTCAAAACCATAACTAAACAAAAATCGATACTTTTAATTCAAACTTTCGAGTTATCGATTGAACTCTTCTTCAAGTGATTATATTAAGAATATTCACTTGGTTTAAATCAAAATAAATGGTAAATAATGTTATAAAAAAAAATCTTTAAACATCGAATATAAAAATAGAATTGTTAAAAATTTCTAGTCCTGCGTGACGATGTCAAATGTCGAGTGATTTTGCCAGTATATAAAATAGAAATACGGATTAATTATAAACCTAATAAAGTAGATCAATGTACTCGCGCGTTGAAGTGACGTTTGTCAGCAAGTGCAATTAAAACAAAAGTCAACTACGATGCATACGAATGCTTCTACCTCTTTCTCTCTCTCTCTCTCTCTTTCTCCCTCTCCTTTCTCTTTTTCTCTCTTTCTCTCTCTCTCTCTCTCTCTCTCTCTTTCTCTCTTTCTCTCACATACAGACACACGCACGCACACACACGCGCATGCACACATACATACATACATATATACATACATATATACATACATACATATATATATATATATATATATATATATATATATATATATATACACACTGCGTCAGCACTCCTTTCGCACGATATCTGCTTTGCGCGGCACGCTTTATACACGCAGAAACCCCTTGTCGTCACGTCAAAACGTCACCACCGTCGATGCTGTCTCTCTGCTGCAATTTACCGCGTGACGACTGTTTTTCCCCGGCCATGACTCGACGTTATGTTTTATCGTAGTTCATGAAAAAGCAGAGGATCACCGAAGATCGAAGGAAAAATATTAGGAACAAAAAAATATATACATGACTAAATGGACGAATAGAAAAATTTTACGCAACTGACGTAGGACACGTTTAAAGAGAAACATTAATATCAGCAAATATTAAGCTATTTTGGAAAATTACTTGAATAAAAATACAACTTTTTTATTCATAAAAAATAATTATCCATTTTTCTTATTGGATTAATTAGAAATGTGAAGTATGACTATTAATATTTGATAAAGCTTATTAAAAAGTAATAAAAATTACTTTCTCAATATTAATTTATGTGTAGAATAATAACTTTTTTGCAAATAATACGCATTAAATAGAATTTATTGAACTATTTTGAGAAAAAACTTGGAGAGTACGATTAATTATACACATCCGGAAGGTTGGAGCTTCATAATTAATTTCCAATCGTACAGTTTAATCTTAAACCGATATTTCCCTTTGAAATTCATCAATTTTTCCATAAGTATATTGGTTTTCGATTATTCTTATTAAATTAATAGACTATTCATTCTAAAGAAATTATTTTCTTCGATATATAATAACAAAAAAAAATTCTTCATCAATAAAAATATAACAGCTTAAGTTGATTACGAAAATGAAAATATGTGAAACTTAATGCCGTAGATCGTCTTTTAATATCATTCTAGAAGCTCTCGAAATTGTTCTTTTATAAATTATATAAAATATAACAAAAGAAATTTCGAAAATGTCTGCTAAACTTTAAGATAAAAATAACAGGAAAATTAACAAAAAAAAAAAAAAAATAAAAAATAAGGAAGATACTGAAATAATTATGTGTCATCCTATATGATGACTGGAGAAACTTTTTGAAACCGCACATTAACAGGTCATTATTCTCCGCATAATTTTCGTGCATGTTCGATGATGCGTTGAACTCATCGGCAGATGATTAACGACTTCAACGAAGAAGGCTTAACACGTGTTCACCATAGAACACATTGAGAGCAGCGATTGGATTCCTTCTCTATCTTTCTCTTTTATTCCTTCCCTATCTTTCTCTTTTATTCCTTTCCTATCTTTCTCTTTTATCTCCATCTTTCTCTCCCTCTTTTATCTCTCTCACTCTCTTTCTTTCCTTTATCTCCATCTCTTTCTCTCTTTCTCTTTCTTTCTTTATCTCTGTCTTTTTCTCTCCTTTTCTCTATCTCTTTTTCTCTTTAGCTTTTCCTATTTTTCTCTGTCTTTCTTTCTGTACTCTCTTTTTTCTATCTGTCTTCCTTTTCTTTCCTTTCTCTCTCTATTTCTCTTTCTTTCTGTCTGACTGTCTGTCTTTCTTTCTCTCTCTCTCTCTCTCTCCTTTTTCTAAACTAGCTTGATAAAACTATTGTGCTAAATAATTAAATATAAGAAAAAATTTGATATATCTAGCACAAAAATATACATATTGTTCTCGTTCTAGTTTTAATATATTTAATCTAAAAGAGTTTTTCACTACTAATACACATTCCGAATAATAAAAACCTATTCAAAAAACAATTGAAAATATGTCGATAAATTCAACGTCAATAAAATGATTGCTATTTCAAATAATGAACTGAAATATCTTCTTTATAATAAATTATGAGATTGTCTTATCGGAATCTTATTTGACAATTCTTTGAAAACGACAAGAGACAAGTTAAATCATTTTTCTTATTTCGTTATTTTTAGAATTTCCTTCGAAAATATGAATTCCCACAATTTTGTTATTATTCACTTACAAATTCTATGTCTATTTCTATCATATTGCCAGCAATGGGAAACAAAAAAAAAAAAAGAAAAATCCAATACCGACAGAATTCGTTGGTCTATCGAAAAATCAATAGAATTTAGAGTAGTGTGATAAGTGCAATGGTATTAGATTACCTATACGTTTCTGAATTTGATACCTAACCCGTTCCCTCTCTCTCTCTCTCTCTCTCTCTCTCTCTCTCTCTCTCTCTCTCTTTCTTTTGAGCCGTTTTAACTTGGACTCGGTTAACGTTCTCTCCAAACTACCTTTGACCCCAATCGAGCAGTCGAACTCAACACACTTGGGGAAGGAAGTTTGCTCGTCATTAAGTGTCTAACCATTTAGGACGCTCCAGGTCTAAAGACGTGTCCATAAATAGAGGATAAATATTGATAAGGTGTAAGCACATGATTGTACGACTAGAAAATAAAAAAGTAAGTTTATACATTATTTCATTTTACGTATATGGAAGTAAAAGGTTTCCTTTTAGGAAAGGGAACGTATAATATATTTTTACCAAGTCAGTTCCTAAATAAATTTTGTGAATAACAATGTAAATATATAGATAAACGAAATGTAATAGATAAGATTGTAACATTGCACTCAATCTCTCCCACAGCATCATCATCATCATCATCATCATCATCATCATCATCATTATTATTATTATTATTATTATTATTATTATTATTATTATTATTATTATTATTATCGTTGTTGTTGTTATTGTTATTATTATCATTATCATATGATTGTATCTTGAATATCTATCTCCATTTTTTAACAACTATCCCCTTTCTCTTTTCAATTTTTTCTCTCTATTCTCGTTTCTTATTCACATTTTCGAAAAACCAACGACGTTTCTTATACGACATTTTCGATTTAACCACATTATTCAAAAATCTACTTTAGATTCCAAAAATCTTTCCTTTAAATACCATTTACAAACTCACAACAAGATAATAAAATAAACATTTCAACATATAAGTTTCTGAGTTATTTACTATTCTACTATTCCGAGGTGAAATCATATTGCATTATAGTTACATCTGAACCCAAAACGTAACAAAATAAGAAAAGAAACAAAATGTGTGAATTTACACGAAGGAGAAAGAAAGCGACGATTACAGTAACTGTAAAGTTGTCCGTTATGAAACAGGAAAAATGTAACGAGTATTTCTATCTGTAATCATAATTAACTTAATTAATAAATAGTAATCAAAGTTATCAAATAATATTCCACTTTCTGCATTGCTGAAATGAATTTTAATAACGAAGAAAATGAAATGATGATTTTCATTCTTTTACCAATAATAACTTTCTCTCTATCTTATTACATTTGCAATCAGGCTTAACGATCGAAACAAGCATTCAATTTGTTAGACAAAAATATTGATTGGTGAAACATAAAATCCTATAAAATTATTACGATCTATTTATTAAATCATCATTAATACTTTAATGAAAAATAAAATGGAAAAAACGAAAAATAGAAACTAACATGAGAGGTATTATGACAACAACTGACATTACATTGTAAGTGCACATGTAAGAAACCGTGAGTATTTCAGGATAAAAAAGGATAAAAGACAATGACCGGTAGAATTACTATCGTAAAGAGTAGTAGGTAAGGGGTGGATCAGAGTTATGTATCCAATAAAAGTTTGGTACCGTAGTGTATAGAAGGAGGGATCGATTTAATGATACCGTAGTTGAAGCAATAAAAAAGAAAGAGAGAGAGAGAAAGAGAGAGGGTCAAGAGTTGGCGTCTTTACGCAGCGGTTTACGCGTCTTTATCTTTACGATTACGTTCGCGTAAAATCAGAGTTTAATATAAAGCCCGTGGGATCTTTTGGAGAAAGGGGAAGGGTCGAAGTATTCTAAAGAAGATCCTTCGTGGTAAAGTCGACGAATAGGATGTAGAAGAAGAGCATGAAGAGAGAGTGAGAGAGAGAGAGAGAGAGAGAATGAGAGAAAAAGAGAGAGAATGTGAGAAAGAGAGAGAGAAAAAAAGAAGAAACCTAAGCTTTAAGAAGAGCTCGAATGCATAAAGTTAAATACCCGCGGGCATAACTTGTTCCTCAGTAAGCGAATATTCGTATTAAGCCATCCCTTTCAACCCCCATCATCCTTTCGACACCTTCGATATAACTCTCCTCTTTTTACTGTCATAGCACGAAGAAGCCTGCTCTTGGATTTTTATTTTCTCTCTCTCTCTCTCTCTCTCTCTCTCTCTCTCTCTTTATCTATCTATCTCTCTCTTTCTCTCTTTATTTCTTCGGTATACTTGTTCCATCTTTCTTTTTTTCGCGACGAAAGAGCGTCATCTTTGGATTTACTACTTCGTTGAAGTCTTAATACCTGAACTCAGAAACACAGTCTGTGGATGGACCGAGCGTCGCGACGAAACTATCCAACATTAAGTAAGTCTCGTGTCAAGTTCAGCTTTGACCTGTTTTATGACAGAATGTTTTTCTTCTTCTTCTTTTTCTACTTCTACTTCTACTTCTTCTTCTTGTTTAATATCAGAACTTGAGAAAGCGTTAAACGTTATTGGGATAACGTGGAAGAGTTAAGAGGTAATAACGATAGTTGATATTTAAAGTATACCCTTTTCTTATGAAAACGTATGAAATACGAAAAGTAATTTTGTAAAAGCAGGCGAAAAGCGGCCGATTAGCTCAGCTTAATTTCCATTGCATTAAGCCCGAAAATTGTATTGTAAATAATATCGACTTTTTTTTTTCATAGACGTTATGCTACTGAGAAAATTATTTGCAAGAAATGAAAATTATTGAGATAATTATTGAATATTTATTATTCAGAGAATATTAGAAATTCGAGCTTGGATAATCTTATTGTTAAAGAAACTTCAGAAGGTAATTAATATAGCAAAGTTAAGTTGTTTGGATGCACATTGTTTAAAGCTTTCCTATCTATGAAAAGCAAGTAGATGAAATACGATAAATAAAAAAAAAAAAAAAAAAAAAATATAGCTGACTTAAATAAAGAAAAAATTAAATAAACAAAAATTAGAAGTAAAAACAAACAGCTAACTCGAAGTTATTACGAGGACAAACAATATAAAATAAAAAATATTCTATCTTCGAATATCTTATCGTTCTTCGATGAATATTCTCTTTTTTTTTTCTTTTTCTATTCTGAAAACTACTTTGTCTCTTTTTAAACTTAAATCAACCATCGGCAAACTCTAAATATGTACGATAAATTTTACGAGGAGAAATTTTAATAAGCGTTCTGCAAACAATCCTGTAATTAAAATAACAAGAATTTCTTTCAAAGTAATTCTATAAAATCTTTTATTTAAACATAGGAATCTGTTGGATGCTAATGAAAGTGGGTAAAGAAATTAAAAATATCTAAATAATAATTATACGAAGCAATTTTTTATTAACGCAATTTTCCATATAAATTATGCGCATACGATGATAGATATCATTTTTTTTTTTTAAATATGTTAGATATTTACTTAAATGCGATATGTTTCTCGCTAATATTTTATAGATTCGTGGTGAAGTAATACAGTCGATAAATTTCCGAACAATTCTGAAGTGGTAAGTTTTCTAAAGGACGGGAAAATGTACGAGATAAAGAAAGAGAGAGAGAGAGAGAGAAAGAGAGAGAGAAAGAGAGAGAGAGAGAGTAGGGGAAGACGCACAAATCACCTGTTATCGTTGAAACATCTAGAACAGAGAACCCGCGGCCATTCGTAACGAAACGAAGGTGCGATTTCGAGGCACTTACAGGACTAAGATAACTTTGTCACCTTGGCGATGCGCTACCGAAGGCGGTTTGGTATTTTCCGCAAGCTGTGGCCATATCTGCGGTTGGCGATAAATTTAACCATTTATGAAGATTTATTGTACGATGTAAAACGAATCCATTGAAAGCTGTTTCATTTAATGATCACTTAATAATGATGAGATTTGTAAAGAAATTAAAATAATGTGATAAAATTATTCATTTTTTAAATGTTTTAAGTTACACTTTATAAGAACATTGATCGTTTGATTGTTAAACGAAGAAAACGAAAAATAAAAATTAGGAAAATTAATGCTTTCTGTTCAATGAAATTCTTAATGAAGTAGAATTCTGATAACATCTTTCATTTGAAAATGACAAGAGAGCTATATTAAATTAATGAAGATATCAGAGAGGAGAAACATTAATGAAACAAGACTTACAATTAGATCCATACATACAGGCTGTAGTAACGAGTCTGTAGTAACGAGGTCCTGATGTTTACTGAAGGTCCTTACACTTCGGTGTTCTACCGACTGACTACCACATTACAGTGTGTAAACTAAAACAAAGCAAACTTACCTCGGTCAAGATGTTTACAATAATATTCATCTAATGAGCTGTCCTTCCTTACATTGACTATTTATATTTTCATATTTATTCTAAACCAATAAATACTTGATATATATATTTTAATCTTTTTTTTTTCATATATATGTCCGATAGACGAATAATAAATGAATATTTATCATGAACGTACGTATATTTCACTTTAAAATATGAAACTAATTTTAAATGGAAGAGAATTAATGAATGAAAGTTAAATGAAATGCATAAGACTAATTCTGCGAAAAAAAAATGACGATAAATCGGTAATACGATTTACGTGTAAAAGCACAATTACCTCCTTTAAAGATACTAATTATTTGTATCGGACAAATATTTCTACTGAAAGGCAAAGGGATGAAACTAACCATGCCCTGTGCCAATGGTAAATAAGTACCCAATATCGTTGAAGCATCAAAAAGTCGATGATAGAACCGAGGTTTTAGATAGGAAAAAAGAAAGAAAGGAAGAAAAAGAAAAAAAGAAAGAGAGAAAGAGAGGAAAAGAGAGAAAGAGAGAGAGAGAGAGGGAATAAATGAAAGAACGAAAAAGTCGGTGATCCTCGAACGGATTGTCGCGTTTCTAAAGCATGAAAGAGAAGAGAAATAGTGGAAGGAGTTGTTGATGGTGGTGGGAGAAGTGTGAAAGAGAGTGGAAGGGAAAAAAATGACGATGGCTTCTGCAAGCTCATTACCTCCTTTAGAATCGTGAAACTGGAAATGGTATCAGCATCGATCGATGAAAAGTAGAAACCGGTTCTCATTATCAGCATCGACGAGAGTTTTCCGGTAGCTGGTGCTGGCACTTGGAAAGAAAAGTGGGTAAATAGAGGTCGGAGATGATATAAAGGGACGAAGGGCGCGACTTGCTTGCTAAAAGAAGAATACAATTCGAAGATGAAGGAACGTCGAAAAGAAGAGACCAAATCGAAAAAGAAGAATAAGATGAAAAAGAAAAAGAAGAAGAAGAAGAAGAAGAAGAAGAAGAAAAAGAAGATGAAGAAAAAGTGTTAGATAGCAACTGTGTTTGTATGTGATATAGAAAGAAAGAGAGAGAAAGAGACAGTGAAAGAGAGAAAGAAATATCGAGAGTGAAAGAGTGAGAGAAAAAGAGAGAGAGGAGGGAAAACCGAGAGGACTAACTTTATTTCGAGCTCAGTCGATACGAATCGCTACCGAATGCTTTTTCATTTTCTCTCCTTTCCGCCTTTGTGCCGGGCTACGCGTTCTCGTTAATTAGAACCGCTGCAGTGACTTTCCGGTACTCTGATACCACCCTTTTTCTTCGACGAAACGACAATACTTTTCACGTCTTCGGGACGAGCCAGATCTATTGTTCCAACGGATAACGTGCTGCGTTCTTCTTCTCCTCCTCTTCCCTTCTCCTCCTTCCTTTTCGTACCTCTCGAATGAGAAAATCCAGTGAATTCTAAGAGCCAGAGAGAATTGGCTGGACTGTGGAAAGAAACATAAAGAGAAATTGATAACGTTCTTTCCCTAAAACGAAAACGATCTAACCCTTCTTTTCTTTCTCATCCTCTTACTCTTCTTTTTGACTACTCGTTGACGTTTATTAATCGTACTTCAACACTATTCTAGTACCTTTACTTTGTTCGTTTTATCTTTGAAAATATGAATTTTATTATTTCACTTTAAACGTATTGTATATATAATAATAGTAAAAGAAATAAGTAAGATAATCTTTTTTATTAAATATTTATCGATATTGTTATTTTAAATATTAAACACTTTTATTTTATTTTAAGTGTGTATGTCTATTTCGTAATTTCTTTTAAAAGAAATAAACTGAAACAGAAAGAAATAAATAATAACAAATATTATTTTAACCAGATCAAATTGTACCTCGTTAATTACACAATGCATTCAGTGATATACTGAATGTGTATAAACCTTGCAAGATGCTTTAGGAATACACTCGAGGTTAGAGATCCTCGCCCAAGATTACAGCTTCTTGGTCAATCTCCGGTGTACCGGAAGGGCCAATCATAGATATGTATGTACGCATACAAGTCAAGATGCAGAACGCTAGTTAGCAGGTAGTTATACAAAAGCAGTCCTTCAGTGTTAAACTACCAAAGAGACAAAGCGTTAAATTACACGTATAAATCGGCATCAAAACGCAAACAGAAATCTCTCGTCGATATTCTAGAGACTTTTTCGTTTAATTCGACTTACGAAAAACCAATGAAATTTTTTGTTCAATTCCTTGACAACGAGTCAATGTTTCTTTTTCTTTTTATTTTATATATATATATATATATTATTATTATTATTACTTTTTTTTTTTTATCAAATAGAATCGTAATTACACTGCCACGTTCGAATTAAAATAATTGAATATTTTTACAAAGACATTCAAAATAGACCGATTAAATGATAGATTTCAAATATTTCTTAGTCATAAGTCTTATATAACTGTACTTTATTAATATGTAAAATTAAGATTTCCATGCTAATTTTAAAATATCAATTACAATTCTATGAAATATTTGCGTTTATATAACTTTCTTGTAATAACTTTGCTACTCCAATATTAAAATCAACTTAAATAATACAAAAATAGCTAATCAGTTCAACCAAGATATTGCATGAGGTCGAAGATCCTCGTGAAATTTATACTTAGATTCGTCGGAAAAAAAAACTTGAAAAAATTTTACATTGTTAAGTTTTCCTTTTAATTCTACCAAAAGAATGTTAATATAACGTGGTTGGTTTTCTGAGAGAGCCATTGTCTTCCTGTCCATTTTTGAAAACCAAATATCTAGTAACCATTGAGTTTTAGAGAATCGAGAAATGAAACTGAACTCGGTATCGTCAATTGCTTTTCTGAATACGTTCTATTGTTGTTTCGATGTCTGTCATATCTATGTAACATCGCTATTACATTGCTATTAAGCGGTAGTTCTCGCAAAACAGCGAAATGCTGGAAGATGGAGGAAATGTAAAAATCTCTGCTGGACCGTTTTCCACGTTCTATTCCACGAGACCACAGCAAACACACACACACACACACACCCACACAGACAAACCCGATCATATTTTTCGCTCACGCGTTAAAAGCATACGTCGTCTTTCGAACATTTTTCCGACATTTTCGAAAGTACGAATTTTTACGTAGAAGCATCGTATAAGAGTTTAACAATAAACCATTCTACATGCAAAAACGATTCGCGAAATTCGTTGACCCAATACCGTTCTAAGATTCGTGAGAATTCAAAGCTGTTACATTTCCTTCTTCTAGTTATTTTATATATAAAATATTTCTCACGAAATGGTTAAACATTTTAATTCAAAAATGATTTAATTATTATTTATCACTCTGTGAGATTTCAGTTTAATCGAATGTGTAATATTTATTAAATTTTATTTGCTTCTTAAATATTTAATTTAATCCTCGGATTATGTCGATTTTTATGTATAATATATTTTTATATATAATAATATATAAGTAAAATACGAATGTGAAAGAGTTTTTAAAAATTTTTAATACATTTATCACTGGTAGAATCATAATTATTAAATTACATATACTCTTTATTTACAGTTTTAAAACAGCATTTTATAACGAAATTATTACCTTCTGAAACGTATCGTTAATATCGTATATTTTTTACAATCAATGGAAATAATAACTTAATATTTTCATTAGCTTTGACCTATATATGAAATATGATTTAATAAATATTTTTTCTATTCTAACACGGTACTAGTGATACAAATTACAGATTATTAACTCATTACAATTCCCTGAAAATATTAAAACCGAATGAAGCTGATTATTTATAAATTATTATACTAATTATCTCATTTCTACTTATTATAAATTGATTGATATCTATTCTACGATACGTACAAAACTTTCAATAAAGGATTCTACGAATAAAAAAATAAATTTTATTACTTAATTAGAAACACGAAAAAAATTTAATTTGGCGAATCACTTTTATATAATTGTTATATATCGTTATATTTTATTCCAAACGAAAAAAAGGAAAAAGAAAGAAAAAAAAGGGGGGGAAAAAATTCAAAGCAATGATAATATTCCGTCTAACGTAACGATTTTATAGAATCTCATTTTCATCGTCGAACACAAACATGCAAGATAACAGATCTATCTAATTTAATCCTTTTTCAAATTTCTTTTTTATATGCTTTAATATTACATTTTATAACGAGAAATGAAAAGAACGAGGCCGAGGATATTCAACTGTGTTCGTTCGTTCGTTAGTTTCTCGCACAAAAATTTCCATTTTCGATAACGAAAGCTTCATAGAACTTGGGCGATGACCGAAGTTTCGTGCTTTTACGTCAGAAGAAAAACGTGTGGCAGTCGTTAAGATTGTATCTGCGCCTGTTGCATTGTTTTTCTACAACTTCGTATGAGAAGAAACTACGGGGACCTGTAGAACGCTAGGAAAAGAGTTGGGAAAAGGGCTATTATACGTATATATGGCTAGAAATGTAGCAAAATAAAAAAAAAAAAAAGAAAAAGAGAGTAAGAGAACGCTACTAATCCGCCCTGTTTTCCTTTGTAATTGGACAGTGTCACGCAAGAGAGAATTCTACGTCGTTTAAAGCGCAGCTTGACATGGTTTTGCACTTCGAAGAGGACATACAGTCCTCGTGTGAACAGTCGAAAGAATTCACGTAACGATCGCTATTTTCAACGTTTGTAGTGATATCCGTTTTGCCTTTGTCCTTTGTGATTCTCTCTCTCCCTCTCTCTCTCCCTCTCTCTCTCTCTCTCTCTCTCTCTCTCTCTCTCTATCTCTCTTCATAGATCAAAAAAAAGTTTTAAAATTTTGAATATTATTCACTTTTAAATAACATAAGGCAGAAATAATATTATAAGTTCTTCCTTTAAAAAAAAAGATACAATTCTTCTTATTTCGAATTATTTCTTTCCTCCCCCTCCTCCTCCCCCCCCCCACCGATTAATTGTCGACTCAATTATAGCGACTGATTAAATATGCAATTTCAAAATAAAAAAAGGATGATTCAAAGAAATTTATTACGATTCGTAGTATACCTAATTTTTCTTTCTTTTCTTCGTTATGGCATCAGAATGCCAACGGCAATGAAATTAATTTCGAAGGAAATAAACTCTCGGAGACTCGAAAACTTCGAGAAAGGTGCCTCCTAGCTACGAGAGAAATGTAGGACAAGACGTGATCCTATCGAGAAATCTGTGCAAGTGAGAGCCTTCGTGATATACTGGCGAATGTCGTTATTCGAAAACTTTTCTAGCGCGTTAATTTTCTTCCTGACTTATTCTTCGAGATTTTACGAATGTCGTAATCTCATGGGACAATAAGAAGAACGAACACTCGATTTAACAGAATGAAGGTTCAATTAAATTGATCTCCCGATTTTCATATTCTTTTTAATATTTTGTTCCAAATATTGTGCACATGATTTCGACATAAATATATCATAAACGTATTCATTTTGAAATTATTCTTATAATTTCTATTTTGTAAGAACAAAAAGAATTATTCATCAAAACCAAAGCATTATAAGCAGTGTTTCTGATCATCACCGAGAAAACTAATTTCATGTTAATGTCACCCCTTTCGTTGTATTATCAGTATGTAAAGAGGTGGCGAATGAAGTTGAGAAAAAAAAGAAAAGAGGTACCTGATGTAGAGATTGTGAGAGAGAGAAAGAGAGAGAGAGAAAGAGAGAGAAGAAAAGAAAAAAGAAGATGTAGAGAGTGTGAGGGAGAGCTTTGTTTGCGTTGCGATGCTGTCAGAACAATGCAAATCCATTAAGAGCCGCCATTCGTTTGCTGTAAAATTATGCGTTTACGGGGTCGAGCACAGGATGCTATATTTCCGGGATGCAACCAGGAATTACACGTAGCAATTGCACAGGTTAACGAAAGAAGCATTAATGCCTTGCTTCCCGTAATCTAATTTTTTCTTCTTCCTCTCTCTTTTTCCCATTCACTATATAAAATTTTTGAAAAATTCTTTTGATGAATTGATCATTCCTACATCAATCAGAAGATACCGATTGTCATTACGAGATTGTCAATCTCGATTATGCATTATTATTATTATCGTTAATGAAAATAAATTCATAGAGAATAATACAAGATAAGATTTGAAATAAATTAGGATATTTATCGCAGTAGCAAAGGGTCGTAAAGGGTAACGTTCCCTTGAGAATATATCTCGTAATCATTGGACGAGTTTTAAGTACCGGGACAGTAGGAAAATGTATGATATAATTAGTCCGACGGAATGGCACATAAAAGAGGTCGTGATGTCGTAACTGCTTGGATGGCACGTGTAAAACCACGTAGTACTCGTGAATAACGTGAGACCGTTTCATTGAATTATGAAGATAATTATTTAGAAAGTCGAATTATTTATATACCTACATATGTACATATGTATACGTGTATCAAAACCTCGTAAAAAAATCTTGACAATCCATTCATGCGTACTTCGTTTTTAAATTCAATGAAGAGGAATATATGTGCTTTTATACAAAGTGCTTTCGAAGGAAAACCTTGTGAATTTTTCTTACATGAAAATTTTCAATATTCCAATGCCAACCAACTGACTGCCTGCTAGTGGTTCTTTGAAGTGGCCAGCTGGACGAAAGAGAAGGTCTATATATAAAACTCGATCAGGATACGAAGCAGATATGCGGCAAAAATAGTTGTAAATATTTGATCGAGCCGTTCGTTCCAGATTCAAAAGACTCTATGTCGAGGGAAAATTCAGAATACGCACGAACTCGCGCTCGCACACGCTTTCTGAACGGGCTCTAACTCCGACTATTTCTCGTGCTCTAATAACGCCACGAAAATTAAGGTTGTTCCCTTATTCTCGCAGCTTTCTCGATTTCACTCGTTTTAGCTACGCGAGAGAATAAATTTGTCTAGCTTTGCCAGGATCTTCTTTTCTACCCTCTGTTTTTCCACGAACGAAACAATGGCGAGGTCGTCTTATAACAAAGCGAAGGAAAGCTCTCCTGCTAAAGAGCAGAAAAGAAGTGAAAGGGGAAAAAAAGAACATTGAAAGTTGGATTAAACTTTCAAACAAATGCGGCTTATCGCCCACCACAAGGACATTTTTAATAAATTATAATCCTTTCTTTGCTTAGCATAAAGAGTAATTAAAAAAAGAAAAGAAAAGAAAAGAAAGAGAGAGGAGGGAAAGGAAGAATTTTGAAATATTCAGAAGACGTCATATGTCAGACTTAATAAAACGTGCATTGCGATGAAAAAGAAAAGATACTTCGTCGGATGATTTTCGTTTCGTGAATAGGGCCTTAAGCAGGACGCACACAAGCATATTTAGAGGAAACACGTTTAAGATTGACCTGGGCGAGCAGGCATAGGACCCACGAGGCGAATACTCCCCTCTACTCACGCATCTATACTTTATAGCCTTTGGCTTCCAATCCGGCTAACGTATTATAAGACAGTCATCCGCAGTCATCTCTGACCGAACGATCGTTGTAAAGATCGCCGTATCCAAATCTATTCGTCGTGTATATTCAATTCAATTGTAATTGATTCTGTAACTCTCGATTTTCGCTTCGTAATTTAGTGAACATCTTTCCTGTGGCAATTCAGTGGGATTCTATCGGATTAATTCATAATATCATAATATAACTTTAATCAGATCATCAAATTTGAAATTAATTAATATGAAATCTTCACCGAATATATAATTGCGTCTCCTAAAAGTTAAAACATTTAAAAATCTCTCCATAGCTTCCAAATTAAATATATCATAATTCTATTTTATATTGATATGAAGTATAAGATGTAATATATGTAAATATTTATGTATTAACAAGTATAGTATCCTTACATTATGAGACTTCAACGTTCTTTTGAAAAACGTACGTAAAACGTCACTACCAAAAAAGATCCGTTCATTTTAATTTCACATTATTTATAAACGATGAGAGTACGTCGATCAATCATAGACCTTGTATAATCTGTGGCTCGAATTATAAACATACAATTCGCTTTAGTTACGATAGCGGATTAACGTCTTTTCTTACACTTAATACGTAGCATAAACGATGAAAACATTCAGTGTTTTTTTTTTTTTCAAATAAAAACGAAACTAAAGAAAAAATAACAATACAGTAAAAACTTCATTTTAGACAAGTAGATAAATAAAGATTATCTGCTACTAATAGTGGTATGTGACAAGTGTTTCGAAAGTCTTTAGTTAAAAAAAAAATAAAAATAAGCAGGAAGAAGAATAAAAACGAAAATATATGTATGTATATATATTATATAATATACTATATATATATATATATATATATATATATATATATATATATACTAGCTTGCGCACGTGCTCGTGTGTATGTGCATATATATAATACATATATGTGATGCGCAAGCTAGTAGACGTCATAAAAATTTCGTACGGCTCAGTGCGATACTTTAATTGAATGCTCTGAATATGAATATACTTCCTCTCTCTCTCTCTTTCTCTCTCTCTTTCTCTCTTTCTCTCTTTTTCTCTCTATCTATTTATCTCTTACTCTTTTCGTAAAATAACGATTACAACGAGAAGTAGATTTGCTCGGGACGAATGAGTACAACTTTACAACTGTACGAATTCGTAGTAAGCAGATTTTCCGGGTGAAAAAAATCACGGCAATACTACGTTACTCCTACACAATAATGAAAGAGTGAAAGATTCGTGCGCGCGCACAACAGTGCAACCGACCATCAACATGGACGAGGACGACCGGTGGAAACTCTTGCATCAAGCGAAAACCGTAAAATGCACCGTAAAGCACGTTTCTGCGGGCCATTTGGGAAGATCGATCGATCCCTCGAACACTTTCAAAATGATCGATGCGTCATTCTGGCACATGCCGGTTTCTTCTTCTTCCTTTTTCGTTATTTTTTTCGTTATTTCTTTCTATTTTTTCTATTCTTTTTTTTTTCTTCTCTCTTTCGAAAAATAGAGAGACGAGAACGTTGACTCGCATTGGAGATAAATCACAGATTTTCTTCTGCATTGTACAGTGAATAGTCGACTATGAGGACGAGAAAGAAGACAGAGAAGAAAATCAATTCTTTTTTCTTTTTTCTTTTTTCTTTTTTCTTTTTTCTTTTCTTTTGCTTTTCCTTTCTTCCTTTTCTTTTGTTCTCTTTCTTCCTCTTCTTCTTTTTCTTCTTCTTCTTCTTCTGCTTCTTTTTCTTTTTCTTCTTTTTCTTCTTCTGCAGAAGAAAATATTTAAAATAACAGTCGCGAAACAAATTGCTACTGTTATTTTATTTACAAAATTAAGGTCAAATAAAATTAGAGGTCGATAAAGTTTTAATGAATGTTTCATTTGATTAGAATAATTAAATAAAGATTAGACTTACGTATATTGCCGATGATACGTTACATGCAAATTGATCTTCTCGTTTGCGAAGTATTATCAAAGGATACGATTACCAATTATACATGAGCTTTTCTCTAAACGTTTCTCTTTTTCACTCACTCTTTCTCTCTCTCTCGCGCTCTCTCTCTCTCTCTCTCTCTCTTCCTCTTCCTCTCTCTCTCCCTAATGGAAGAGCTCGATAGCAATGTGGAAAATTGAATGATCGTGCATGATTGATCGACTTGGTTAAAGGAAAACAATTAAGCGACAATCGAACACCGTTTGAGCACAAAATCAACGTACGAAGGTTTTTACTTTTTCTTTTGTTCGTTAGTTTGTCCTCACTCATTGAAACCTTTAACTTTTACAGCTTGAAAATTGATGACTCGTGAGAGACGAGTAGATACCAACATTCGTTTCGAACACTCACTAAGAGAAAAGGAAAAATCAAACTCGTGAACAAGAAAAAGAAAGAAAGTTAAAATGACAAATCCGATTTTACGGTCTATTCTTTACTATTTTCTAATCGTCTATTTAAAGGGTCTACTTCAATCTTTGAAACTCTACTCTGGACATCCACAGGATCTGGTAAAGTGCACGGCTGACTTTGACGTAAGTACACTTCCAATTTTGAACGTATGTACAAAAGGTAACTTTACGAAGAGCTTCTCTTTCTCTATCTCTCTCTCTCTCTTTCTCTCTCTTTCTCTCTCTCTCTCTCTCTAGATAGATAGATAGATAGATAGATAGATAAATAGATAGATAGATAGATAGATAAATAGATAGATAGATAGATAGATATGATATTACAAAATGCGAGATATGATTAAGCAAATATTAAATTATTATTGATTTATAGATAAGTGCTGTTATATAAATAAATTAAATGGCATGTTCATTAATATTATTTAATGAAATATTATTTAAATATAACAATTGCAATATTTTATAATAAAAATTTCATCATTTTACATAGCTAATATATATATTACATTGTAATAAATTTCTTACTCTTATAAAGGCACATAGTTATAAAAGAAAGCAATAAAAATAAAACATGACATAACTAACTATAGCTCTTGGTTGGTCTATTGAAATTGATCAAATTTGATTTCCCATATCGTACGTCAATTCATCGGTTATTCTCGACTCTCCTATGAGAGCAAGTTGTAGCTACCCCCTCGTGGTCGACGCTTTACCCGCTCGCTTACAGCCTCGCAGGCAGCAATCGCGCTTTGAACGGATCGCGGTGAGTCAGCAACGATAAATCGAACAATTTATGAAGCGGCACGGCCAACGACCATCCTCGAGGAATAATATTGTGATCGATATATAGTACTAGAATATATATATATATATATATGTGTGTGTGTATATATATGTATAGATATATATATATATATATATATATATATATATATATATAGAGAGAGAGAGAGAGAGAGAGAGAGAGAGATATCTATATATATCTATGTATATATTGTTCATGCTAGACAAAGCAATTCAATCGAGGAATACAAGTTGTCGATTTGATGGATCATTTACAATGTCAGAAATCACTTTACTAATCTCGAGAAGATGTTCTTACTACCCCCCCCCCTAAAATTATTTCGACTTTTTGATTAATCTCATGCAAACTTATTCACAGGACGTGTTGAATTAACTTGTACCGTCGTGGATAAATTTGTCCGGCTGGTACGAAACATTAATTTCTATCGTTCGAACGGAATCGACTCAATAATTTATTACAGGCGAAATTACTGACCGGACGAAATTTGGTAAACGTATGCGCGCGGGAAGTAGAGGTATCGAATAAATCGAGAAAAGTACCAAGCGAGATAGAATGAGAGAGAAAGAGGGAACTGAGGATTAAATCAACGATAATGAGGGTCGATTTGATAGCACCGACGATCTACGGACTTTCCAATGGTCCCTCAATACAATGGTAATGAAGTTTCGTATGTGCAACGCTTTTGTAGGAAAGTTATGAATGGTAAAATCGAATATGTCCACTTCTCTTTCTCTTTCTATCTCCTCCATCAAAAGCTTTATTTAAGCGTGAATTACGTGTATCTATAACAACATTTTATTTCTTTAATTATCTGAGCTAATATAAAAAAAAAATATAAGTATCAAGTCTTAAGGTTAATTAAGAAAATTAATTAAGCAATTGTTCATTGTCAAACATATTATATTCCTATCGGTATTCGTAGAAAATTCGTAGTATTGATAGACATTGAAAACACGTCTTGATTATATTACACTTTGATCGAAATTAATTCCTACAATCCTTATTAAACATTGACAACGATTGACGCGTACGATTATTAAGAACAATTTTCGGCGGATACGTATTAACGTTTATATCTGCAAAATGTATTTATTACTGCCAATCATGTATTCATTGGCTCGTAGTCACGAACTTTTGGACAAATAAGTGCGCGTTATTGAAAATTCGTTCCATCTATTTTCTAAAGGAAATACTCCTTATGGATTTCTTTTACATAAATATACAAAAAAGAAACAAGTTTGAAATCTTTAATATTCCATCCAAATGTACATCCTTTCTAACTGTTATCGAAATATCAGCAAGCGTGGCGGATATTACAGAATCGCGTTAGTATGCTTCTCCGATAAGGAATAATAATAATAACAATAATAACAATAACAAGAACGAGACGCGATGACTTTGATTTATAAACAATACGCGCAATAACTGGATCGCAACGGGAAATTGCCAATAAAAACAAATAGTCCATGACGGTGTGATTATCCAGCCGGCAAAAGGTAATGCTATATTTTTTAATGGCTGATATAGAAAGGAAGATAGCAAGTTTCTTTCTCCCGGTCATATCGTATTAGATTCTATTATCATTATGCGGTGGTGATATTACCAAAAAAGAAAAGTGCTAGTTGGTAGAGCAAAACAATTCGACTGTGTAAGACTATCCTTGTAATGGCGACATTAATTTTGTAAAAAGAATTAATTGTACCGTGTCGTGTTAAAATATATCTGGTTCGTATATAAATTTGACTCAGTGCGAAGCGTGAAATTCGTTCGTGTTTGTAATTCTCGAAAATAATTATCGACGGGTTGAATTTGCGGTTTTATATATATATATATATATATATATACATATATAAAGTTTACCTAAGTAATTGTCGTGCACAACAAAGTATCGTGTGTATACGTTATTGTCGCGTGTATGTGTTTAATATTTTATGAAAAAATATAATAATTCGTATAAACATTTAAAGTTGCGAATTATTGATTGATTTATCGATTTTATTCACAATTATCTTTTGCTGGATACGAAGAAAAATGATTGATAATTCTCGTTCTTTTTATCATTCCGGTGCCCTCCATCTTCAAACTTTTGTTTCAGAAAAATCGGAAGACATGACAAGCTGAGTTTTTTATTACAAATTGTCGGAACGTTTTCGGTGGATAATAATTCATTCATTTTTATTTCTCTCGTTACGAACGCTTCCCCTGCGATATCGACGATACACTCGTAAAGCGTGATAAATGGGGCGTGTAAAAAGAAAGAGTAAAAGAGAGAGAGAAAGAGAGAAAGAGAGAGAGAGAGAGAGAAAGAGAGAAAGAGAGAGAGAGAGGGAGAAAAAAGTGTGGCCGATTGTATCGATGTATTTCCTAAGCGCAAACACGAGGAAAGAGAATTATACGAAACGAAGGAAATAGATCGATAAAAGTAACGTTAATTCTAGAGCGATAAATTGTTCTACGAGAAGGCAGCAAAATGTCACGGTGCTTTTTATCTTCCATCGATAACCCTTTCTTGTTGGTAAATGAAAGAGTATAAAAGGCCACAAAGAATTATCTTGACGTATAAAATGTTCTTAAAATATTTGATTTCAAATGACTTTAAAATCTTTCTGAATAATCAATGATTAAAGAATTCAAAGAATTTTCCGACGAAGAAAAAATCAGCATATCGATCGGATTTTAGGTTCATATATAGCGTTAATTACACAGTCTAATAACGTTAACATTCGAAATACATTAGTCTATAATTTCAATCGTATTCCAAAATGTAGGCTTATACTAGTCATAGAAAGATATATATATATATATATATATATATATATATATATATATATATATTATAGATAGATAAAATGAATCGTAATCAGGGAAGGCAAATCAAGTAATATAAAGAAAAGTCACTGAAATCCGATTGACCTAAATACAAGAAACCTTTTCCGCTTTCGTCCAAGTATTTATATTGACTACATAAATTCACGATGTACATGTATTCACGTATATGTGCGTGCTTACGAATGTTAGCGAAAATCTGGTCATAGACCGTGACTATATCGCGAATGATACTCATCCATGCATTTAGAATGGCAATTCGCGACATCAAAGCCAAAGTATGAGCGCACGCGCGAATCGGCTTGAATCTCGAATGACAAACTCGAAACTCGCCCTTCCGTTTGTCCTTATATGATAGCTATATGCGCTGATACAACGCAAGCGCGTTACTTTATCGCGTAGAGAAAGAGAAAGAGAGAGAGAGAGACAGAGGCAGAGACAGAGAATGACTCGTAACCCGTTACCTAAGGGCAACTCCTGCGGGAAATTCGTCGTACGTGATAAAACTCGATCCCACGTCGTCGACGTTCCGACGATGACAATATTCGCTACGACCAATGAACTTTTCGTAAAAAAAAAAAGATTTCGTGTACTATCGTACGGATACGTTATTAAAAAATTGAACTTTGTGTAATGTGAATCTTTGTCTATCTCGATTGATGTTCTTTTCTCCATTCTATTTTTTTTTTTTTTTTTTTTTACTATTCATTTTTCATTATTGTATTTGTTTGAATGTTGATCTTTTTAAATCATTAATATCAAATCGATTGAAAGATATAACGACTTCTCTTTCATTCTTGTGGATTATCGTCGGTGTATCATAAATGTTCATTGAATTATTCAACGTCCAATTAATCTCGTTATGTAACATAAAGGCGAGCCATTCTCCGTTTTTTTAAGACGACAAGAGACGACATTACAGATAAAATTATATGGAGACATCCTGAAAACTTTCTTCTCAATTAAATTTTGATTAGATAATCAATATATAAATTTATAATATATTAAAATCGAAAAGAAAATTTATTTTCCGCACGCCTACGGATAATTTAATGAAAAATTTTTATGTAAAAAAAAAAAGATATAATCAAGTATTTTCTATATTCTACGACAATTAAAAATCGAATATTTTCTAGCTCGATTTATTTTACATTCGTTATACCTATTACAATAATAATGAATTATAATATTATATATATATATATATATATATATATATAATATATATATATATATTATATATGTTATATATATTATGTTGAATAATTTCGATATTCTTTCTTATTTTTATTTTTATTCCATCCGTTGAAAAAATTTCCACGAATCCACGATCGTTCGGAAGACTTTCATTTGAATAATATAAATTCGACATTTGCATGTAGATTCGGTACGCGTGTGATACTCATGCGCATTATGAGAAATCGGAGAAGGAAGATGCGCGACAACACATCGTAATGCAAGCGAACGCATCGAAGAGAGAGAGAGAGAGAGAGAGAGAGAGGGAGAGAGAGAGAGAGAGAATGAATTCTCCTACGGGAGAATCGAGCTACGTGATAGAAATTGGAATAAGAAACGAAGGTGATCGAGTTACGTGCAAAGATCGATGCGGTTTTACATTTTTCTTTTCATTCTATATATATATGCTATTTCTTAAATTCTTAGTTTCTTTGTATAATATTCATGATTACGATTCAAATTCATCGATATACGAAGAATTATTTCAAAAGTTAAACGTAAATATCGTTATATGGGCAATATTGCATGGGCGTACGTTCAATAGAATGGGAATACATAATTTCCATAAATTCGACCAATACTCGACGAGAGTCGACATATTCGACTTTTACACTCAATTATGCACATAATAAACAAATAAACGGTCGCTTCGTGATTTTAATAGAATTAATATAGAGAAACAAGATACAATTATACATAAGTGAAGTCTCACGTTTCGATTCTCATAAATACCTGTTCACCATTAAATTGAGTAATATTCCAATATCAAAGGCTCTATAATTATTGTTTTTAATAACCGTTAGAGAGGTCAGGTTAAATGTTTAAAGGCAAAGGACAGGGCCTTGCGGCTTTCGAAAGGTGCTGTTAATCACGTGATCCGCCCCAAAGTTTGCTTAGTCTGACTCCCGATTAGCTGAAGAGGTTAGACCAATATATGGGGCAGCCTGACACGTGATCGTTAAGGTTTCAGACGGGATGTACCGTGTTTTCCAAGTTGTAGATCGAGCAATTATCTAGCTTGACAGAGCCTACGTGTTGCCTGACAGTATCATTAACTCTACCAAGGAAACTATGCACGCGTCTCTCCCCATCAAACTCGATTAAAACGCAACCAAAAGAAACTTGTTTTAAGAAACGTTCCTTTCTTCGAGTCTTCTTTTCTTTTCTCTCTCTCTCTTTCTCTCTCTCTCTCTCTCTCTCTCTCTTCGTTTTTTATACATCCAAATATTACATTTATTAGACGAATACTGAATGAATTATTGTCATGATAAAAATAATTCTAAAATACTAAATAATACAAATTCATTAAAATGATTTGATTTTGATTAAAAATTTTCACCGATATAAATGTAAACTCCGTGGAACGATAAATTTTTACTTTTAAAACTTCGCCTTTCGCGTTACATGAAACCCAAAATTGATACCGAAAGAGGTCAAACGTTCGCCGAACTCGATATAGTAATTAAATCGATTTAAGTGCAGTTCAGTAACTGTAGCTAACGAAACACTCGACCGATCGGTTGATGCATTAAGCCAAAACTTCATTTTATTGACACTTGAGTTGGTCTTTTTTTTATTCTTTTTTTTCATTAAGCATATTAAATGCATCATATATGTTATATAAAAGTGACGTGAGCGATGTCGAACGATTTCATTTATTAATTTCAATACGCGTTATATGAAAATTATCATCATGCATTTAAAAATGATGCAACTTCAAGTCGAGAAAATATCTTAAAAGTTTTACATTTTTTTCCCTTCGCTTTAGTTATATATTATTTTCCCAGAACGATTATCCTTTTAGAGTTATCCTTCGAAAGGATGAAAAGAAAATTATTTAATATTGGTTAATTCTTTAAGGCAAAAGGAAATTCCGCGATTAATAATTCCATTCCTTTGGCAACAGCATTCGTGGCTTGAGAATTCTGCCATCGTTCCGTGCTTTGTGCCGATAAAAAGCGAGATGCGCTTCGGTTTACGAAAGGTAGAGGAAGATACCTAATGGAAGTTGCAAGCATCGTGGAGGGAAGAGTTATGATTGTGGTGAAGCTCTGATTTCATGAAATTTCACCAAAGTTTCGACGATACAGGACACGCAAGTATAGATGTACAAATGTACTCGTTGCTTTAAGATAGAGGAATGAAATGTAACTATTATGATTTTTTTTTCTTCTTTTCATAAATAAGAAAAGGAAAAAAGAAGAAAACTAAAGGCGAGAAAACGAAATGAGAATGTGATTATATACAACAGCAATATAATTTCATAGAATAAGATTCGTAATAAGTAATTGTTATGGGTACAAAGAAAAATTCCTTTTTCTTGTTCGCCTAATTTATTATCATCGATTAATTTTAACCTTTCGTTCTTTGTTCCAAGAAAAACATTTTGATTTGTCATTATAAACGGATTATCCTTTTTCTTCGCAAAATGAGACAAATCGATTTAAAAACGTTCATATCGGTTTTGAAATACGATTAAAAAACAAATCTGAATTTATGCCCATCATCTAGGCTATTGTCATTGGTATAATGTGAATATGAGAAGAACGAAAGAATCGAGATTAACAATTAAGCTGACTCTGTTAAAATGACAAATCCACAGGCATTTTCGTTGACACTTTTATTATTGCGTGACATTACAATAAAAAAATACAAACTTAACTTTGAACTAGGGATTAAATTTGTGGATTGGAAAAATCTTGAGTAATTTCGCATGGGAAAATTTTCTCTTGACAGGAAAAAAACATAAGAATAAATTATTTTGATTCAAAATTCAAATTGAAGATACAAATACTGACAATTTTTTTTTTTTTTTTTTTTTAGAAATTTCCTTTAAGATCTGAAGTTCCAACATTCTCGTAACAATCTTTAGATGTTGCAGTATTTATATGGCACGTACAGTAAGTTTGGTATAAATTTCAAATACCATATAACATTTAGAACGCTTAACTAGCGTGTGACATAAACTGGACTATTAATTTGCGAATTATATACAAACATACATATATATATACATATATATATATGTATATATATTTTGTTGTACATATTATATGTATATCTCTGCAGGCAGAATACATCAAACGTACAAATAATACGCTTGCCATAGCTAAAGTGAATATATCTCGTAAATAGCATCCTCGATGAGAGAATTTAACTCGATTATCAATAATAGAAATTGTATGCTTCATTGGGTCAAAATAGATTATTGCAAAAATCGAATTAAAAGCAAACTACAGTTCATTTCATAGTCGATATTATCATCGATTTGTTTTTTCTCCCGAATAAAGGATCGGATGAAAATAATCGAATGCTCGAATTACAAAGCGCGATGGACATGCCAATAACGATAGGTTTTCGTCGCTAGAATCGGACGAAACTCGAGACCAATCTGACCGGTTGATCGAGCTATTGGATGCGAAAGAGAAAGTTAAAAAGATAACACGAAATACTTGGAACAAGGAGGAAAGAAGAGCTCGTCTCAACAAAACTACAGGGATCGTATGTCGGTCGATGATATGGTCAAGAGTGATCAAAAGTTTCGTGAGGATGTAACATGAATTTTATGACCACACATATCACCAATTATAAGATACGTAAAAATCTTAAGATCGGGTTACTCGTCTAACTCTTCCGAAATAATGACTCCTAATTTGTCAAAAATTTCTTTTATAATGAGTCACTAACACGCTAGAATCGTGTAAGATGTAAACGTTGAAACAATAAAATCACTTCGAAAAAGTTATATCCAAAAATTTCCTTTATTATTCGCGAGTCGTTTCCTGTGAAGTCGCTGGAGGCAAGAACGGGACACAGTTGGAGCGTTTCATGAAAATTCATGCTAATAACAATAATCCAAATTCATGTCTGAGCCGGCGGCATGTCGTTCTCGACATGACTGTGTCTGGCAATTCGCTTGGGATCGAAAAAAAAGAAGTCAACATTAGCGGATCGGCAAAAGCGTGGAGAATGAAATGATTCTAAAAAGGAAACCGACAAGAGTTAAGTTAAAAGTAAAATATCATAGTAAAAATATATTCGATTAATAAATAAATATTACAATATCAATAATGCAAAACGAAATGGTTCAAAACAAATCGAAACAAATTGATAAATGGTAATTATAAATAAGTATATACAAGTAAACAAATATTTCAATTATTTAATTAATCTCAAAAGAACAAACACCCTAACAAAGTTTTTTTTAGACTCGGAATATACCTCACGAAATTCGCATGTATCTTTCTCGTACGTGATCCCACTAACTAAAGCAATATATGCGAGGCTCACGTACTTAGTTCTTTCACAACATATAAACGTTCTTCTGTTACAATTGATATCAACCTCGTACCATTGAAATCCGTTCTAATTCCAATTATAAACGAAAAATATTTAAAGAATTTTTTACTAACACCATTTAACGATTCATGGTTGGCGAAAAATGAAATTGTTTCACTGGCATAGCCGGTGCGTAGTTTCATAACATGCTCTGCAGACGATTCAATTAGAACAATTATAATTTGTCCTACTTTCTTTGGTAAATGGAGGTTGTTGTTTAACTCGTCCCTTTCGGTACATTTTTCAACTTGACATTACAACAAAACTCGTTACAAACAACGACGTATAAATGAAATTAATTTGAAAGAAGAAGAAAGAACCGAACATTCGATAGAAAGGAATATAATTGCATATGTCATCCACGTATATCTCTTCTATAAAAGGAAGGTAGAGAAATAAATAAGAAAATGAAAAGAAAGAGATATTCTTCGAAGTCATCGCAAGCAACTGGAAGAGAGAAATTTCGCGCTTCTCATTCTCTCAAAGGTGTCGAGGGTTCTAATTTCATGGGACGTTAAATACGTTTCTGCTGGTAGAGAAAAAAAGAAAAGAAAAAAAAAGAAAAGAAGAGCAGAACGGAAATGAAGAAAAGGTCTTGAAAGAAAAGAGAGGGAGAAAGAGAGAAAGGAGACAGAAAGGGAGAGAGAGAGAGAGAGAGAGAGAAAGAGAGAAAGGAAAGGAAAAAGAAAGATGGAAACATTCTAAAGAATTATAATGTCTGTTACGCGACTTTCAAATACTTTATAACCGAAATCTTAAAAGCTTATACGTCCTTTCTAAAAAATCACATGATAGAACTAAAATCAATGTTATATCGATGGTGACAAATACAAGTCGTTACAACAATCCCATAGAAAGATATCGCACACGCACATATATGCATATAATACATACGCACATATACATATAATACTTACAAACGCATAGATACGTACAAACAAGGAAACTAAATTAAAATTTTTCAATATCGATTTGTAAAAACCAAAATAAATATATGCGAAATAATACATACTACTGCTTATAACATGTCCGTTTTCCAATAAAATTCGAGTCTCTCTCTCTCTCTCTCTCTCTCTCTCTCTCTCTGTCTCTCTCGCTAACTAAATTTCGAATATACGATAAGAATAATCTGATTTTTTTTCATCTGATACAACGACAGCTGACATAAATCTCTTTCAATCGTCTGTACTGGAAAATCCAAACTGGGCCAACTAAAATTCATCGTTTCGTATAACACCACATACATGCACACACAACCATGTGAAATTCACGATACTTCGTTGTAAAAAGATAGGACGTAACATGCGCGCACTTATAGTTATAAAATAATTTAGAAAAAAAAAAAAACATACCATTTTTCAAAAACGTATCATTCTGATTGGTAAGCACATAAAATAAATTACATTGTTTATTGCGTTTATTTGGGAAATAAAGGAAAAAGTTCGAAATATTGTAAAAACTTTTGGAAACTTCGAAAATATACGTAATGAGGTAAATACAGCGAGAAGTTAAACGGATTGGAAAAACTTTCATTAGATTTTTATCAAAACTTCAACGTTTTTCATAGGTGAAATATAAAAAAGATAAATTCAAAAAAAGGCAAAACAGAAATGTTCACCGACTGTTGTTTTTCTCTAAAAATTATTGTATCAAGATAATGATTTTCAAAATGATTTAGAAAAAAAAAAAGGAGAGAAACGATAAAACGAAGATAATAGACAGTGAAATAAAGTATAAAATTAATCATTTTACCAGAGCTGACGTACAATTAAATAATAAAATAATATTAAACATTTAAGAGCTAAGTTTCTAAACTCCAGATGAGACAGTCGAGTTAATTTTTCAGTTTACTACTTAACATTTTAATCATAAAGATTATACTCTTGTAGGTTTTTTATATGAGTAATGCCATTATCATCATCATCATCATCATCATCATCATCATCATCAACATCATCATTATTATTATTATCGTTACAACATATAATGAATATTTTTATCTTTTCTCATTTCTAAAATCATTCTTCATAAACGTTTGTATTTCGTCTACGCTGCACCTCGTTCTTCGCATCGTTAGACTGAGAAAGTTTAAGATCATTTAATTAAACTTTTTCCACGACGCAGCTTCGGCTTCCAAATTCATATCGGACAATCGTATTCCAACTAAAATCCAAGAAGAACACTGTAGTCATAAGACATCTCGCTTTAATCGAGCGTCATTCTCTGAAAGACATTATTTAGATAAGGAAATTAATTTTAATTATCTTTTAACTATTCCACGATCTTTTTTTCCAAAAGTTTTTGATGGTTTGACGTTTTGTCATGCACCTTCCGCAAGGATATCATAGAATATTACAATTTGCGTCTCATCATTAATCTCCTTTGTTTTAGACTCTCGCGTTTTTCTTTAAGTCGGTGAACAAAGTAATTTCATCAAAGTAAGTAATTTATTAGATTGCCAACGTATCGTAATTAATTTAGTAAAGCGTTAATCTCGAAGGGGAAGAGGGAAAGAGGGAAGGATGGAATAGGGAAAGGTTAATTATGAAAATGGTAAAAAAAAAAAAGACGAAGTTAAAATCTTCGAATTGAAAAACAAGCATAGGATCAATTCACTAAGTTCACAATTAAGATAGATTCGAAAAAAGATTTGACGAATTATTTTCACTTTGTTTCACCGATACAACGCGAAAGACTGATCGACGAAAGAGAAGATCGATTGATTGTGAGAACTTTCTTAACTTCTCAACCACTTACGATTTGTTCAACTTATCGTAAATAAAGCCCGTTCATAGTTACTGATATTTCACGTTCATATCTTTTATAATTTAATCAATAATAAAAATAATATTTTCTTGGGCGATAACGTTAGATATTTTCGATCATTTCGTGATCGAGATCGAGTGTATCCTTCTTCTGTGTGTGTGTGTATGTGTGTGAATAGCAATTTATAAACCTATATTTATTATTCAACAGAAAGAGTTAATTTTTTCAGATTCGTTTGTATCAAATATGCTAAAGTATGGATTTGCTGAGTATTAAATATTTGATTATTTATCTGGCACAATAAAGGAATAAGTTAAAGAATTATCTTCCGATCTAACATTATTAATAACATTAACATAATATTATTACATTTGAAAATAATAGTCGGCGATTTCTTTTTATTTTGAAATAACTTCATAGATAGTGATGAACCAATTTCTATTAAATAAATAGCGTTACAATTCAATAAATAGCATTATTATTATGAAATAATAGCTAATGTGGAATAAGTAGTATTAATATTTCATGTTATTGTTAGCCTTAAAAGCATAAATTATTTTTCGATGACGTTTTCAAGTCAGCCGAAAATAGATCTTCAAGTAATTACGTACTCACGTTTCGCAAAGTTTAGCTTTCGAAATGTGCAGAGTATCTCCTCTCCGTGAAGCAATGCAAGCAGAGAATTTGAATAATTGAGAGGAGCACGTGCCAAATCAGAAATCACTGGAATGCGATAAAGTTTAACTCGATTCCGTTCCATACACATAAACGAAAAGCATATGCGATATTTCACTATGATCATATTAATATACTACAGAGTGGTCCGAACGAGGGAGTATCTCTATGTGTAATATTCATGAGTGCTTGTCTCGGTTATACCACTAATTTTTTAAACAAATTTCGACGAAATTCAATATACCCGCTACCACCAGAGTATAATTAGCTTACGCTGTTGCATCACTCTTTAAATTATAAATCTATTAAATGAAAAACGCAGAATACGTAACTTTTAGTTGAAATTTAATAAATCATTTTGTTTAAGATATTTAAGTTACTTTTACAAGTAGAGAATCATCCTGTGAAACTCGTATGTTCCGTCTACACAAATTATAGCATTGGTAATATCTGTTTAAGCAATTTACATATTTCTCTTATATTATTCTATGATCAACGATGTGAAAAAGAGATTGAAGAGAAATATTAGAGAATATATTTATGATATTACATTAATGTTGTAATCCAAACAACGCGAAAATGTAGACTTTAGAAACGTTGTAATTAGTAACGTTGTATAATTAACATTTAATATTCCAAACAGAGGTAGAATGAGATTATCATGAGTGAAATCATTACCTAGACAGATGAATATCCTACAAGAAACGTAGAAACAACGAGGCACTCGTTGTATATTACAAAGTTGATAATTCAGTAGGGTTAAGCTGAAGATCATAAACTTGCAAGTATCCAATTTTCGACAACACTATGGCCAACTTTATGTTCAAGAACGCATTAACTTCGCCAGCTGTATCTCGGCTGTACAGGATGCAATCTAATACGATGAACATCCACGACATACGCGAACGATTTATCGTCTAATTTAATGCGCTGCTACATCGTGCGATATCGAAGAATTTCGAAGCTATGAAACTATAATTAGGACGTCGCAGGGAGAGAAACGGGACGAGCAGTTATAAGCGCGATTACTATAGTATTTCGAAACTGGCTAATGTAATATTCTCTTTATAGTTTCTCTCAGACGGAGAATTTGGATCCGGAGATCAGGATGTCGATACATTCAGTGTTATGGCAGAAATTGACTTGGATAAGGTAGACAAGAGTTCAAAGTTTCTTTTTTTTTTTCTTTTTTAAATAAAAATTACTAAATAAAAATTTTACTAAATAAAAGTTTTACTAAATAAAAATTATACCTTTTTTGAACTTTACAACATTCGTACTAACAAAAATTTTCTACAGCTTTTTATGTTGTGTGCCGTTTTTTACTAACGAAATTGATAACCTACTAAACTGGATATTTCTTATCGAAACAATTAACTATTCTCTATAATTATTGGAAGAATTGCAATAATTATTAAGTAAAACGAATTTTAAAATTCCTATTAATCGAGCTTCGCTTTTAATTTGACTAAAACATGCCACACCGGTTTATCGAAATGAAGCTTTCAACTTAGATTGTCAAATAATAATCCTCAAAGAAGAACGACATCCTACTAAGGATTCATTCAAAAGGATGTCAATCGTCTCGTAAGAGACAGAGAAATCTAGGAATTGGGTTATGAAGATAATCTCGTAAATACTGAAAGGATAATCTTCGAATGCTGTTAGGATTTCGCAATGGCGACTTTACTACGGATCTCATGCTTCAATATCCACCCCAGTCATTATGGAGTTTGACTTAATCCGAGTGAAGTTTACGGATCTCTATCACGTGTACCAAAATTCACTAACTAAATTCAAAAAGATGTACTAACTCCATTAAATTTTTTCCCATTGACTTTCTTACAAGGTTTAATATTAATTGAATATTTTATATTTGTTATTTTGTATCTTTAACAATAAGACACAATCCTTTGTACAATTTAAACATTCATTAATCTAAAATCATTTAACTTTATAGAAAATTAACAAAAGTAATTCCTTATACGAGAAACTAATATTTAATTACAATACTATTTAGTTGGTCGATCGCGCGTGCACAATTTCCTCCTTCAACCATGATAATTTAATAAAGTAAGGTCACCGTGAGAGATTCCAGACTGATCTCTATTCCGACCGCTATCATGCGCATCCTTTGGAATAAGGACAATTTAATTTGCTGGACATCAAGATGGACATGTGCAAATTGAAATCCATGAGGTAAACTCCGAGTAAACAGGATAACGTCATCTAATTATTGCTTTTTGTAGTATTCATAAGATGAGAAACCTTCATATGTATGTATATATATTCTATCATGTCTAAGGCTTCTCATTTTTCGTATATCTTTATAAAACTTAAAAATTTTTAATTCGAATGAATAAATATGTTTCATTCGAAATAATATTTGCCATTTTAATTCAAAGTCTAGATAAATTTGAAAATAAAAAAATTATCTCTGTTTGAATAAAATCAACGAATTATTATTACCATAAGTAACATTGTCCGAACGTGATTAAAAATTTGATAGAATGTTTAAATATATAAAAAAAAAAAAATCTTCCCATTTTCACTCGAGATTTTCACTCGGTCTCACGAATTTTCAAATCAAATCTTTCTGCAGGCAATGTCACGCGCGTTCATTTTTATGTGCATTCGATTGCTCGCTTTACGAAGTCGATTGTAACACCATGTGCCATCTGATGCGACGCGCGCAGAATTAAGGGCTCGTTCAGAACGGCTGGCGATAAGAATACGAATGCGATTTTTGTCGATCGAAATTTGTATTATAACGAAAATACTTCGACGTACGAAACATTTTAACAATTTTCTTTTAGAGAATAGATCGATTGAACAAATAAAACTTTCTGTTTAGTAATTTTATTATTAAATGACTTAATTATTTGTTATTTGTAAAGAAAACTTTGATGATATATAATTCAAAAATAAGATTAACAGACGCAAATCATTAATATAAAAAAGTAATTCATATATATTACAATTAGAAAAATATTATTTAATGAAAGAATCTAATAATTATTTTATCCAAACTAATTGCTTTGTATATCTCATGGTCAATTAAAAAGAATTCAATGATTCCAAAACTAAAGTAATAATGATTAATAGAGGGTAACATGGATATTTTCATTAAAAGCGAAGCATCTGAGATTTCGTCACGAGAATCAGAACAGAACATGGTGCAAGAAACGTCCTGAGCCAATAGCGTTTTGATGAACCTGTCTTTGGATCGACCCACTTCCTAAACTTGCAGCTGCACTATAAATTCATTAAGCCAATCCAATTTCACTAGACGCCGATAGGAATGGATGCATTTCTTCGTAGGACGGATTGGAAGATGGTTTGCGGTCACCTTCCTATCTAAGATATGTTCTCTTCATCCTGACTGTTACTATCTACGATACGTCTCTCGAATGTCCTGTTAACGACCACCATCGAGGATCAATGAAGCTAACGGAATAAGCTTTATTAGTAGACAAAGACACGTCATGCTCTTTCAGTCTCGTCATAGAATTTGTCTCGTCATGCTCTTCGATTTTTTTAGGTTGAAAAATAAAGCTAAGGATGAGAAAGAGCGTTTCGACCGATTTCGAGAGAAAACTTTTTTCAACTTTCCTTGTGTTTAGGACTTAACTTTGACTTTGTAATTTTATTTTATCTTTATATTGTAAGATATTCCGTCTCTTTCAATCATTTCTTCTCCCCTTCTTATAAGGATACGAATGATATAAAAATAATATTATACGAAGTTTTTATTGCCTCAAAGAAAGGATTTCTATGTTCAAGTATCGTTTACACGTATATCTTTGTATGTATGTCTATCTATATCTATCTACACATACGTCACTCTAGCATGTAGGAAAACACAAAATTAACAATGGCAACGGAACTCGC
Organism: Vespa mandarinia; assembly: GCF_050613455.1. Taxonomy (NCBI): domain Eukaryota; kingdom Metazoa; phylum Arthropoda; class Insecta; order Hymenoptera; family Vespidae; genus Vespa; species Vespa mandarinia. The sequence goes on along the minus strand of NC_140810.1, from coordinate 5,661,305 downwards.
GTAACGAAAATGTTTACCTCTGATAGTCGAAAGAGAAAATCAAACGAACGACGAATTACAAACCAGATTGCTATTCTATATTGTCGGAACGTGGTTGATTAGTACTTAATAAATTACAAAGATAATCAAGCAATTACATGAACTGACGATTATCCGTGATCGTTAATTATAATCGTGCAATTATTTTATTTATAAATTTTTTATATTTATATCTTAAGCCTTCTAATATGAAATATAATTTTAATTGACGCAACTTTTTTTATATGAATTTTTTATAAAAATGTTGCTCGTTAAACGTTCTGTTGAAATGTCAATGATTCGAAGGGCGGCAATGCAGCATTGCGGTAAAGTAGATATGTGAATTATAGGGAAGAAGAATGCTTGGGTGCATGGTCATGATTTTAACTATCCGGTTAGGAATCTTTTCGAAAATTTTTATTTTCTTTTTTCTATTTGTATATATGCGTAGTTAAGAAAAAAAAGAGAAAAATAATATAAAAAGAAAGCATATTTCTAATAAAAATTTGAGTATGTGAATTTGCATGAAATACTAATATTGAAAATATAACAAAAATTGTAAAAAAATATATAAAACTATGTTTAATGATGTACATGTCCCAGCAAAATTATATAATAAATTTTTATTTTAAATCCTACTCATCATTCATAATCCAATTTTTTAAAAATTAACGATCAAATTCGTTCTATCATTGATATTTTCCCAATAATGTCCGTCGATCACGGAAAAATGTCGAACGAAGGACGACTACCCCCTTCGATAAAACCGCGCCATTACTAATAATTATTGGAAAACACTTAGGGCAGGTGTCGTGTGTGCTAACCGTACAGTCGACCGCCTGATTTGCCTGAAACTTCATTAATCACCGTCAGTGTCTAATATTATGTGCTCGCTTTAAAAGCATCCATCGAGTGGTAACCTCAGCGAAAATGCGACGTACGGTCTTCACTACTTTATAATAAACTGATGTGGCTTTTAACGTTTTCAAATTATTTATTTTTTAACAATACGAATGAATATCTTATATGGGAATCATTAATACCAAAGTCTAATACAACCTACTATCTTCATTATTTCATATTAAACCGATATGGCTTTTAACATTTTCAATTTGCTTATTTTTTAATGATACGAATGAATGTTTTATATGGGAATTGTTAATACCAAAGTCTAATACGATTTACTAATCAAACAAATTTGCAAAATAATATAAGCGCTTAATTAATAACCAATTTCATAATCATCTTAACGTCTAATTGTTATTATATATCTATATGTGCATAAATACGTAAATTAAAGCGTGAAATTAAATTGGAACGAGCAACTATTTTAAATCGTAATATTGTCAAATTCATGATCTTTTTTTCTTGATAATAAAACGCGTGCACATATATTTACGTTATCGATTTTTCTCCATTATTCCTTCGCAGATCGATCGAGAATACGACGAAGATAAAAACGAGGAAGGCAACCCACCGCCGTTCATCACACCTCCACCTCCCAATCCAGACTGTGAGTAATAGCATTTACATAAAGCCGCAGCTGTAGCTTTCTGTGAAATAATATCTTTCGTAAGAAATTCAAAAGAGGGCAATGCCCAAATCCCGCAGATCGGTGAATGCCGTTCCAAATAAAAATAAAATATTCAGAATATCTCTTTTCTTTTAGACAAAGGTCCGAAAGGTGAGAAAGGTGAAAAAGGAGATAAGGGCGAAAGCGTTCGAGGACCACCAGGACCTCCTGGACCACCTGGACCTGGATATGATCCAAATGATGAGGTGCAAAATTTTTTTTATTGATTCCGTTAAAAGAATAGTATTTGTATATTGAAAGAAATGTTCTCTAAGTCGACAATTATCAAAAAGTACGATAAAGTCAATAATAAATATAATCTCATCTTTATCTGTTATACATATATATAACGTGTATAAAAATTATATATTAATATGACACATATTTTTTTATACACACTGTAGATACTGCGATAAAACTCTCTTGAAATTTTGCCAAAAAACTTTTGATCCTCGGAATTCGTTTAGTCTATAGTCTTTTTTAATACCTTCTGTAAAACCTTGATTTATATACCTCTAACCGAGATATAACTGTGATAAATTAAATAAAGAATTACACGTTAATTCCCAATCCTAAAATTGGTAAAAAAAAATGAAACGTATCTTTTTCTGTATGCCTTAATAAATAACTACGTTCCATTGAACCCTTATGGTCATGACGTTATATAAGTCATTGGTACGTCGATAATACGTGATGTTCGTATTTACGGTACACGGATATGACACGTTCGTATTCGTGATCAGTCATTCATCTGATTATTCGAGCGAATTGATTTAGCGTGAGAATATCGTAGCGCATATCAGGAAACACTGTGCATAACACTCGTATTGGCATCATAGCTATTCGATATATGAATACGTTCCATTTGCCATTGAATTCGCTTCGCGATTCGACAAAAAATTTTTCTTGATACTTCGTTGCCTTTTCATTAATCTAATTTTTTATTTTTTTTTTTTTTTTTTAGGATTGGCCAATAAAAATACCACACGGTCCAGCGGGTCCTAAAGGAGAACCAGGTGAATGTACATGTAATGCAACGGCCTTGATGACATCCTTTACGATGCCAAAAATGATCGAAGGACCGAAAGGTGAACCAGGTGTTCCTGGAAAGGAAGGAAAGCAAGGACAAATGGGTCTAACTGTACGTATAATAAATTCTTCAACTATAAGTAATGAAATAAGATGGATTGATCCTCTTTATGAAAGAAGAAAAAAAAACAAATCGATTATCGATCATTTAAAGATATTTTCTGGTATAGGGTGCAGCAGGACCACCCGGAGAAAGAGGATTACAAGGTCCACCTGGACCAAAAGGTGACAAAGGAGATATAGGAATACCTGGACCCGAAGGTCCTCAAGGACAAAAAGGTGAACCAGGCAGAGATGGAATACCGGGTGAAAAGGGAGCTCAAGGACCTCCTGGACCGCCGGGCAAGGGTGAATTCTCTGGCTACGATGTAAGTCGACGTATTTTTCATAAATTCATATTGTGACGATCAAACCGGAAGAAAAATGAAATTAAAATCGACAAGAAATACGATACATCGAATTAATTCATGGGAAATATAGAAATTTTATTTACAAATTGAAAACGATCGTAAAGAATATTATATCAAAGATTACTAATCCTTCTTAAAATTTCAAGATTGTGTATTCTTGACAGTACGAATATAGCCAACTCTTATTCAGACGATTGGTACACTCACGTAACACGCAAACACTTAACTGAAATATCTCTCGTCCCCTTATACGACAAGCTTTTCACGAGATACAAACTCCCTCAGCCACTTTCGTCCCTTCTCTTGAGTCTCTGTCTCTCACCTGGTCGGTCGAACGTTTGGTCGGTCGGACGGTCGCGGTGTAGTAGGCAGCCTAGAAATTGGTTTCTGTATTCCTCGGGGAAATCGAGCTTCTCACGATGCGAACTCACGTAAGATAACCGTAGCACACACGATACGCGAGCCGAACATACAGAAAAGGAGAAGGATGAGAAAGGTAGTACTCGAGTTCCTTGCCAACAAAGTCGTCGGTAAGGTACTCTGAAATCGAGATACCATGAAATTCGACCTCTCAAAGTGTACTTCATTTTATATTATGAATTCTCCTACCTATCTGAAAATGATTACATCCGTTTCTATATTATAACAAATGATCGATCATCTTTATGATTCTCGTCGAAATGATCAAGAAAGAAAAAGACGAAGAAAAAAAAAGAATTTAGGAAAAGATTATGATAATAGAATAGATATATCGCTTCTCAATCGTTATTGAATGAGAAAGTACCCTTGAATGATATCTTGACATTCTTCTTTACGTATAATTTCCGATCGTCGACTTTACGTCTCTGATATGATTTTATCAAAGAGACGAATATTCGGCTCTAACGAGCGTGTTCCTTACGATATGACTCACCGATTTCAAAGGAACTGCACATCGTAACAACGTGTGATGCATCGTCAGCATTTAGCTGATCTTTCCTCGCCTCTCTCTCTCTCTCTCTCTCTCTCTCTTACACACACACACACACACACATACTCTCTTTCTTTTCCTCTTTCTCTTCTCTCATCCTCTTTCCTAAGAATCTCAGTTCTTATGCGCCCTAACGAACTCACTATTTCTCTCATGCGACTCCTCGGGCGCTAGACTCCAGACAGACACCAACTCAACGAATTTCTAAGCAGACTGCTTCCATTGTCGTCTCCTCTCTAACTCTAACTCTCTCTCTCTCTCCCTCTTCCTCTCTCTCTCCCTCTCTCTCTCTTTCTTTTTCTCTCTCTCTTCTTCCCTCTCTCTATCTCTCTTTCTCTCTTTTACAGCGATTTCTCAGGCCGACAGTAACGCTTAATTCGGTAGTTTTCTTCTCTAAGACGAGCGCGCGGATCGAGCTTAAATATTTTAAACGCGAGCGTCTGCCTCGTCGTCCTTGTTGCCCTTAGCTTTTATTTTAACGAGGAAGAGGGATCGTTGGTAACCCTTCTACCTCGATCTTAATCGAGCTCCTTGGAAAGGTACAATGACCGGAAGAAACATTGACTTAATGTTAATTTTCTTTTTATTTTATTTTTTTTATTTCACCAATTTCAAATTGAAAATATATTAAATATAAAATTTTATTAAATAAATAAATATATAAGAAATCGTCTATCTACGATTTCACGTGAAAATAATTTATAATTAATACTTGATCTTGTATAAAATTTATCTGTGATAAATATAAAAAAGAAATAAGGCATGTAAGTACGTACGAATGATTTTACGTGTAAAACGTGAAGAAATAAAATGGTTTAGAAACGGTTTAAAACGATCTATATCGTTCGGAATGTAATTTCAAAGTGCAAGTTGTGACTTCATGCGCATGAATACATCAGTTCTTCATGTTAGAAAGGAGATGCGAATGAATCAAAGAAAAGGAACACGAGTGAAACATTAGAACACAAATAAAATGAGAAAAGGGTAAGTAGCATGTTGCCTGAGATTCACTCGTTATCGCATAAACCATTATTTATTCCCTACGGTGCGATACGTATTCTATTTTTATTCAAAGATTTTCTTCCTTGGCTATATACACGATTAGAAAGTGGAACGAAATAAACAATTCTTTTTGAACGAAATAAACCATTCTTTTTTAAAGAATTTGAGAATTAATACGGTAGAACATTGATCTTATCCGAAATAATGTCAGGACGACAATATATTTCCAATAATTAATAATCGTTGAGTAATTCTTGGATAATCAAATAAATTTTTAATACGAACTGCAGTAAAAGTTAATATTTGTTAATTAAAAAAATATACATTTGTTATATGTGATAAAGTTATTAATTTCTCAAACAATTAATATTTCATTTAATCAATGTTCTATTGTGTTCGTTGCATGTCTATGAGATAAGTTGATTAAAATCGTAATTGTTATTTATAAAATAAAAAAAAAAAAGAAGAAAGGGAGAAAAAAATTCACTTTCCATATTAAAGAGAAAGCATTAACATCGAGTAACAAATTTTGCAACCATCCTTATTAACTACACTAAAAACTACTCTAATGAGATTACTCCGAAAATAACGTTCAATGAGATTCTTATCGGTTACTTAATTTCACGTTAGGGAGACTTTGAGATACCGCAGAACTGTGTCTTCAGAGATTTTTCTGAGAAATTCCATGTTCCTTCGGAAACTACAAGAATAAATTCGCGATGAACAACAGGCAAGTAGAATGGGATAGTAAAGGGAGTAGGGATGAGGGAAAAAAAAAGAGAAGTTCTTTGATACAGCGAAAATTACTTGAGAGTTTGGAACTTCTCGAAAGGAAACTATACACCGGAGAATGACAAATTAATGAGACAAATTTGGACGTTGAAATATAGGCAAACTATAAAAGTAACAAAAGACACGAGTCACTATTATAAAAATTTATGAAATAATAAACCATAATTGTTTCTTTTTTCGCGTTAATTAGCCGCGTGTTATCGTAAAAAAAAAAGAGAAACGTCTAACGTCATACATAAACTTTACAAAAACACATGACCTTCCTAAATTAACACGTTGACGTTTATGTCACATCTAATACTTCGAATAACTTTTTGTAGATAAAAAAGGACAAAAGAATCTTTTTACATTAGACTTTACTTTTATTAAGAACTTATATACATTTAGTTTTCTAACTGACCTAAAAGAAAAATTTTAAAAGCGTTTTAAATAAAACTTTCAAATTTAGCATAATGAAGGTATTTAAGGTCTTATATAAGAAGATTACAAAGATATTATATAAGAGAGGATGTTCCTTTTTTTTCTTTCATTCATTCTTTCCATTTATATCGCACAGGTAATTAACTTATCGTTAAATTGATAGATACGATTGTCAAAGAATTATTATTATTCCTCTATAACCATTAATGCTAGATGAAAGCGAGATCTACATTTACATCGAGTGTATATGCTTTGCTCCTTATTCTCATGATTAAACAGAGAAATTTCGTCTGTTATGTTCATGCAGCCCAGTTGGAAGCCGCGAGGCATTTACAGGGTGAGTACCAATTGGCATGCCTTGAGTGCCTACATCGTAAGGTTGTTTCCACCCTAAATCTACACTACAGATACATCGTTTATTTAAGAGATGTGCGTAATTAAGATAACATTATTATGAAAATGATACTACATTATGACGAATCTCCGACCATAAATTGAAGTGTTCGTCCTTCTCTACGCAATGTTTTCCTCCGTTAAAACGTATATCAAAGATTAAGTTGTTCTCAGCAGCAACCTCTTGAGACGTTACATTAATTATTAATCTTTGTAGAGACTACAAACAATCTAACAAAGATACTAAATCGTATCGTTTTTATATATTCGATCCTTTTTTCAATGAGTATCTACAAATGTTACGCATAAACTTATATGCTTTATTTATGTATAGGAAAAATTTTTCTATCACTATACTTATCTTCTCAAAAAGTATAATATTTTATTAAGTGCTATCCTGCAAATATATATATATATATTTATTATATATTTATATATATATATATATATATATATATAAATATATATTTGCAGGATAGCACTTAATAAAATATTATAATACTTAATAAAATATTATATATATATAACCAAACTAATTCAAACATTTCTATTTAAATGTTTTATCCTATATAAATATAAAATATGAGAATACATAACTTTGTTCAGTATATGAAACTAGATTGATGAATTTGTATGGAAGAATGAAATTCAAAGATCTTTTAACAACTTAATAATTTAAATCATTATCAATCTAAGTCTATTCATTCGTACGATTTGAAATATGGATCGAAGAATATATAACTAATATTTGTTATTTTATTTAGACCGAAGGTATCACGATGAGACCAGGTCTACCAGGACAGAAAGGTGAATCAGGTACAGCAGGAAATCCTGGTCCAAAAGGAGAAGCCGGAATTCCGGGTGGAAAGGGCGTCAAGGGAGAACCTGGTCACAAGGGTGGAAAAGGAGAACACGGGAAGGAAGGTCCAAGAGGAATACAAGGATTCAAAGGAGAACCAGGTGCTCCAGGAGCGCCAGGACTTCCTGGTGCACCTGGAGAGAATGGAAGACCAGCAGAAAAGGGTGACAAGGGTGATGCTGGGCCCGAAGGGAAACCAGGTCCACCTGGTCCACCAGGATCACCAGGGCCCAGTGGTCCAGGTGGTATAAACGTTGGAGATACAGGTGAAAATTTCTATAATTAGCTCATTCAAATTTATTAAAAATCATATATAAAGATAAAATTATTAATGCAGTTTGTGTAATATATAGTGGTGATTCAGGTGAAATTTTTAATAATTACCTCTTTGAATTTCATTAAATATTATATAATGTATAAAGATCAACGATAAAGTTATTAGAATATCTAAACGAAATTATAAAATATTCGCAAACATTGCTTTGTATAACGAGATCTATTCTATTTCCAACTCGTGCTACAGTATTACTTCTCTATCAACAGCTGGCAAAATAACTTGATACGCTTATTCGTTAACTAAATTCACTGAATGCAAATTCTACAAAGCGTAAATGGTTCCGTACCACTATTTTACTACCAAATATCTTTAAACTCAAGGAACTTCCTTAGCCTAAAATATTTCTTTCTTTTAATTGAAATGCATATCTTAATTAGAATTCTTTAATTAATTCACTCTATTCAAGTAAATATACGATTGTATTTTTTCCAATTTCCTCTACATTTGCATCGTAATTTTATATGTATCTTTTACGATTAGAGAAACGATTCGTAAAAATCCATTTTTATACGATGATTATTATTGTCCATTCTCAATGAATGGAATATTTACTAATGATTAAAACGTTCGATAATTTAATAACTATCCTGTTAAAAAATCAAACGATAAATAGAATAAGTTACGAATAATAATTTTTCTATAGTTACAAAAATTCTGAATTAACTCCGTTCATGAAAAGTGATTTATGAAATTCATGTAAAGGGTTAGAAGAGAGGGGTGAGAAGGGTGAATCCGGACCACGTGGTTATAAAGGCGATCAAGGAACTAAAGGCGAAAAAGGAGATAAAGGGGAGTCCGGACCAGCCGGTATACCGGGTGTAAATGGAATTCAAGGACCGCAAGGAGATAAAGGCGAACCCGGTAAGGACGGAGTTCCCGGAGCTTCTGGAATTCCGGGTTTGAAAGGAGAAAGGGGTGAAAGGGGTCCTCCTGGTGTTACTGCCATCGCCAATTCCGGTGACTATATTACCATCAAAGGAGAAAAAGGTGCAGAAGGTAAAAGAGGAAGAAGAGGTCGTCCTGGACCACCAGGTCCTGTTGGACCACCCGGAAAGCCAGGAGTAATGGGAGAAATTGGTCTACCAGGATGGATGGTAAGGAAAGAATAAATTTCTCTGACCTAATCGTTTGATTTCTTTATACCCGAATAAACTCTTTTACATATCCTGCATTATATTATCGAATAAACTCATGCATTTTTCTCTTTTAATGCTGCATGAAGAATAATATAAAGGTAAGAAAGAAAAAGAAAATAATGAACGAGAATTTAAGTACAAATATAAATTTTGTTTGGAGAGAGGAAGTAAGTTTCGTATTTATCGATTTCCGATAACTAATACTTGTCTTATAAACTTTCATAGGGCCGTCCTGGAACACCAGGAATTCCAGGAAGTCCAGGCTCGGCTGGATCGAAAGGAGAGAAAGGAGAACCAGGAGCACCAAGTTCTTATGGAATCCCAGTTGGTGTAAGATTCTTGTATAATAATCTTCGAGATAAAAAAAAAAACAGATAAAATATGCTCACATACATACCACATCGTTTATTTTAGAGGAAAGGTGAAAAAGGAGATGATGGAATGCCAGGAATTCCAGGACAGCATGGAAGAGACGGACAACGAGGACCACCAGGACCACCTGGTCCACCTGGCCCATCTTCTCAAGGAAACTATATTGCTGTACCAGGACCTCCAGGTCCCCCAGGACCTCCAGGTCCACCTGGACTCTCTTTGATAGGGCAAAAAGGCGAACCAGGAATTGGTAGAAGTCATATTTTCGGAGAAAGAGATTATTATGGAATGAGACAAGGTAGGATACCATGCATAACTAAAGATAATAAAGCAGCGTCAATATATAAATGGCAACGTTTGTAGAAATATATGCATGTACATATTTCCCATGAGAATGCCTCATAATTTAAATATAAATTTGCTTACGTGCGTATCGCAAGGACCCAGAAGCAGTTTGGACGAATTGAAGGCACTTCGTGAATTAAAGCAGCTGAAAGAATTAAAGGAACATTTAGGTAGCTTCATAAATTACCATAACACAGAAAACTTTCATAATATTATATCAATCATTGTTAATCATTGAAACTCGTAAATATATTCTCGTTTAAATATCGTTTGTGTTAATAAAATAAAAGGAATCTGCGAAATCTTGTTAGTTTAATTATATATTTCATAGATAAGATTAATTATTATCAGTAAATCTATACCGTTCCATTAAAGGTTCTGTTACCGCGGCTACTAGAGGTCCTTTGGAAAGTACAACAAAGATTGTCCCAGGAGCAGTAACATTTCAAAATACGGAAGCTATGACAAAGGTAAAGATATCATTAACTTGTATATATTACAGTAATACTTTCCGAAAATTCGTTTTTATATTAATAGCTTTTCCCTTGATATCGTAGATGTCGAGTGTCAGCCCAGTTGGAACTCTGGCATATATCATAGACGAACAAGCTTTGCTTGTAAGAGTTAACAATGGATGGCAATATATAGCAGTTAGTATAACAATTTGAATGCAAAACATATATTTGATAGTGTTGTATACTTATCTCATATCTTTCAGCTTGGCTCCCTTCTTCCAATAACAACTCCTGCACCACCAACAACGGCACCACCTCCAGCAAATCCACCTTTCGAAGCTTCAAACCTAATAAATCAAATACCAGTGAAGGCGGACGGTACAGGAGTGAGTTATCTTTATTTAATATACTTTATAGGAAAATTTATATAAATTTATCCGATTTTAAACTGAAAATAATAATTTCTTTCTGCTATCAAGTGGTATCCTCGAATGGTAAGATAAATTATGTCATTATTTAAGACACATTTTGACTAATTAGGTTCATTATCTAATTAAAAAGTATATACTTATTATGATATGTATGTAATTTTTTAGTTAAGAATGGCAGCACTAAACGAACCATTTACCGGAGACATGCATGGTGTAAGAGGTGCAGATTACGCTTGCTATCGTCAAGCAAAGAGAGCAGGCTTGAGAGGTACTTTCCGTGCATTCTTAAGCTCCAGAGTGCAAAACGTTGATAGTATCGTCAGACTTGGAGATCGTGATCTTCCAATCGTTAATATCAAGGTAAAATCTTTAATAAAAAATTATTTATTATATTATTATTCAAAGGATAAACAAAAATAAAATCTGAACATTTTCAGGGTGACGTTCTTTTCAATTCGTGGAAAGAAATGTTCAATGGCAATGGAGCCTACTTTTCTCAAAACCCAAGAATCTATAGTTTCAATGGGAAAAATATTCTAACAGACTTTGCCTGGTAATTAATAATAATTTTTAAAGATAACAGTGATCAATCAATACTATATGAAATTGTTAGAAACGAAAACAAGCAGTTTCGAATAGTTCAATTATTTATAGTAAAATACTGTAATATATAATCAATTTCTTTTTTATTATCTTATTTGAGATTATTATTAATCTATTACATTTATTCTCGATAATTGTTTAATTTATAATTATATATATATATATATATATAAATATTAAGTACGAGATTTGAAGATAGGCATCACTCCAAACTTCATCGATAATATTACTTGGGAATGCCATTTATCAATGAAAAACTCTTTTAACATCTATTTTAAACAACGCTCTATGCAGCTTAAGTTAAACAAGATTATTTGTCGTGAGGATTAATGATAGGATTAAAAAAGTTAATAATAGATGGTGCTCGTAAGCAACGCTTGTAGCAAAGTGAATCGAAAAAATTAGACTCAAATGATCACAATAACAAACTTTCTAAAAATCTAATTAACTGACATGAACTACCTTATTTATCGTTTATCTCAAGAATCTACGATGCTAAATGCTACATATTATCAACGAAGCGTGCAGTGAGATCTATTTCTAAAGTGTCATATTTAAATAATCAGAGAAATATGAACAAACATAATTGATTAATGATAATCTTAAATCAAACAATAAATAAATATTTCACTTTTTCCATCGAATTCTTATAAAATCACTTTTTAGTGATCTAGTATGAATTATTATGAATTATCTATCATTTTAGGCCGGAGAAAGTAGCATGGCATGGTTCGCACAAACTCGGAGATAGAGCGATGGACACTTATTGCGATGCCTGGCATTCAAGCAGCTCTGATCGTTATGGATTAGGATCACCTCTAATAGGAGGTCGGCTTTTGGAGCAAGTTCGTTACTCCTGCGATAACAAGTTTGCCCTACTCTGCATAGAAGTGACCAGCGAGGTCACGAGAAGACGAAGGAACAGCGATGCTGTGGAAGATGACGTAGAGATGACAGAGAGCGATTATAAGAGACATTTGGAAGCGTTAATGAAAAATTGAAGATTCTCGTTAAACATAAATATTTCCAAGCCGTTATGTAAATAGAAATCGAGATGTACCGACCGTAAAGATTGTATCAAACAAACTGTGAATGAGATAACTGTACTCGCATTGAAACAAAAAAAAAACAAAAAAAAAAAGAAAACCTCGAGTGACACATATACCAAAAACAAAAATGTTTAGAATGAATGTGAAACAAATCGCGAAAAGAATGGAAACGGTCACGTTTCATCTCGTTTCTCATATCCTGGAATGCTACTATCCTCTCTATTTCCAAAGTTATAACTCGTAAGCAAAGCCCTTATTATCGCTTCAAAGAAGTTTCCGTTTATCCTCTTAAAAAGAAGACTGATCGTCTAGACATACTACGTTCGTCAACGTTTCATATCGATCATCATACCGTAATATTAATGAAAACGTCGAATCGAGCGGATAAGTTTTGAAAAAAAAAAAAAAAAGAAAGAAAGAAAAAGGAAGAAAATCTCATAAACTTTCAGAATCTCAGAGCATTCTCTGTCTCTCGAATTATTTAAGCGTTCCCTTTAAAAAATTATCTACGTCCAGCGCTCAATTTCCTTCTCTCTCTTTGCCTGATGTCCTAAAAAGAGGAGAAAACTCTGAATGGAAAAATTTCTAAGGCACGCACGATTGATCACGATTTGATGTTTAGATCGTAAATTATTGCTCTTTAAAAACCTAAGTAAATCTAAACGGAGATCATATCCGCGCATCGAGACGCGTTTACATTTTAGCCGATACATATGAGTGTGTATGTTAGATGTAAGAGAAACATCAATTAAGAATTCCATATGATGAGTCGCTGTTCGTTTCAAGTGAAGATCAGATTTATGCTCTGCGCGATATGTAAGTTGCATTAATTGTCTCATAATCGTACAGTGTTGTTTTCTGATCGAGAACTGTACGAGTGAATGGTTTCTTGGAGAATCGCCAAAGCTTCGTAAACTGCCAGACTAACGAATAATAATATCTTCATAAACTTATTTAAAAGAGTTCACTCGTTCAGTTCGTACTTCTTACTCTTTCAGGAAACGAACATTTTTCCCATCTTATCATTACCGCTTCATATCACGAGCATGAATCGAATCAGTGTTGTCTGTAACTTGAAAATATATTACGATTAACATTAAACTAATTTATTACAGTTATGTAGAAAAAGAGAAAAAAAAAAAACGTTGTAACTCTATATACTTAGGTTGTCAGCATGCTTGTCGGCGAATACAACGCAAATAAATGGAACTTTTTAATGTAATTTAGACCGCGGCGCCCAAGAAAAAAAAAAAAAAGAATAACGTACAACTAATTATCCTTCAATATAGTTTGCACTGACAACATTTTAGTTCCAAATTTTGTATTATTTGTACACTTTATTATCATCTTTCTAAATAAAAACGGAAAGTGCATTTTTCACACCTTCAATCATTCTCCCTGGTATACGCATAAAGTAACTATTGATATGAGTCGACGATAAAAATTGATTTATTTATTAAATAACTCGTAATTATATACATCACAATGTTATATTCGACTAACGATTTATTCACATTTATAGAAAATTGAAAAATTGTTTTTTAAGTCTTTAAAATACCCACTGCTTCTGTACACTTTAGTCCTTCAAGAATATATGCCAAATTTTCTACAGATGCATCCTCATCCTCTTCTGCCCAAATTTCTAACATACTTTTACACTGTTCGTAAGGAGTTGGTTTGCCTTGGAAAAATACAATCTGTAAAAAATATATATTATATATTATACAAAATTCTAATTTGATTCTTTTATGAATCAAATAGAAGACTAACCTCGTCATTAGTATAACCTAACTTAGCTGCTAATTTTTTCCAATCCCCCTTGAGCACTTCTGATAATTTTGCTACCATTTCGGGTGTAACTTTATTCAATTTACTTTCTCTTCCTTTTGTTTCTACATTTTCATTATCCGTTTGTTCACTTTCTTGCTTTAAAACATCTTCGCTATATTCCTGATCGTTTGAATCTGGTGGCGGAGTATCTTCTGCTTCGACCTTTACATCGGATTGTGCTTGCTGTAATTTCGATTACATATTTATCAATAAAGGATATATTTTATCGCCACAAACACAAGACATTAATGATAATATGAAAATCCCTTATTATCAAAATACTTTTAAAATTAATATTAACACTCACTGGTCGATCTTTAGCAATCTTTTTTATCATAGTTTCCAGATACTCTGGAAGTCTATTTATTGGATTATTTCCATGAACGAAAAAGTGTGGACTTCTTCTAGCTAATAATCTCAATGCTCTCCATCCAAAATTACCATCATTTACTTTTCTATAAAAACATAATGTTATAATTAAATGTTAACTATTAAACATTACTATCCTTTAAAAGCATATCTCACTTATATTCTTCTTCCACCATTGCGCTTGGATCTAATTGCATTATAGCTTCTTCAAAATATGTCTCTAATGATGGTAGAAAATCTCTATCTTTCGACTTGCATGCCTCCAAGTTATTTGGACAAAGATTCCATAATTTAGTAAGCTCTGGACTATAAAATATAAATTTATATATTTACTTGCTAAAATATAATTTCTAATAGTATATTATAAAAGATTGAAAAAGAAATGAAATGACTAACTTTCCCACGTGATATTTCCCAACAGCTTGAGCATCTCTAATAACGTCGCCAATTCTTCGTTTTGATCTTTTAACTTTCTTAGCATCATCATCAGCTTCTGTAGTACTTTCAGACGCAGGTCTTTTAAAAGGTGGACAACCCTCATTTTTCCATGCATTCCAATGCTCTTCTCGTTTTAAAATATTCTTCACAGTTTCGGTAAACGATGGACCATCAGGTGGTGTTTCTGTCAACAAGGTATAAACTTGTTCCGCTGTAGCTTTAACCCATTCCACTTGATCTGGCTTCAATTCGTGCGTCTCGCTTAAATATGAAACATATCATTGAGATACGGTAAAGTAAAAATCATAATGTTCAATTTAATAAAAGCAGACCTTGTCTCATAGCCACTGGCAAGGAAGCTTTGGAAAACAAACATCGTTTTATGACTTTCTAAAGCTTTTACTAAATGCTTAGGAGAACTTTACTACGTTATTACGACTTTAGATATTTTAAAAATCAAATACTTAGGAATTGTTTTACATTAATTTCTACTTACGCTTTAAATTTTACGGTGCTATTCAAATACTGGAAAAGTATCAAAAACTGCAACAGTACATATCTTCTAAAATTTGAATCAGAAAGTTGTAATTCCAGCAATTTCTGATTAGTAAGGTATTTTGCAAAATAATGCGTTTCTTTATGAGAACCTTCCATCGTAGAATCTAATCTTATACATGTAGTTGGATAACTACGTTGCTCTTCCAATTTAAAAGAAGAAAATGCTGACAGAACATTAGATGCATGCTATAACAAAAATAATAAATTATTATTACAAAAATTCAATTTTATAAAATCGATTAATAATAATATAATTGTTTTTATTTACCGCTGAGAATACTTTCCAATACATTTTGTTATAGCACTGATTAGGATTTCTGAAAAAATCTTGTAAAGCCCAAAACTTTCTGTACAAATTATAATCTATAGGTATTTTATTCTCAGTCTTATCTTCATCTTTTGTTATTTGTTCCAGAACATCTTCTGCTTTCTCAGTGCCAAATTCTGTTAGATTTTCTAAGTTAAATTCACTAACAATGTTAAGTCCAGATCTTTCAGAGAATGGAAAGAACTTTGCAAGAAATAATAGAATTCTACCACAAAATACGGTTTGTTGAGAACGAGATAAGCGTCTAAGCAAATCATTGCACATTCGTAATAAATTATTTTTACAAAGACTAAAAAAGAGATCCTCTTTCCAGACAACCACATTATTTTCAACGAATGTAAAGAGTTTTTCACACTTATCCAATGTCATAGAATCAAATATATCTCCAAGCAACATGACCGGCATAGTAACAGTTGCTAAATCTTTTCTACATAATTCGATACAAAATGTGATGTAAGATTCAAGAGATCCTACATTTTCAGGTGTATCTTCTATCAAAATTGTAAGTAATGTATCACGGAGAGCTTGATCTACAGCAGCTTTCCGATCACTTTCATTGGCACATTGTTCGATACATTTCTTTTGGAATGTAATCACATCAGCTATCTTGAAACATTGTTGTAAATAATCCTATAAATAATCATAACAATTTTTATTATGTAAACATGTGTTGCACGTGTCGCAAATAATCCAAAACGATACATACGCTATAGTCTTTTCTCAATGCTTCAAACATCGCCATTATTCCCAATGTGTTGACAGTTTTATCCCATTAAAAAAATTCTTTCTTTTATTTATTTTTTTATGTCAACAAAACACTTCATGAAAAAACAAAGAAATTACATTTGTATAAAAATTTTTAAATTATCATTTATATCACGACAAAAAGAAACAACGAGTTTCATTCTAACTAGTTTAAGTTGATTGAAGCGCCTTCTCCTGTCACTTATAGAAAACTTCATCTGATAATACTGTATCAAGTGAGTCGAGTTTTGTGATATAACCTAATACTTAATACAAATACTTAACCTACGATATAACTGCGACTTATTATACATTAAACCTTATGTTAAGTAACCATTACGTTAATATTATTTATGATAGAATATTTATTATATAATTAAGAATGCATATATAGTAAAGATAATGTATTACTGTATTATTTATAAACCATATATGTCAGATATCAAAAGATGTATAAGAATATTCTGTTACTTCCATAACGACGTCCTTAAATTACTGTCGCACTTCGTATCGTAGCCGACAGACGTCGCATGAGTCACCGGTAATATAAATAGTATTAGAAAATGTTTAGGAAGAGTTGATGTTATATAAAACACATTCTTCTTTTTTCTGATTCCAATTATTAAATGGATTAACCACATGTAAATTAAAATTCATAAACAAAGAAAACAAAAATGAATGTTATTCAAAATGAAATAAAGTTTTATAATATGAAAATTATTTAATAGTATACTTAGTTTGAATTTTTAAAGACATTATTCATTCGATATACTTTTAATATTTAATCATAGGTGAGCAACTTTTTTGTCGCGAATCACATGGTCTCATCATCAATCAATTCGATCTCTCCACTATTTAAATTCAACAATCATCATTTCATCACTCTTGATAATAAAAATTGCACAATTCATTGCACACGGCAGTATCAAATAATGAAGATTTGTTTTCTTTTACTTTACTGAATAAATAAACAGAAGCAAAGTTTACATGCGGACCGTAATCTATTAGTTGCCCATCTATAATTTATGCCATTTAAATTTCATTTCTAATTAAACATTCTTTTGTATTTATGCTCATATTTAATATTTAGTTAACATTTAAACAAATATAAATACTCGTACAACTGACATCGATGATTATTGACATGAATGCAATTTTATCTTCTATTATCCTGAAGAGATACTCAACCTTTCGTATTCTGTCCACTCGTGGATATTTCTGAGGCAGGATAATTGCTTTCTGTCTATATCGCGTCGATCATTAATCTTTTCTTTGATTATTAGTTGTAGAAGTTCGTATTTTTTCTCTTTCAGTATATACATGAAATAAACTATTTTCCCTCGCTTAATTCCCGATTTTTATGAATTCTAAAAAAGAACTCATAGAAACATTAAGTTATTTTTTCAAACCAATACATTCAAAATATTCTCCTGAGTATTTACATTTCAAAGGCATGTATTGTGTAAATGGTTCGTTTTTCACATTTTAAGAGTCCACATTTCTACGCCATATAAGAAGATGTACCAAATATGACATTTTGCCATTTTATAACAGAGTTCAAGATTTATATCATTATCGGAGAAGGATTAATGAAGAAATTCATTTTACTGAAAATAGCACAGGGGAACTTCAATTAAAAATTTTGGTATCCTCGTAATTGTTAATTTCATATGATTCCGATCTACAATCTTCAAATAATTTCGATATATAGCGCTCTTACATATTTAACAGTTATAATTTGATCCAATATCTAAGTTCGAGTAATTTGTTGACTCAATTTTTGAATTGCTTATTTATCAGAATGTATTCGATTTATTTCCTAATCTAAACTGTCCCTTTCGGAGGTGGAATCAAGAGGTGATTTCTCACTTACAGGTGTATCATCACTTAGATAATTACAATACATTTGAAGTAGATGTTAGCTATCTTTATTCCCATCTCTTCATAGAATTGATAGAACTTGTCGTCTTTAACGTTGCATTCCCTTAATCCATAGTCTCTCATAATGTTCATCCATCTTTCTTATTCAATTTTAACTATTGAAGTTTCCTATGATGAAAGTTATATCATTATTTGAATAGTCCTCTCGATGGATGTATAAAGTTTTTCGACTTCTTCATCATACTTTTTTTCTGATGTTGGCGCATAGGTTTGTGTAATGTTTATGTGGAATGGATGTCCGTTTTTTTTTACAATAGCATAAGTCTATTCAAGATGAGTGTAAAATTCCTGCCATATTTCGTGAGTTTGGAAATGATGAAAATATCTATTCCATTTCAGTGATATCAGTTCTGCGTACTATTCCCAGAGTTCCATTCGTGTTGGCAGATGTCCACGCTCGGCCATCTGTATTTATTAATTCCTAGGATCTGTATCTTGTGCCTTTTTTTATTTCCTTCGCCAAGTTATCTACTTTAGCGGTTTTAAACAATAAAATACTGCCTCTCTTCAGAATTAATAAACGTAATGTTTATTATTCAGACGTCATTATAGTAACATTCAACTAAGAAAAAATTGATGAAGAAACACAAGTATATTCAAGGATAACATAGATAACAATCATTGAGAATCGGTACGTATAGTGTAAACGATTTATTTTGTTAGTACGTACATTTGCGCCAGCACAAAAAAAATGATCATGTTTTATAAAATGAAAATGAGACGAATATCAAGATCCGAGATTAGACACGTATAGTGCGCTAGATCACAGCGTTCGTCCACTTTGATTTCAATCGTTTCGATTTTCCGCAGCAAAAGGCAATCACCGATAAAATTCATTTTCAATCAATTTTCATATTCCAATATTTTTCTTTAGGCCTAAATGACGTCGAAACCCTCGAATCGAATTAAATCAAGAAAGTAAAAAACAAGAAATGCAATCTTATGCAGCAATCGATAGACAATAGCGAAAACAAAAATAACACTTTCTCGTACGATTCCTATCTGCAGAAAATCATATGTCTCGATTCTTTTCCAATTTCGTAAACGATGTATGACGTATACATACATACATGCAATTATTGAATCAAAACATCGTACGAAATTTTGAGATCAGAATCTAACAACTTTTGCGGTTATCATCCATCTGTCTTTTCTTGATTTTTTAATTTTTATCACCAATTTGATAGCATGTGATCGAACGAGGCTCATAATTACAGGTATGATAGACCGACAGAAATTTTCTCCTTTTCTTTTTTTTTTTGTTGAGAAAATACTAATCGCGTGTTATTTCTTTACCTTTTGTTTTTCTTTTATATCTTTTTTATTTCTTTTTTTTTTTGGTTTTTAATTATATACAGTGCCTTGCCAATCTGGATTACCGTACATATATCAACGGTATTTACAAGGCAGTGGTAGAAATATCTGAGCAGAAAAGCTCGTTAAGAAGATAGGCACTAAGTGACTCTTTAAAGTTCGTCCCGGACAAACGAATGATTGAGATTTTCTAATTTCGACGTTGATCTAATAATTATTAATAACGCGCAAGTTACAACTTATAAACAACGCTCATCGACCTCTTTATAAAACATTAACGAACGATTCTACAAGTTACTCTACTAACATTGCTCGAGCCTGTAAAAATAATATTATTACATTTATACGCAACATTTTATAAGCACGCAACATTCTCTCTCTCTCTCTCTCTCTCTCTCTCTCTCTCTCTCTCTCTCTCTCTCTCTCTCTCTCTCTCTCTCTCTCTTATTTAAAGTCCATCGAAATAGACTCAATTTTTTCATAGATACATATCCATTAATCTTTACTATCGTGCAAAGATTTTTAACAAACGTGTAAGAAAAATTAACGTGTTAAGAGGATCGATTAAAAAACTTTAAAAGTTGCTTTAGTTTGAAATGTTAGTTATGCTTAAATTTCAGCTAAATTATTAATGTCTAAATTTTTGTTAGGGAATCTTATGCTTGAAATCTTTATGTAAGCTTTTCTAGAAGCTCGTATAATTGAGAGTAAGAAGATCGACAGATTTAATCGAGAGCCATGCGATAGGTAGACGATGGTTAACTAGAAGAAGCAGATAAACGTATCTTTGTCTCTTTGGGAAATGATGAGAATTACGAGTCCAATATACAATTAATGATCTACTTGATATGCAAGAAAGAAATACTGAAATCATTTTAAGAAAATACATATAAAGTTTCCAGGAGAAATGTATAAATATAGAATATGAGTAAATATACTGATAGATAAATAGATATATCTGTGTGTGTGTGTGTGTATGCGCGCGCGCGTAAGTGCGTGCGTATGAATGTATATGTAGTAAAGAAAAAATAAGAGACGATGTGATATATATAGAAAAAATAAACGAATTTACATTTGTTCATTACAAACAAATTAATGATTACATTTCTTTTTTTTTTTTTTTTTTTTTTTTAATTCATTCTATTATCTTTTTGCATGTGTATAAAACGTTTCGATTTTTTAAGAGTTATTTGTTATTTTATATTAAATGCATAAGTTATTAACAAGTAGGGAATTGTAATTGGAAATTAGATTTATTTGCAAAGATCGAGAGATCAAAATAATTAAATCCAAAAAAATAGATTCGTCGTTGAGATATTTTCAACGACCGAGAAATCGATTGAAGACCCTGTTTTTTGGCACGGTATATATATATATGTGTGTGTATGTGTGTGTGTGTGTGTGTGTGTGTATGTGTGTATATATGTGAGTTTCTCTTTTTAGTATGAGTCGGTTATTATGAAGGTTGTCTAATAATAAGTAGAAACTTTGAGCAAATTAGTTTATTGCGTAATTCATTTAATTAGGCTATAACCATACGAATTACATAATAAACTAATGTTATTTTTGTAATTTTTTACTTAAACCACTTTCATAATCACCAGCTCATATATTGGACTTTTGCTTTTTATCAGAGCCATACGGATTTATCGTTGGATCTTATTCTTATCATTACGTTTGTCTTTCATCGATTTACGACGAGATTCCCTTAACGTGCAAAGGAACTAGCGCATAAATCATTTCTCTTTTATGACTTTTAAGTACAAAGAATCGTATAAAGCATAATTTTCTTTTTTTTCTTTTAAAATATATAACACATCTTGCACGAATTCTATCGATGATGATACATCGACAACAGACTTCTTGTTGACAATAGACACAGGATAAAATTCTCTTTTTAAATGGAATATCAATTACGTTTGTCGTACAATTATACACGTTTGTTTCTCATCGATGTTACATATGTACGTATAATTCAATTTGATAATGTAAGAATAAATGAAGAAACATGATAGTTATTGCTTTCAATTTTCAAGTTCATTCTATTCTTAACAACGAGAATCATCATCGAGTCGAATTATTTTTTTTTTTTTTTATGAGAGAAGATTCTATCAAACGTAAATCGTTTAGAGACATGTGTTTGATTTTATTTACGAATTTTATTTATGTCTGTTATAACGTTAGTAATTATAGCTAGTAGTATCGGTTGTTCATTCAACCGCATCATAAGATGATAAATTATGAAAAATTATATGCGAAGCATAAAAAATAGTCTGTTCTGAAAACGCTTTTCAAGAGCTTCATACGTATTATCCTTGTCCTCGTAATATTCTTTAATTATTTGTAACTGTACGTACTTCGCAACGTTTTTTTGAATTCGTGAATATATAATGAAATTATGGTCGACGTGTTATCGTGTTTTAACTGTCAAGATTATCATGTACTTTATCTCCTTCTTCATTTTCTGTTCCTTCTTCCTCTTTTCTTTATTCTCCTTAAAAACAATAAGAGCGTAATGACGAATTTCATTTTCATTATCAACTCTCTTTCTTTTCTTTAAAAATTGTTATTGTTTTTAATCATTGTATTATCTCATTTTTCTCATCGAATTCGAGTTCCCAGAATAAGAAACTTTAATAGACTCTCGATCTCGACGAATCGACGAGGCTCAATTATTATCCGTATATGGAAAAAACTTTTTCGATCGTCTTTCTTTTCGTTTTTTTGTATCGTATTGATCATGTCGATTTACGAAAATCGATGTACCGAAGAAAATGATCGAGCATTTAGGAAGTTTCCAAGTCTTGAGTGGACTTTTCTCAGGATCGTATGGAAGACGTACTCGAAGGTGCTGATGCGCATCGATTCAATTTGCTATCTATTATGATCTCGTCACCATTGCTAATATTGTACCGATAGAGTTGTTTGTTAGGATACAACATCTCCTCGGGTCCATGGTGTGCCTTCATCACCTGTAATGCGATAAATAATAATAGTAATAATTATTATAATTATTATATAAATTCATCTTTGTTATACTCTAATGAAGCTTTAACATTTTTTTCATTTATGTTTACCTCGAATTCATTAACACTTAAGAATAGAAAATTGATAAAAAGGATTCGAATGATGATCATTTAGGACAAAGGAAAAATTCAGCGGATTCGTGGAAGGTCTTAAGTCGTTATTTCACATTTATTAAGACACCGTTCGAGGAACCAAAAATTCTGGAAAACAAGCAACAACATTCGTATTAGTTAATTAAAAAATTGAACTCACTTGATCTACGTAGAAGAGTCTCATCCTATTCGCTGGTATTTTCACCATCGATTCCAGTTTTGTTTTTAATTCGAAAACTGTTCTATATACATCTACCGATCGTACCTAAAAAGAATAATTTAGACGAATTTGTATTTAATCAACTTCATTATTAATTATATTAAAAGATTATAAATATTTGATTTGAAATTATTTCGTAACAATAAGTAAATGAGTAATTAAATACTTAAAATTACCTCGACAAGATCTCCGTAAGTGAATGTTACCTTGACCCTCTTCTCTGGTGTTAGGTCAACGTGTACTAGAGGATCCAATTTCCCATGAATAGCCACAAGCTCCGAATATCTAAAAATCGATTTTTACAATTTCATTATTTCATTTACAAGAAGGACAGGACACATTATAACGTACGCATACGCATGTCAAAAACAATTACATATAATTAATTAATGAGTTTAATAGGTAGAATTTAGATCATCGAAGGACAGATTACTGGTCAATTGATCTTTATTCTATTCTATATAAATTAAATTTGAAGTTACCTTTCTGGTCTGTCAGCTTCCGGTTTGTCCATGTAGTAACGAATGAAGGCTCTTTCAGCGTCCTCGCGTTCTTGCGACGAGATTACTCCACCACCATTCAAAGTCTCGACATTGGGAAGCCTTGCTATTAACAACTGACGTCTTTCATGTTCCGTGTATTCTCGAGGACTCTATGAGATAAACAAAGAGAATAGAGAATAAAAGATATTTAACTTGTTGTTTATCGTATAATTATCTTCTACGATAAAATCAGAGGCAAAGAATGAAGACAAAAAAAAAAAAAGAAAAAAGAAAGATCATTCCCAAGTGTTACTTACTTCGAATAAGGGACAGCTGTGAATTCTTAAAGATTTCAATGCAGGAAATCTCGAAAGTCGTTCGACCTCGTCCCAAGTTCCCAACAATGTTCCATTCATATTTAAGAACCTAAGCATTCTAAAAGGATCGTGAGGTGATGGGACCTTATTACTACTGGACTCTGATTCCGATTCTGACCTATCGTAGCTGACTTTGTTCTCCGTGATAATGTGTTTACCCGATTCGTCAACCGATGTACGTCCTTCGACATCAACGTTATTCATATTCTCGTTATCCTGCGTACAATTTTCCGAATCCTCATTTTGCTTCCGAAGATCTTCACGATCGTTAGATAAATTACGATTTTCTTCAAGTCCAAGAGATCTAATCGGACATTCGGCTAAAACGAGACTTTCCAGATTCGGAAAAACGTAGCCTAACTTCAATATTTCATTCCAAACTTCAACGGGATTCCCAGTAAAGTGTAACTTCTTCAATGATCTATTAACGTTCTCTACCTTTCGATAATCTAAATCGACAGTTTTATACTCGTTCAAGGACAAATGAAGTTCTTCAAGATTACGTAGCAAACGTATTAAGCCTTGAACCGTCGACCAGGAGACTCTGGTGCCATTCAATACGAGATTCCTCAGTAGATCGTAGTTGCCATGCTTGATCTCCAACACCTCGGCGAGACAGTTGAAGCTAAGATTAACGAACTTGATCTTGGGCATGTGCTGAAGTATACCAAAGACCTCAGTCCATTGCGAGAGCTTGTTCTGTGCCAGGTCCAATTCCTCAACGTTCTTACATTTGTTACGTAGTTTTTCATCGTCATTACCGGCACACTCGATATCGCAGTCCTGCAGGACCAACAATGCCGGTACCGTGTGACGTGGTGATTTTTTTGGAATGAAAATGCTGACTGAGAGAGCTGCTTTCGGTGAGCCAGATTCTCCTTCGTCGTCCGTCAACGAGCATTCTGTTGTCGAGCTACCGTACTTGAGCTCTAAGGCTTCCAATAGCGACGGCATTCTTACAACATTCTAAAAGAATCCCAAAAAGACATATTTTTAGTTCAGATCCTTTCGATAAGGTATTTGAGAAAGAAACAAAAAGAAACATAAAAAAAGAAAACAAGAATTATTCACTTTGGATCAGTGCTTTTCAAATTTATCGAAATGGTATCTAGGTAATATTTATATATATGTATATATAAAAAAACGTCCTATTTTCATACATATGCATTTTATGTTAACGAAATTAGAACACTTAATGGACGTTTCTTTAAATCACTTATTATAACTTGATTATAATAAAATACACAATTTTTATTATACATTAAATAAGAATGATACGATCGAATAAAAATGCAATGGATACTATATATAATTTAGCAGATAAAAGCTTATCGTCAAGTATTAAGCGTTTATTTTCATTTTGATATGTTTTAAAATCCTTTCTTCTTGAAGAACTTTACTTATTACATACAAATACAGGAAGTAAATGTAAGTATAAGGTACGCTTTTAGAAACGTTTTATGCGTAACTCGATGTAAGAAAATCGAAAGATGCGTTGAAAGAATTAAACGAACGAGACAGATGTCGAAGATGAAATCCATTCGTGATGATGACGACATCGAACGAACCAAGTAAAACAAAATTCGAAGAGACAAAATTAACAAAGGAATTTATAAAAACAAAAAACCATCTGTATAAATCTTATTAATACGTTATAACGAATGGATAGATAAGAAATGATAATATTTGTTTTTTTTTTTTTTGTAAACACTAACAAAGTATCACTAGTTATCGTTGTTGTAGCCTTGAAGAGTAAGGTGACGTTGTTGATTGATCAATAACTATGCGAGTGATTCGTATTATTATCTTAGGTACTTTTCCATATTATAAAAGATATTAATTTTTAAACAAATAGATGATTAAAATAGATCTTCGTTATTTTTCAAATTATACATAATTTCGGATGTTCTTAATATTATGAATCACCTTTATTTGAAATCAAGGACACCTGAACTTGCCCTTGATTCGGTGATTCATACATGTAGTCCTTCCAATGAAAAGAGTTGCACTCTTATTTGCCATCTTTTTCATTAACAGAAATGAACGAGTACATTTCCAGCGATAATTAATTTATTTTTAACACGATTTATGAGTGTGTATATATAAATATGTGTGTGTGTGTGTGTGTATCGCGGATAAATGAATTTCATAATAGACTAAAATAGACGAATTCCACAATAAAATTGAGTTGACGTTCCTCTCGAGACAATGAATTAACCTTTATTCACATTTCAATGCTAAGTTATGAAGACTATATATCATATTTTTGTTTTGAAATGAATTGCAAAGGATATTAAAAATGAAATATTAAAAATTTTACATTAAATATAATGTGATCGTATGTATAAACTACTAAATATCACTAAAGAATTAACAAAAAAAAAAAAAAAGAAAAAAAAGAAGAAGAAACAAAAAGAATTTAGTGTATAACACTGATTTAATTTTATCTTCCTCTTGCCCTTCATGTTTCGATTACGTGATTAACATTTTGGATTAATAAATGAATAAAGAAAAGATCAATGTAGATAGTTTAGAACGAGCACGAAATTAGATGAAATCTCATGCATGTCTGACGAAATGAATTTTAACTGATATTGTTCTAACTCCAGATTGCATAGGAATGAATATTTATAATACATTGTTGCATAGACGATGAAAAATGACCATGACAGGAACGACATATCAAAAAGAAGGAAAGAAAAGTTCTGTGGTCCAGGCGTGTACCCTCGAGGGCAACGGCAAAGATGTAAAATCTGGTTTGACCATATTCGAGCTCCTAAGGTCACTCCATTGTCTTTTTGCGCAGCTCTCGAGAGAAACGGGTACCGGTTTCCGACGTCGTCAGAGAGCTCAGAACGAAGGTACGCCATTCGCCCACGCGAGAAAATCTTTTATCTCTTTCTCTCTCTTTTCTTTTTAACTAGACAACCCGCATCGATACGATGTATAAAGTGTGAGCCATTTCGATTGTAAAAAACGAGACACGTGAATCCCACATTTCTTTCTCTTTAAGAACATTTATAGAAAATCGATATAATTTTTTTTGATAGCTAAACGAGAAAAAAAAGATAAAAAGAAATGTATTTATTTATATGTATGAAAAATATTAGACAAATAAGAATGAAATGATTATAAGATACAAATTAAAATTGTATATATACAAAGATATGTTGATAAAAAATGTAAATAATGACAAGCATAAAATTTAAGAATTAACAAAATATGAAATAAAATTATGTTTTTATATTAAATATAAATAATAAGAAATAATAAACATATACGTAAAAACAGAGATATAGCAACAGTTATATAAAATACAATTTAAAGAGAAAAATATAAGTGCGATCATTTTATATTTTTCTGCGTCGATTGCATCAAGTGACTTATATTTAGCGATACTTTCAAGCTTCTTCTTGAACGATTATATCTATGTACATATATGTATAGTGAGGATAAAATATGTATAATAAATACGTATATACTAATTTTCATTTACACGTAATTCCTTTCAGCCAAGTTGCTAAAACATATCTAACGATCGATAAATATTAATTAGTCATTTTGATTTAGCATCGTCTCGGAAGGATAGCTTTATTGCCATTACTGCTAACGAAACTTCAATGTACATTTCGTCATATAGCGTTGATCGTTTCTAGAGATTTCTACGAATGCTAAAATTTCGATTATTATTATTTCTCATTTAACTTTCTATTCGAAACAATAACCACATAAAAAAAATATCGATGATCTTGACAAAAAATAACATTTTCTGTTCATCAAACTGTTGCCCTCTATATTTAAATTAAATTATTTTTTCTCGAAATATTGTTTTGTATCATTCAAAATAATGGAGATAATTCAAGTACTCAAATAAAACATCCTATATATATATATATATATATATATATATATGTAAAAGAGTTTTTTCTCGAAAGTACAAATTTCCAAAGAACTACAAGCGATCATGACGAACATTTCTGTTCCATCCGTTTTCTGAAGTGTTCTCTCTCGTGTTTTCCTTTCATTTTTCTTTCATTTTTCCTTCCGTAGAATCAAATTGAACGTTTGAACGACGTGTAAATCGTTGCTTCGCACTACGTTCCGAGTATTTATGCTCTCATTTGTACCGGCTGCTGTTTAAAATCACGCATCGCCGAGTGTTCCACGAACAAATCGTGTCATTTTTCACTTGCCTGTCTTGAAATCTATTTTGTCTGAGAGAATAGGTGAACCATTATCAAAGGTCGATAAATTAAAACGACGTATTTCACATATATATAACGATATAAACCACGATTTAATTATCTCGTTGAATAACATATGATATCATTTTTTTGAAATTGTGCGAATAAGGAAAAGATGTCACGAAGATTGTGGTATTTGATCGTTTAATATCATTGGATCGAATAGGGACTTTAATATCACTATATTTGAACGACGGATTATTTGAAAATTCACCAATGCGATATGAATACAAAGAAAGTTTCACATCTGTTCTTCGGCATGTGTATCTTATCATCACGTCTTCAGCTTCACATGCTCACAACAAAACATTATATATTTTAGCATTAATAGGAAAAAAAAAAAAAATAAAGATTCGAACTTTCATATCATAAATCATGAAATTCGATAACATTCATAAATATTTTAAAAGTGAAAGATAATTCATATTTTTCTATCGATAAATCTTAATTAAACAATATTTATTTTGTCTAATTATTGACGAGCATTTATATGTAATTACATGATGCTTCATTAGTTACACACACACACATATATATATATATTATATTACTATTCATTAGCCGATCAAATTAACAAATGATCATTTTGTAGATATTAATGCAAGCAGCAACTAGACTCGCTAAACTCGCTATAACCGTCAATGTGTTACTTCTCTCGACTCCCCTACGTAATCGCGATATCGGTTCAACGGCCATGCGAAATTAACTTTCTCTGCTCTGGCTTTATGGCTCTACGATGGCCGCGTTGTATCTCTCTCCATGTTGCTTCTAACTAGCCAAGCCTAGCAGAACGAGGCGCAGCATACGCGCGCACATACACATATATTCGCTTCGTTGCATCGTTCCTAAACAAAAATGCATTACTATTCATCTCGTTGCATTATCGACACATTTTAACAAATTCACCGCATGTACGAATTGTTAATTTCAAATGAAAGGACCTTTAACGTTAGTCGTTGTGTATTGGTTTCCGTTTTAAAACACTGAGGATTGCAGTTAGAAAGAAAGAACAGAATAATTATCAATGTCCGACTTTCACCGACGACCACACGTTTCCCGATTTTAAGAGAGTTTCAAATAGAACACACGAAGTGTAAAAAAAAAAAAGAAAAAAAAAAGAAAGAAAGAAAAAAGAGAAGAAAAAAGAAGAGATAATTATATTCTCATAAGTAAGAGTTATCTCGAGGCTCGAACTTTATCCATGTGTTTTCTCGATAGAACGATTATTTCAATTTCGATTATTTCGTGAAAAGATCCGTTGTCTTTTTCTATCATTTTGTAGACGAAACCAACGAACTGTGTCTTACGTAAAAAAGGAAGAGTCTGATGACGCTAATAACCGCACGGTTTTCAGGATAAAAATCTTTCGAAAATGAAAGTTGCTCGAACTTATGGTACATGCAATTCACAGAGATTTGTAGTATTTCGTGTTTTCCGCAAATAAAGAGAAAGATATAGAGAGGCAAATAAAATATTTCAATGCAATTTTTAAACGTAAATTGCATGATTTCTCGTTTCCATTCGTTTATCCTAGAGAACGAGGATACTGTTTGTATTTTTTTTAAGGTTGATAGAGAAGAAGTTTACGGGATTCTTGAGCAAGATGACAACTACGACGGTCACGCTCAAGAGTTTCTAAGATGCTGTGATTTAAAGGTTACACAAGCATTGCACGAGACTTCGATGCTTACAACAACTTTGGCAGACAACTTTCACTGTCATTTTAGTACATTCTAATAATTTCCGTAGATCTTTTTTAAGAACGGAATAATACGATCGTAAGAATGTCGCCTATTTTTTGTAGGACAAAAGACAAAAAGAAGAGTCAAATTCGATTGTTAAAAGTTTTTGGTATACTAAAGCCTTAACTGTTTCGTTAATTCATTTTTATATTTTTATTATCTATCGTAGAAAGTAATTAATATATACACCATATCAACCAAACCCGTTAATCGAATGAGAAATAATTTTTAAAATATTGACAGATATTTTTTTGTTTGTTCGTTTTTTAATTATAGTTTCAAACGTAAAGTTTGTACGTGATGGCCGAAAAAGTTACAAGAAGTCAAAAGTGAAACTAGGACAAGCCAGTCTATATTCGAGAGAATCGCTCTTTAAACTTGGACTGGACTGAACTAACAATATTACACTTTTGCTAATTATAGTTGATTCATTCAAAATTTCTCTGATTCAACGAAGTCAATAATAATAATGTTGACACGGTTAAATTGACACGCGAAATTATTGTTTTTTTAATTAATATTACATGATAAGTAAAAAAGAAAAAGGAAAGCGAATGAAATCATACGAATAAAAAAGCGATGATAAAGAATCACGATTTTTATCAAGAATTCTTATCGAAACTGTACTTTCGACACGGCACGATGTCGATCGTTATCTGATAGAAACTGTGACGATATAAAAGTCGTATACTCCGTATATTATTTATAACGCAATGTCACAATCAATCGATAACGTTCCATTTCGGATTTACTATTGAACAGTGTTCAATAGTAAAATAAGAATTATTTATTGGCCTTTATATGAAAAAAGCTGATTGGCAGAATTTTATTTATTTAGATAGGTGTAAAATTGATACTAGTAAGAAGAAAAACCAGTTCATTTTCTTTTTTCTTTCTTTTCCTCATGAAAAATATTGACATACAAATATACGTATTGATATTTAAAAATTAAACTTTACACTCATTGACTATAAATTTTGTTCTTTTCTCTATCATATATCTATAAAAAAAAACATCAAGTTAACGCAGAAATAAAATTATTTATCACACTATTTACATAAACAAATAATTAATGGTATATGTATTCTAAATAGTCGATATGTTAAATATTCATATATACGCATATCAAAATGAATATAATGTATCTACGTGTCCTCTCACGGTCGAACATCATGAATAATTTAGACTCAAATAAAGAATAGAAATAAAAGAAAATGCGCATTCGCATGATCGTCTTTGGGATTAGCATAAACTTAGAACTTAGAAATCAAAGAAACAAACGTTCACTCCCACTTGACGATCGAAGACTCGCATAATGTCACGATACTGGCCGGAACGGTGTATATTTTTAGTAACAACGTGCTAAATACCTCCTGTAAACGTTAACTCTTCGTCTTTCGTGCTTCTAAACAGAATTTCCATCTAACTGAATACGTAACACAATCAACGTCGTTGCGGTCTGTTTCGGGAACCTAACATGATCGTCGAACAAATACGAGCTTAGACTACGTTCAGGAGTTATTATCGGTACATTGTACGGCTCACTAAAGGAGAAACTGGCATAAAGGATCAGACTCAGAATGATCAATAAAAAAAAAAAAAAAAAAAAAAAAAAAAAACGCTGTTGGAGATGTATCTTCCGAAATTTATTCCGATCAAAGAGTAACTTTATTCTTATTATTTTTTTTATGTCAAAAATAAAATTCATCTTCATATTCATGGTTACCTTGAAAGAAAAACAAAAAAAAACACTCGTAGATCGTAGATCAATTTGTTAAAAGCATCTATAAAATAGAATTGTTTTATCCTTGAGCTTTATACTTGAATTATCAAAACTTTCGTTCTCGACAAAAAAATATGCAATTTTTTTCTTTTTTAGTTTCTCGAAGCTTGATAAATGTTTTCCATTAATGAATTAAAAAAATTTCATCGTATAATACGTAAGTACTCGCCGTATATCAGATACTCGCGAATGACGTACTTAACGAGGCATTAAAAACAAGGAAGAAATCATTTCATAAGATACTAATATATTAAATAACTAACAAACTAAAGAACGAACGTTTTAATTTCAAAGTCGAGGAAAATTCGCGGGAATAGACTTAATGGCATTTATATCATAATCAGACATCATAATGGCATCATCAATGTCTCAAAGAAAACGAAGACGAAGAAGAAAACGGATGAACATCGAATACAATGTCTATATAATTGATTTCCCTCTCGACCTTGTTATTTCTCTCTCTCTTCTCTCTCTTTCTGCCTGTCTGCTCTGTCGTGGCCGAGGGAGAGAAAGAGAGAGAGAGAGAGAGAGAGAGAGAGAGAGAGAGAGAGAGAGAGACCTACGTGTATGCACAATACGTACGACGCAATTGTCTCTTTGTCTCTCGGTATTCATTCGTGCGAAATTTAAACGCATTTTCCTTCAAGCAAAAAAGAAAGAGATAGATATAGATGGAGAGGCCGTCCGCTTCGCAGCTGATAAGCTCGTAAATCGCGATTACGTAATATACTCGGAAAGTGAGACACGAGTAACATACGACAAGATACAATGTGTAAAAGAGAGATACTAATACATTAAGAGAGATAGATAGATAGAGAGAGAGAGAGAGAGAAAAAGAGAGAGAGAGAGAGAAACAGAGAAAAAGAGAGACATAGACATAACGTAGAGGAACGGAGCCACGCTCACCGATCGCTGCGCAAACTGTTAAAGCGCACACGCTTCCTCCCGTCGAGAATATCGAACGATGCCTTTCTCTCTTCTGCTGTTTCTCAACCCTTCTTCGCTCTATTCCTCTTTCACTACTCTTTCTTTTCTACTCTGGGTACCTATTCGCAATGTCTTTTATTTTTCTTCTTGTTCTTTCAAGCTTCACAACAAAAAAAAAAAAACCAAGAAATTGTACGATCTATAATCCCTTATCAAAAGATTAAGAAAAAGAGAAAGAGAAAGGACAATCGAGATCGATCGAGCGTTAAGAGAGCAAAAGATTTCCTTGTTTCTTGCCGATCGAGCGTAACGTTTGAATCTCTCTCTCTCTCTCTCTCTCTCTCTCTTTCTTTCTCTCTCTCTCTCTATCTATCTATCTATCTCTCTCTTTCCTTCAATTGCAGCTCCACGTCGTGCAATCTAAAATCAGATGCTTGGCCGGGAAAAAATCGATCAGAACCAATCGAAAAATAACTTTGTCACGATATTTCCCTCTTCTCCTCGTTCATCTCCTGTTCGTATTCATGAGAATCAGTGCATGTTGTAATATTCGTACGTACAATATCTCTTTAAATGTATGTATATGCGTACGTACATGTATTTGTATGTGTGTGTGTGTGTGTGTGTGTGTGTGTGTGTGTGTGTGTGTGTGCGATCATGCAAAAAGAAAGAGTGCTCCTCTAACTGTAAAAGAGCTCACGTTCACCGTCCCTCATATATAGTCTACAATCTAAGGTCGACCGTCTCTCCGATCCCTGTTAAAGCGACTCCGATCACAAATTAGAATTTAACCAGCTATTCCTATCTATTATATCGTATATATATCGTTTCTTGGAAGAATTGATTATGAGGACAGGAGCTACGTTTTAATATTTAAAAATATTTAAGAAATGTGTCAAAGTAACGTCGAGGACATTTCTCAATATGACATTCTATCGTCTAGTATAACCTAATAGACATCTAACAACTGTTACCTTAAACTTAATTACAGTTATATTTTCTTTACATCATTCTAACATTTGCTTTTTCTAAATCAAAAAATCTATATTGTAATTATTAAGGTCATCGATGTGTTCAAACAACTCGAAATACACGGAAGAGTTACGGACAGATGAGGTAACTTTGGAAATTAGGT
>NC_140810.1:5552500-5622500 GCF_050613455.1 Vespa mandarinia | reverse complement strand
TTTTAACTTACGAATATTATAATTATATATGCGTCATGTCGAGATCCAATGTTAAAATTCAAGTTGGATACGTTTCTCACGATTGGCGTATTTAATGGCAATTAAAGTCTTCATTAACTCTCGTTATCTTATTAGTCATGCAATCATCTTCTTTCTAATGAACACGACGAATGGAAAAATAATTTTTAAGAATCATCTAGGATGATTTCAGCTAAGACTTACGATACTAATATCTTTCGTTTCATTTTAAAAACGAGTAAAAAGAATTTTTGATAATTGTAATTATTCGTAGGAACTGAATTGTTTTTATTCTAGCTCTTTTTATCTTTCATTGATTCATTATTTTATGGTACGATGTAAGTTTTAAATATTATCTGAAATCGAAAATATTTTCTGATAAATTTCTTCCGGTACCCATGAGAATCGTAATCAAATTAGATCTTTTCGTTCGATCTCTACATGCAACAAACTCGATGAATGATTATCAATTTTTGCAATCTACTAAATATAAGCGACTAGAGACTAGATAACAATCATTTTTTATACTAATTGCAAGCTAGAATAAGATACGCGAACGATCACAAATATTACATAACGAGCCTTATATCTTTTTACTCGATAAATATTTCTCTCTGATCGTTATCACGATATAGGGATGTATAAAACATAATGATAATATAACAAAAAAAAATAAACATTAAAGAATTATACATAAAAAATTATACATATATCTAAATCGAAATATTCTATTCAGATTATTTGACAAGACAATGACTAGCACATTTTACATTTTGGTCTTTTAATAAATATATTGAAATAATCTCAATAGATAATTAAAATTAAATTATAAATGCTGGTTTTGAATCTATTTATAGTTTGGGATAATTAGAACTTGTATTTGTTTCTGAATTTAAATAATTTTCGCTAGAATTTCATTTTCTGTATTACCGTTTCCATATCATTAATAGAATTTTGTTTCTAATTAGAGAATGAATTATTATAATTATTAATAACAATTAGAAATTTTTACCAAATGCTCTCCATTTTCTTTTTATAATTCTTTTAATATCGTTCAGTCTTTGAAACATGAAGCGATTATCAAAGCTTTCCACCGCAAGTGTTCTACGACTTAGCAAGCTAAGCTGAACAAAACAGCAGTATTGTCGTCTCTTAAATTAATTTTTTTCATATTTATTAGTTCATTATGTACTACGTTGTGCGTGTAAATAGATGCAAGGCGTTTCGTGAGCTAAAACAGGATACAGAAATAATGAATTTTAACGAACGGACAATACATATTCGGGTTTTCTTTTTCAAAACACAAAAGGAATGTTTTAACGCTTACGGTTGCTCGAAATATGTGTTAATTTGCTCGTCGATATACTCTTTCCTGTTATTTCGTAGCCGTGTCGTTATTCATCGGATATTTTCATCGGAACTGATATTATATTATCTCCCATGCGAATAGTAGGTATAATATTTAACTTACGAAACAGCCTGTACCGATTTACACGTCCTTCTCTTTTCTTATACAGGCAAATTTGCAATAAGTACAATAGCGAAGTTAGTATTCGATTTAACTCGAGCGACTAGAGACAGTGAGTAACGCTTCGTCGATCAGTTATAGAATACTTCATCAGTTATTTCATAGACATACGATATCATTAATATAGTACTATCATACACTCGAGAAGAACGATCATCTCGTGCGACCTCGAAGAATTCACACCTAGAAACTTACTCCGAAGAATCGGAATCGGATTCAGCCGGGGTATCCGAAACTTCACCGTGAGTTTCTGGCGTTGTTTCAGGAATTTTCTTTGTTAGCGTAGCTGTCACATACGCTCCTGGTCCCTCGCCTTGTGTATGTTCGATACCAATTCTAAACAAAGAATAGAAAAATTTATTACACTTCGAACTATCTATAATTCTCGTTTGATTTTTTTTTTTGTGAAAGCAGTGATCATTTATGACTTCGATCTCTCTTCGAAAAAAAAAAAAAGAAAAAAGAAAAGCAAAAAGAGAGGGAGAAAGAGAAAGAGAGAGAGAAAGAGAAATCGTTCTACCTGTACTCGTGCCGCGATAAATTACGAACGTATTTTTCTGGCGGAGCGTCACTGTTGTTATTTTGAAGGCTGACGCTCCTCGCTGTAGTGTGCGAAACTTGAGTAGCTGGCATGGTAAATTCGACGTAACAGTACTCAGCAAGATTTTCCGGGATTTGGTCATAGGAAGTTAGAGCCATGCGACAAACCAATTGGTGCGTTGTGTACGCACCTTAAAGAATGTAAAAAAGAAAATAATAATTATTATGAGGAAAAAAATTAATTATGAAATTTGTTAATCATCGTTACTTTACCTTGTCCTTCTTTAGGCAATCTAGGCATTCTCCATACAATAGCACGATGCTGATGTTCATATTTGGCTTGTCCAGACGTAACTTCCATCAGTTGAGGTTCTAAAGTATCTACAGCTCCCAAAAATCTTTCGATCCCTTTGATTTTACCGGTTCTTCTATGCGCTGATTTTACCGAACCATACCTAAAATGTTTCTCTACCCTAAATAGATAGATCCAACATTCTGGAATTGGGAAACGCACCATCACGTCCTCGCAAGGAATTTGCCCGAGTTTTCTAGAGGCAAATCCTGGTACCAATATGTCTGCTCTTAATTCCACCTAATGATTAATATGTTTATTAATTTCTTTTTTGAAAAAAAGAGCAAATGATATTTTAAATAATATTTTAAATTGATGAGTCAATTAGTAAATATTTACATAAACGATATTAAAGCCTAGCGTGCATTAATTAGTAATAACGTTTACTTTACCTTGTTACCAGTAACGCACATTACTGCTTTCAATTGAAGCGGTAATTCTCTATTTTTAGGTGGTCTTACTCGAAATCTCATTAATTCGATATAACATGCATCAGGAGGTTTAAACCTTTAAATATCGATTAGTATAAAGATTAGTTATATTAAATATGCGCAAAATGTATGGAAAAACCTTTAGAATTATTAATTTTAGTTAATTGCGATAAGAAATATAACGTATACATTAAAATCGTATATACTTTATGATCCTCGACTTCTCGTACTCGTCTTGTTGGACACAAGCATGAAATTCAACGTTTTCCAAACGGATCCATTCTTCAGTAACAACAGGAATAATATCATGTCTTCCAACTACTTCTTTACCCTGACGCCACATGTCGTTTATTCCCAGCTCAACATCGGGCATACCTAATCATTATTGCAGGTCAGATAGATGATATACATATAAAGCTAAAAGAGCGGTTTAAAATGTAGATTACCGGATAAGAAACCCAAGAAGAAAAGACGAACACGAGCTATTTGTTTATCTACGTAACCCTCGGCACTTTGCTCGACGTATAATTCATCAACCACTGTTATTTGAACTTCTTCCATTTTATAATTAAGTGCTCTATCTCTGTGAGCCGATAGCCTGAAAAGAGCCTCTTCAATAGCGCAAGAAAATGTTTTCATGTCCTCATAATTTTGTGATCCGAGTTTGAACAATTGAGATATCTGAAGATTATAATCAATAACTAGTTATAGTTATTATATTTTAGTACGATAAGATCATCAAATATCGATGATTTATTTACCTGAGCCGCATGTTCGACGGGAAGACCTAACTTTTTCAAATCGCTACCAAACTCTTTAACACCCTGATAATCACCTTGAATTGCATAAGCAGCAAACTGACTGAGTTTATTTGTTAATCGTTCGGTTTTAGTAACCTGTCCAGGTCGTACTCCAGGTCGTTCCTTGTAAAAAATATATTGCAACTTCACCGTAAATATTTTTCCAAATTGATCGAATTGTTGAGCTCCGATATCCGAAACAGAATAACAGGCCAAAAGAGGTAATTCTTGGAATGGATCTTTATCATCTTTGCTATTAAACAACTGAAGAACCGGATTATCACCCTGATAAACTAGTTTCACGAATATCTTCTTCCAGAACCGTTGTCCAGTGATCTTCTTTTTGTTCGGTTGACGTAACTGCATTTCCCAGCCGTCACCAGTGTACGTAACTCGTGGAAAATCTTCTAAAGGTTGACTCACATCTTCGTCAAACAATGGAGTCGGTGGTGTTTCCTAATAAAATAATTTGTTGAACATTACAAATGTCTTTAGAAATTTTTAATATAAAAATTATAAGTATAATTGCTGTAAAATTAATAGCTAAAACCTACTTGGGAATCTGTTCTTGTTATTTCAGGTTGAGCTGTCTCTGTGGGAACCACAGCTTCTTGGGCAAATCCACCTGTTTTATCGAAGGGATTAAACCGTGATGATGAATCAGCGTACGCAGAATTCTGTGGACTCTTTGGTGGTGGCGCTAAAACTGGTACTGGTCCAACTTCAGACTGAGTAAGTTGATCTCCTTCTTTTGGTCTAAAAATAAAGATTAAATAATGAGTCAAGCTAGAAAACATACAAACAAAAAATAGATAATTACATCAAATGTTAACTTACTTTATAAAGACACTAAAGTCAGGACCTTCGTCCGAGTCGCCAGAATCTGCTCGTTTCACTTTAGTTTCTGGTTGTGGTGGTGCTGTCATGCTTAAGAAAGAATCAAAACCATCATTTTCTTCAAATCCAGTAACTCCAGTATCTCCACCGCCTGATGAGTCTCCCCATACTAGATCATCATATTGCAATTTTTGATTATTTACATTTGAATGGTATTAACGAATAAAAATATAATTAAATCGTACCGTCGCTGGACGTATCCATTGCTGTAGGTCCAGTATTACCAAAGGCATCCAAGAATGGATCTGCATTCGTTTCTGGCTCAGCTGCTTTATCGAACTTCGATGCGAAAGCATCGAATGCATCACCAGTATTTTCAATGGCTTTAGTGGTAGCAGCGAAATTATCCAATTGCGTATCAGTTCCAGGATATTCTGCAGCTGGTATCGGACTGGTTGAGATCAATCCACTCACTTCTTTAGTGGGTTCATTAAAATCGCCTAGGAGATCGGAAGAGAAAACATTTTGTTGGGTATCTGTCATTGAAAATATGGGTTGGGTGATCTGCTGCGTTGTTGATAACGATGTGGCTGATGTTTCCGTCACTCCATATTGTATCGTACTTGCGTTGTCAGATATGGAGAAGAAGGGAGACTCTACTGTAGTGGAAATTTGTTCGGTCGTTGCCGTGGAAAATAATTCAGCGGTCGTTACTGAGGTTAATTGATCTGTAGAAACCGATGTTTCCGTTGAAAAATCTAGATCAACAGCTGCTTGTTTTTCTGTTTCTTGAATAGGGAAAGCCATCGTGGAAGACACCGATGCTCTCTTTTCCATGCTGACTGAAGCAGCTTCTGGATAGAAAGAACTAAAAGCACCTTCCGCCGGGGCAGTCGATTCAATTTCCTGATCAGTTATGCTAACGAATGGGTTCTCTTGAGCAGTACTTGTCACTGCTACATCAGTGATCAAATTCGTAGTATCTATTGAAAAGGTTGCCGTGGACGTTGTGTCTGTGTTTGGAGCATCGAATAAATCTAAAATGTCCTGACTACTTTTCGGCGGTTCTGCGGCTTCATTATCGTAAGGTATCAAATCCGGTACATTTCCATCAACATCTAGGAAATCGGCAAAACTATGTTCCGGTGTTGGAGAAGGTGAATGCATTAGAGTTGGACTTGGAGTTCTTGTAGCTTGTAGGCGATCCAGAAGATGATTAGATGTAGCGTCCATTGCGCCTGTAACCGATAAGATAAGGTCTTTTGTGTTTTTCGGTGGTGCAGGTGGTTGTGGTCTTGGCGGTGGAGGTCTTGATGGCGGTGGTTTCCCATTCTTAGCTTGTACAGGTGCTGCTTGTGTAGGTTGACTAATCTTTTCTTCTTCTTCTTTTGTGCTCTCTGATAAATTAAA
Organism: Vespa mandarinia; assembly: GCF_050613455.1. Taxonomy (NCBI): domain Eukaryota; kingdom Metazoa; phylum Arthropoda; class Insecta; order Hymenoptera; family Vespidae; genus Vespa; species Vespa mandarinia. The sequence goes on along the minus strand of NC_140810.1, from coordinate 5,616,584 downwards.
TATATTTTCTTCGCAAAAGGACGCAAAAGGATTCGTTGATTCTACATTCACCGGTGCTTGATAAGATTGATCACTAGTGATATTTAAAAATGGATTTTCTCCAGGTTCCGAAGTTGTCGTATCTGTGAAGGATTCCAAGAAAGGATTCAATTCTTGTTGACCGTGAACCGAATTATCCGGCTCGGACGTGTAATCGTCCATTAGGAAAGGATTTCCACCTTTTGAATCCATTTTAATTGAATTTATAAAATAACAAGTGAAAATATTAATCAGGTTTAAACTGATCAATTAGTGTCCGGATGACCCGAATTATTAATATGTTATCTTCAAGGTTATTGCATCAGTTCAGATTCAAGGATCTTCAGCTCTGTTTTTCCTGGTCCAATTGTAGCAAAGCTTGTATCAAATGGATCTATATCGTCCCCTAAAGCGATGTTTTTGGATTGAAGGGGCGTCAATACTTTTGCACCTGGATCTTGGTCGTCCGAGCATAGAAAATCTTTCGATTTTGGCACTTCGCCGGCTCTTGGATTAAAATCTTCTGCATCCGATACTGACGGTGCAACAATTGAACTTAAAATGATAGGATTCGGACGTACTTGTTCGGTTATTTGCTCCAGTTCGCTTTCTAAAACTTTCAGTTCTGCCTTTCCAGGTAAAATATTGGTGGCGATGGAAGTGTCGAAAGGATCTACGTAAGAAATTTCTTCTTCTTCTTCAATAGTTTTCGTCTCTACTCGTGGCGTGAGAGGCTTCGCATCGACTTCTACTTCGGCATCGAGCAAACTTTCGCGTCTAGTGATTTCCTGTTTTTCTGAATTCGCTTCAATTATTTCTTTTAATGGATTAGGTACCTGAGCAAATTCTAAATTGGTAGGCCTCAATGAAGTAGCGGTGAAATCGCTTTTCCTTCTGGACGCTTCACTTTGAGATCTGGTATCAATTTCGTGATCACTGACACTGTGAGATAATTTTGGTTCTTGTTCCAACAATTCCGACTCGATGAGTTTGAGTTCCGTTTTTCCAGGAGTGACTTTAGCTACAAAACTGGTGTCAAAGGGATCGACATCAATTGCCCCGTCTTCAGCTGGTAAAGCCTCGTCAATCGATTTTTGCGTATAATATGGTGTTAGAGGTTTCGAGGGTAACGATTTCTCTTCGTCTGTAGTTGCTAGAAGATCAGGTCGATTTGAAGGTGTTGGTAATTCAAAGGCAACACTTTTTGTAATTGGTAGTTCGATCACTTCTGGTCTCGAAGCTTTTCGTCCACGATTATTTGATACGTTATTAACAATCTGTTCTTCTTCTTCTTCTTCTGTTTCGAAGTTAACCTTAAATTCAGGCTTGACAGGAAAAACTGGTGGAGTTGGCCTTATAGGAGGTTTCACTACAGGAGTCGCTGGTGGTGTTTCTTTTCTAGGATCAAAATCGTCGTCGTCTTCTAGAACACTATCAGTCTTTGCCTGTTCACCGAGAAGTTCTCTTTCAAGAAATTTCAATTCTGTTTTGCCTGGTGGTATTTCTCCTATAGCTGACGTATCGAAAGGATCAACATATGTGATCTCTTCAACTGGTGCGATGGGTGGATCGATTAAACTCAAATCACTCGTTGAACTACTTAACAAATCCTTGTTAGTTACATTACTACTTTCCTCAGTTTTGGGTAAGCCTGTTTCGTAGTCTCTGTTTAAGCCAGCTGGATCAGTAAGCGATATAGAAACCGTAGAAACTGGTAAATCTTCTAATTCTTTCTCAATGAATTTGAGTTCAGTTTTGCCAGGTAATATATTATCGGCGAAAGTAGTGTCAAAAGGATCCTCTTCGTCGACAAATGTTGCTGCTTCGAAGCTAGCCTCGATGATCTCACTTTGGAAATCTTTAGCTTCTGGTTCCTTTTCACCAAATGGATCTTCGGCTTCCTCGAGACGGATCGGATTATCGATGGGTTCGTTTAAATCAAATTCAGCATCATCCAAATCAGGGATCTCCTCTAAAATCGTCTTTTCCTTAAGCAACTCGAATTCTGTGATGTCAATGGATTCTTTAGTTTCGGTTGAGATTACTTCAGTTTCTTGCGTGTTTACAGGCGTGACAGGTTTCGGTAATACCGGAGGTAACTTCGTTAGATCAATTGGTATATCCGGCAGATCGGAATCGTCATCTAAAAGTGATTTCTCAACTTCGATTGGCTCAGCAACACCTTCAGGAATAATTCCACTTTCGACCTCGTCAAAATCGTCCAGCAGTAAATCCTGTTGTACGACTGATTTCTTTTTACTTTTAGGCGGTAATTTACATGTACTCACATGATCGACCCTACCGGAGAGAATTTCAACAGCATTACCAAGACTGACTAATTTGTTGCCTTTACTGTCGACTGTTTTGAGTACTTTCTCAGCGTTAGTAGTATCGAAAGGATCGTCGTCTAAATCTTCCTTTACAGGACTATCAGGTATATAGGCTAATTGAACGTCGATATTTTGAAGGACGTCAACGTAGGTTGTATCGAAGATATCCTCGTCTGCTGAATCCTCTTGTTCATCCTCATCATCCGGAACCTCGACAAAACCGTTTTCACTGACAAGCGGCTTTGCGCTTGTTTTGCCAAGTTCACCTTCGACTGCACCAATCTCACCAGGCTCTTTCTCAACGAGATTTCCTTCCTCGTCAAAACCAATCCACTTCTTCGAAGAGGATTTCTTCTTTTTCTCTTTCTTCTGTTCCTCTTCTTCTGTCTTCCTCTCGTCTAACGCTGGCTTCCGTTGGAAAAACGAAACCGATTTGATACGATCGAGATCACCTTGAGTCTTTTTTAACAACGAATCGACACCCGCTGTCAAAGCCTCAAATTTTCGCCACTCGTCGGAGCCAGCATTGCCGGCCGCAGCCGGTTCACCAGATTCCTCGGCTTTCTGCTCGGCCCGCTCCGCTCGCTCCGCACGTTCACGCCGGTAACGCTCGAGTTCTTCCGGATCGAACTCTTCCTCCTCACCCTTCTTACTTTTCTTCGACTTTTTCTTCTTTTTCAATCCCTTGGCTAGCTTGTGCATTCTCTAAGACCTACCGTTTTGCAGGAGAGCCTTCTGCAATCAATCGAAAGATTTTCCTATTTTTTTTTTTCTTTTTTTTTCTTTTTCATAAAAAAAAAGCTTTAAGGTAAAAGATAAAATCGTTTGTCAATAAATTCATTAGTAATTATACAAGGTCACACTTACAATAGTTCATTATTTACTATTATTTTCTCAGAGTTATAAACAATATTGTAAAATGTTAAAAGAACGATATGTTTCTGGATTATGTGTTTAGTTGTAAGATAATCAAAAGTGATTTGAAAAAGTAAGATAATCGAGAAAATTATAGGAGAGTTATTGAATCGCCGACGATAGAACGAGTCGATCGATAGCCGTACCTCTCGGAAGCTTCCTTATTTCGTTTCCAAGCGCCCAGTTAGCGACAATAAAATAAGACGAAAGAAACTGAAGAAGGAAGAAAAAATAAAAATTGTTCAATCTACGAACGTACTCCCATGAACGACTGAAAGATTTCAACTGATCTCGAAACGAAAATACGAGACACGATCTCATTCTCTGTTGATATTATTTAATAAGATTATCTTTGCAGGTCAGATGGATTTAAATTTTAATAACAAGCATGTACACGTCGAATTTCATTATCGAACAGATACAACATGTTTCTTTTAAAATAACGAAGTAAATTCTTGTTCGAGCGTTCACAAGCCAATTTTAAAAGTTCATCATAAACAAATTTGATCGATAGCTACCATTAAAACGATCATTTAATTTATCTCAAGACGTGATTTATTTCAATATCACTATGCCGAAACAACAAAATTTTATCGTAAGCTATAACTAATATTTCTATATAGTCAGCACGTGAAAGATTCTTTAAATAAAATTATGATCATTCCATTTGATTTCCGTATTCGATCGTATGTGTCGAAGTTGTTAAACGAAGAAAAGCAATTAGTAGATCGATTTCATTATAACGAGTGGATTAATTTCTTGGAAGATGAAAACATGTTCGAGATAACGTGTTCGATATTATATGGTGAAGTTAAAATTTGTTTTATGTGCCAACAAACCCTTCTTTACGAGCACAAGCACCGACACGGGTCACAGAGTCGCTTCGCACGATAGCGCACATTCAGTTAAGTCCTACGGACACTTATATACAAAGACACATACACACGTAAACGAACATTGTAAGTCCACGTGCCTTGAAAAAAATTGAATCGATAGACGAAAGAAGAATAAGGGCATCGTGACTTCTCCATAGCAATAATGAGATCCTTAAATGTTATGAATTTAAAGTTTCCTTTTATTTATTTCAATTAGGTGTATATAATAAATTATCAGGTAACACTTTCTAACACAAAATTCGAATTAGATACTCATGATACCGGATATTTTCAATAAACTTTTCAATCCATCGTCTTTATTCGTAACCTACGAAATAAATATAATAATTGTCTAATCGCGCGTGTCACGTTACAAGACGAATCGAGAGTATCGATCACGTGTATTCGTTGCATTATAGACAAAAGACGATTCCCAAGCTGGTCTAGCTCGATTACCTTCGCACCCTTCTCAATCAAAATCTTACCATCGATTCACTTTTCATACTTACTTACTCGATTGAATACTCGTTACAACGAGGAAACTAATTATTAATACTATTTGTCTGACGTAAAAAATTACGCAATAATTTTCCTGAATTTCCTTCGTATTTTACAATTGAGAAAAATAAGGTCCATTATATCCATCTTCCTTAATACTGAAAATAAATATTACCTAAAAGTTTTTATATTGAATTAAAATGATTCGTATGGTTGTCTATATCATTGATTACAACTGTACATTGATTTGTTTCGAACTTAGAACACTAAATAAATTAATTAATTAATTAACGATTAACCCGTATATTTTACTTATTGAATAATGTAAATTTATAAATTATACCGATACACTGAACTTTCATTTCGTATTTATAAAGAGAATCATCAAATTCTAATTTTGTTTTTTGTCATCCAATTATACATAAGTTATGTATACAAATGAAAACGACGAAATTTAAATGGAGGACGATTATAAATTAAGAATGCCGCCGAATTCCGTTGTCTTTTGGTAAACATTCATGAGCATGAATCATCTCGACGAAAGATATATGTGAATGAGGGCAGGAAGAATGAGGGAAAAAAAGGAACCGACAAAATCGACTTCGTCTTATATTTAGACGTAGTCTTTACTTATATAGAACGATCGAATATCTTTTCTACATGATGTAACTGAGAAGAAAAACATGAATTTTTACAATCAAATGATAAGCGAATGAAATTAAAACAGTAAAATGATAATGAATTCAAGATACGATGATTATCAATTTAATGGCGATAGTTGCTATGTCAATTATACCCATCATCTTCTAACACATTCATTATCATAAAATCGACTCAAAATTCGTACATGGAACAATTAAAAACTAAGGAAGCCTAATTCCTACCTTCGAGTTTTGTAGTATAGCTAACAAGGAAAGAGCTTGGTTCGCGACACATAATTGACGGAAAGTGGAAGCTCTCAGCGAGTTGATACAATTAACATGCTGCATGACACACGGTGGATGCCTCGACGTCAGCGGTTGCTGAGACGGCGATCAATCCACTGGCTCGAGCCTGGAACGTGTTTCATGGTTCCATCGAGAAAGACTAGCTAACTAGATGGAAAAAAAAGTCTAGAAGATCTCATAGTATATACATAGCCACATATACGCATACGTAAGCAAAGACATACGATGGTTGATACTTACGAGTTGCGCCTCATCAGCCACATCGATAGGGTGCACATTTTTTTCGCGTCATTTCGCAATAAACTCTCCTCTGATATTGACGTTAATGAGAAAAATAATACGGTGTTATTGCACTCGATATTGAATCGGAAGCAAAAGGAGCCGAGATCAGATAGAAAATGTATGTGAAACAGAAAGAGAGAGAGAGAGAGAAAGAGATAGATAGATAGATAGATAGATAGATAGATAGATAGATAGAGAGAGAGAGAGAGAGAGAGAGAGAGAGAGAGAAAGAAAGAAAGAAAGAAAGAGAAAGAAAAAGAGAGATACAGGGAGAAAGAAGTGATCGAACAGAGATGAGACAAACGATGATGACACTTCAACCACCAAGAAGCTCTTTTCTTGTTCTGGAAAAAGATTTGATCGGGTAACGAAATGCAAGGAAGTTCGTACCGAAAGCGAAGGCGACTCACCTCGTACTCTCCTGCGGGCTGAGCTATTTCCAGCATCGATCCGTTTTGCGGAGAAGAAACATGCGCGTACAGGGATACTACGCGCATGTCGTGCGCGTGCCTAACGCCGCTATGATCGCGTCAGTCGACTCACCATTACCCTCGCCCACCCCTTTCGATATCTACTACATTTCCCTTGTTTTAACCCTTGTGATGGGGATAGAAAGACAAGAAGATTGAGCGAGAAAGAGAGAGAAAGAGAGAGAGAGAGAGAGAGAGAAAGAGAATCATGTACTTTGACAAGTACACTCATATCTTCTGAATTAGAAGGATACTTGAAAACTAAGATCAGATTAAAGGTTCGAGGTTGGATATGAAATTTATAGATCGTATAATAATTCATGTCTTCGATGTTTTCTTTCTTCTTATTATTTTCCTTTTTTGTTAATTAAGGATATTGTTTAGATATCAGGAGTTCTTTTTTTTTCGTATAGAAATCAACGATAAAATATTCCACACAAGTCGTCGAAGATTTTAACGTTCTAGGGATAATATCTGGCAAACATTGAACATTTTCCCTGAGGCTATGCCAAGTTTGTTATTGAAGTGAGTTAAATGAACTCACGAAAGTATCAGGGGATGTTATTATTATCTTGGGAAATGCATTAGAAAATGCAAATTGTTTATTTTGTTTTTAGATTAGAAAGAGACTTCGTAGATAATATAATAGAGTTTGTTTTTAATTGGTTTAAATTTTGCAGATGTAACCTTTACATTGATTTATGCATCCATGGTAAAAAAGTGTGAATCATGGTAAGTCATTGTGGTTAAGATTTTTGCCATGATATGGCGCTGTACGTGCAAAATCCATTCATATCGACAATGTATCATTGGATGGTATAATATTATATTTCTTAAAAAGCTATATATGAAATTCTAGTGTAAACCATCGATACATAATTGGTCTGGTAAAAGATATCTACCAATCGTGAGATTTCAGTAACAGTGACTTTTAAACAATGAGATTTCATCCATTAATCTAGATCTGTGAATGGAAATAGGAAGAACGTGAGTTATTAACATAGAACATAATATACAGTACATAATATGTTCGAATATGTACAGAATCCATATCGATTTTATTTTATTTTATTTCAAATAAATACCAAGACCCTCTCTTTCCACATTCAAATACTTTACATACGTACGTGCCTTTAAGGTACAAAGGCGTATTCCATATTGCTCATTGAGAGCGGGTATTTCAATGTTTTCAATATCATCGTCCACCGTCGCTTCGAATAAAACAGTTTAGATGTATTTAGTAAAGATGTACAAAATATACAAAACCATGATCGGTTTTCAAATAAGAAAACTAGTTTTGATTTCTCTAAATCTAGGTTTACCGTATTGCAATCTTTTTTTGTTTTTTTATTTTTTTTTTTGTATTTTTCAATATCCCAAAAGAAAACTACTACGCTCTGGAATACCGTTTTATCGCAATTTTTAAGAATTGTATTTGGAGCAACGTTACAAATGATGCAAGCGAGGATGCCGTCTTTCTTTTGTTTGCATCGTAATCTTTCCTCATTCTCTCTTCCTTCTTAGTCTCATCCTTCCTTCGCCTACTTTTTCTTCCATTCTCTCTTGAGATTCTTAGAAGCATTGTGCCGGTGACTAATGCGTGGTGCTTTCTTTGTCACGTTGAACGTTAGCACGGTACTGTTTTACGCTTATGATTACTGCACACGTCACGATTTTGCCTTTATTCTTATCTTTCCCGTTACCCATCGTTTTTTCCTTAAATCTCACAATTTTTCGAGCTAAGGAAGAAAGGACACGATCGTTAGTTTTCTATTATCTTTCATTCCATACCTAATACTTTATATCGAATCATAAATTAGAAACGATTTTGATATAGTTAAGAAAGTAGTAAGAGATATTATGATCAGGCAACTAATCGAAGGATTCACGTTCTTCCCGCGCAAGACAAACGCAAGCGGAGTTAGGGTAGTGACTAACTCCGTATAACATCCCCCATATTGATCACACTCAGCATCTCTCTCATTCTCTCCTCCGTCGATATCTCCTTCCACGTTAGAGAAAACGCCTGCGTCTGCGTAACCTATATACGTTCTTGTATGATTTTCAGCAATAACGCCATCATCATCACCATGATCATGATCATCATCATCATCAACATTACTATCATTGTAACCGAAATCTTGTGGCTTATCTCACAAGTATCGTTCTTTATCCTAGTAACACCTTATTCGTTTATGGTAAAATATATATATACACAGTGTAACTATGGTGTACCAAATGGAAACAGATTATTCATTCCCTAGTTCGAACTAGGAATGTTCGAACATCGGCATCGTTCAAGATGAATAACCTCATTCCCATGATCCACATACATATGATGAAAGGAGATACAAAGGATTAAAGATAGGAAGAAGATAAGGAGTCGTCGAAAAGAGTTTCGATGGGAAGGCAACAACTTGCCAATTTCGAAATGATGTCGCTAAGCTTGAAATGTTCGCCAGTGTGTTCCTCGTGTTCACAGGTGGATAAGAATCGTAAAAGTCTGCCAACGTCATAGTCTTGGGGGTGGTTCGAATAAAACGAAGGTGGCGCTGAACGAATGTGCCAGCTTGAAATTTGAAGACAGGCGTCGATCTCTTTGGTAAGACGCCGTTGGCGTCGCGAACGGACGACGGCGGCGCTGCCGCCGTCACCACCACCATCGTCATCGTTATCAGCCAACAGCACCACCAGAGAAGCTGGATACTATCAGACATAGAGCAGTGTCGGCACCGCTGCGCCTGCTTTACGTGGTTATCGCGCACGATTTCGCGCACGATGTCGACGTACTCGAAGGACTTCGCGTAAGGGTAGAACGCGGAAGAAGATAATTTCCGCTTGCGAGTGCGTGTCCCGGTGAATAAAACAGTGACGATCCTTTGCTAAGAGTAGTAGTCAAATTAAAAAATTTCATATATATAGAGAGAAGTGCCAACGGAAGAAGAAAGCGAATATTCTCCGTAATCACCGAAAGGATTCTGGACGAAAATCCTTCTCGTTTTTTTTTTTTTTTGAAAAAGAACAATTCGTGCGAAACAAACAAAGAAAGAAAATTCTAAACACAGAGTTTTTTGTCGGACAAATCTTTAAAGACAAGAAACGTCTTATATTTGAATGTGTAATGAGTTTGAAGTACATCTTATCAATGTAATTTACTCGCTTGCTTGATCTTGTCCTAATAGGAAGAAATGATGAACGTGAGAAGGCGATAAGAAGGAAAGCACAAATTTGTGCTGGTGTTTTTCAGACGGACAGATGCAACGAATACGAGAGAAGACGAGATGGCCGAGGCGGCACCGAGAACGACGTTATCGTCCTTCCTCGAATCAACGAACCATCCTCGTGATCCTTCGACTAGATCGTGAACTCCCGCGACTTTTTCCTATTCAAATATTTCGAAAGAAAGATATCATCGTAAGGATGTAGGCAGGCTCGAGTTCAGGCCCTGTCGTGGCCGAGTTTCCTTACGCGATTCTTTCTATATATATATGTATATGTATGTATATATATATATACATATATATATATATTTTACTATAATGTAAGTATGTACACGTTCCGAACATACGAAAAAAGGATCATAAGGTCGGAAAGTGGAAAGATCGTCGAGCGTGTCAAAGCCGCTCCCACAAAAATCTCTCGAGAATATAGGCACGATCCTTCTACTCGATCGTCCTACTTTTTTCTCTCCCTCTCCCTCTTCTCAAAGCATCCGTGCATCTCGGTGCATCCCAGTGCATCTCAGTATCCCAGTGCCCGTTAGATTGTCGAAGGAGAATAAAAAGAAGAGTGGTTAGCGTTCGTAAAAGAAGTGGCCGGTCTCGACGTTTAATAAGCGGGAAAAAAGGGAGGAAAGCAAAGAGGGAGGTCTCCCGATCAACGAGATATGAAAATGCGTGCGAAAATAATAAAAGGCACTACACGTGACAACGTCATTCTTCTCGATGACGGTATGATAACCCGAAGCCGATGACACGATCGTCGGAGTGCCGTGATAAGTGTTAGTGGCTTAACGTGTATGTCGTACAGCGTATACGTAGGATGTTGTTCCTGGAAGTTGTCCAATAGTCCACGAGGAGAAAGATAGCAACAGCGAAAATGGTGGATCTAGAGGGGTACATCATTATGTTGGCGAATAAGAACGGGGAGATGAAGTTATATGGTACGTAAATTGTTCGTGGTCAGATTTGTGTATTTTCAAGAGCGTGGAAGGATGGAAGAGGAGGGGAAGGATATTCATTGCTCGTTAAACGTTTGAATATTTATCACGGTTAAACGCTGATGGATCGTCGTACTAATATTATGATTTTGTCGTATCAAAGCCTATGCGAAATCCACGTACATACATACGTACATGTATACATATATATATATATATATATATATATATATATATACGTAATCATCGATGAATGTCAACAGATTCGTTACGATCGAGCATAACGTCCGATAAAAAATGACTATCCTTGGCTGTTAATAGAAAAGTAAACGGTCCGAAGGACTTCTTTTTCCAAATAGTCGAGTTAAAGATAACCTTGGGATCCATTTGTAAGCATCACTTAACGGAGATAAAATTGTAACACGATAAATATTGTAAGGTGTCGCTAAAGAAGGGATCTCGTTTATTTTTGGTCTCTTTTATTTCTAATTAGTATCGCATATTACTACTCTTTTTCTCTCTAATCATTATGTGATGAAGTCGAAATTGATTTAAAGATTTTATAGATTTATCGTCTTACGTAATGTTACGTTCATTCGTTTTTCAATAAAAATTCTACTTTCTTATTATCTAATAACGCTAATCGCTTCATGTTTTATGCTCAATGACAACAACGATGACGACTTGTACCTTGCGTTCTACGTTGTTGCTTGATTTATCGCGTGCTTCGTAATGGTATAACTATAACTAACGTAAACACAGACGTCAATGGATCATTCTGACGATACGTCTCGATCCGACAGGTTCTCGTGCGGATAACGCGGACAGTTTGGAATTCGACGATGAAATTCTCCAAGTGAACGGCCGTACTCTGCAAAATGCAACCTACGCGGAAGTCATTCAGTACATACACCAGGTAATTATCTAATTTTCAATACGTTATTTAATCTTCAATTCGTATCTCATTCTTTATTTTCATTTGAAAACAATCACCAACTTAGAAACATATGTAACGAAATTTATATATATATATATATATATATATATATATATAAATATATATATAAATTTCGAATTATTTATATTAAAATGATACAGGCCAATTGAATGATATTCGATCTTAAATATAATTCTCTTTATAGTGCATCAAATCACGCACGATATCTCTTCGATTACGCAGAAGGAAGGAGAGCCGGATCGGTGAGTAATACAAAAGTCACAGAATTATTTTTTAATCTCAATAATAGTATTAGTATTCATAGTAACAATAATAATAACAATAACGATAATAACAATAACGATAATAACAATAATAACAATAATAACAATAATAATAATAATATGAATGATAATAAAGATCTATCGTGATGATGAAAAGTGTTGGAATAAATTCACGCAAACTCAAATAAAATAAGCTATAACTCTTCTCACTGAAAATAAAGAAAACAAAAGACAATTTTCGTACGAATACTCAAAATTCGCATATTTTATTGAACCTTCTTGATGAGGGAATATCTTGAACGTTGAGAAGCTTGAACAAGAGAGAAGTTGGCCGAACAGAGCTTTAGATTTTGGTTCACTAGCGAAAAAGAGAATAGAAGCGAGCAACGAATCGATAACTTCTCGAAGAGAGAACACAATAGTTCTCGGAGAATATATCACCTTTAAGGTTTCGTCAGCTTCTCTCTCACTCTCTGTCTCTCTCTCTCTCTCTCTCTTTCTCTCATTCTATCTCTCTATCCATCTATCTCTCCATTTCTCTTTCTTTTACTTTTCTCGTATATCTACGTTGCACCTATTCAAAAAAGCTCTCAAGAACTTTTCGAGATATTCCAAGAACATTGAAATCTCTCAACTAACGTCCCGTTCGATAAGATGACGAACACACGTAGCTACGTGCTCGGATGAGAAGCCTTGTTCTAAGCCTAGTAGAAAATTTATTTCTATCCTGTCGTTTTATAAAGAATCGTGCACCGAAGATAAGACTAGATAGAAGCCCAAAATGTCTTTTCTCTGATGTTGACGCGAGCGATCGCCTCTCTTCTTTAAGAAGGATACAAGAAATGACCTTTTTTATTCACCCCTTCTCTGTCTCTCTCTCTCTCTCTCTCTCTCTCTCTCTCTCTCTCTCTCTCTCTCTCTCTTTCTCTAAATACATCATATACATGATATCTCTACGAATCCAATCGAAGATTGGATCCAAATGCTCGATACGCATATAATAAAATATAAAAGAATCCACATTGGCGAATCTTTTCGAAATTTTTCGGAAATTATTCTTACGGTTATCGATAAATCAAAATACGATAAATATTTTCCTCATACGATTCATTTAAAATAAGAAAATATATCTATGTATGCTCTTATTTTTCGTGACGTATATACATACGTTTGAGAGATAAACTTTTTATAATATAATAATACGAAAGTTATAATTTAATACAATTAAATAAAAGTACATTTCAGAGTTTATATAATTTTAACAATTTTAACAATTTAAACAAAGTTGATTAAAAGTTCTAAGTGCTTTTAATGTAATACTACATTTGTGGGTTTTCCAATAAATTCAATATTTACTTCGTGCAATGTTTGAACGTTAGATAGGTTAAAGTAAAACATTGAGTAACGAGACCTAATCTCTGTAAAATTTCTAAAAAATTGTAAAAAATTTTGCTCCACTTATACACATAATAATTTTTCTTTACATAATTTGAAAAACTTTTGATCTTAATAATTCGTTCTTATACATGTGTATGCTAACATCATGCATTCAAATTCTCTGAGATAAATCCAAACACTTTTTCGTTGTTTCCACCCCAACCCTTTTAAAATTCGTTAAACTAAGAAAACGCTGATTCGAACGAAACACTAAAAGAAAAAAAAAAAAAAAAAAAAGAAAAAAAGAAAGAAAAAGACTAAAAAAGAGACCAATACACGTACAGTTCGTTCTTTTTCGTTGCGAGTAGTACAGAAGCGGAACGTTTAACGGTCGCACAGGTGGCGGTCACGCGACTCGCTTTCCTCTCCGCGAAATCGCAGAGCACTTTTACGGAGGCTAGCCGACCGCTTCGAATTCGAAACGACGACGAGATAGAACACAATACAAGTCGTATGCTTCCGTAGCGTTTCGTGCGATTCCGCCGTTCACCAGGTAAATGCCTCAGGTGGCTCGTCAACGAAAGCCTCGTGGAGTAGTGGAATCGAAGGTGTATACTTGGAAGGGGTATATGTAAGGAGTAGGGGTCGAGAACGGAATAAAAAGAGAGAAAGAAAATACTAAACTAAGGAGAGAGGGAGAGAGAGAGAGAAAGAGAGAGAAAAAGAGAGAAAGAAAATACTAAACTAAGGAGAGAGAAAGAGAGATAGAGAGAGAGAGAGAGAGAGAGAAAGAATTTGGCGACGTTGGCAGAGCTCTCATCGAGTTCTCCATCGAATTCTCATCGTAATCCTCGAAGGCCGTGTTCCTCGAGTTCTCGTCCTCGAATTCGCATTATCCTTCCTCTTCTACGTCCTCATTCGAGAAAGGAGATCTCACGCAAGGCGGCTCTCGCCTGCCTGAGACTCAGTCGACTCGCGTTCAGCGTGCCGTATAAGTATACCGATTTTACGTGAGTGAGTGTCAAAAAAGATACCAGGATATACCAGAGTGAAGAAGAAAAGGAATAAAGAGATCGGAATGTATGATCGTTTTCTAATCTCTTTGAAAAATTAAGTGCATTAATACGTGTGTGTGTGTATCTGTGTGTGTCTATGTATGTGTGTGTGTGTGTTTTAAAAATCGTGAGTGCAATGCTAAATTCACGTTTATTCGTTGCTCTTCGAGAGCTTGAATTCAACTTGCTTGCTGCTGCCACGGTGTTCCCCTCTCCTTCTATTTTATTCACCTTCTATCCTTGGATTGCTATACATATGTGTTTCAAACAAGAAGGATAAATCGCTATCGATATCATCCTACGGGTTATTATTTTACATGAATTTGTCAAATCCTCTTTGAAAATTCGACGCTTTAGTAGCCTCGATGTTCCGAATGTGTCGTGGCAACGAATTCGTCCGTTCAACCGGACGAGCGATTTCACGAACGAGCGCAATGGTGTCACCGCTTGATACGCGATAAACGTAACTCGTTTGTACATACGCTGGTTTAAAAATTATTCATTTATTATTTAAAATCGAACGACTATTTTGTATGCTTAATAAAGAGATATGAATTTTTTAATAAATACGAATTAATTGGTATTGTAATAATTGATAATTAGTGTTAGCAATCATTTTTTTTTCAGCTCATTGTTTGACGTACAAACGAATTATTCGATTTGAAATAATGCTTTAATGTGTTCTTTACCAAACGCGTTTAGATTCTTCTAAAATATCATATTGTACTATATATACTTGTAGTGTTTCATAGAGGGAAAACATTTACGTTTATTTGTTTCTTTTCGTCATTTTTTCATCTAGTCATTTATATATTTTTATGCAATACTCGCATAATTAAAAACTCGATCGATTAAAAAAAAAAAAACTTATCGTTAAAATGTCAAGAATCGGTCAATTTTTAATACGCGTTAATTCTCTCAATTCGTTCTTTATGTACGTATACGTAAATAAGTCTGTGTGTGTATGTGTGTATATATATATATATATATATATATCGTGAAAATATTCTATGGACTTATGGAATTAGTTCTTGGTAATTTAAATCAACAGGGAGTGATCGATCAGTCGTATTTAAATAAAGAATAAAAAAGAAGTAAAATGAAAACACGTTACGTTGTTTACTTACTCAAAAAAAAAAAAAAAAAAAAAAAAGAAAAGAAATGTATAATATATAACTAACAATAACTGTTAGGATATATATTAACAAGAATTTAGAACGATCGGATACTTAACGATATAGAATGCAAAAATTTTCGCGGAAAGATACGGAAAGACAAACGAAAGAATATTTTTTAATCTCTCCTGAAGTTATCGTGAATAAAAATCTATAAGAAAAAAAGAAAAAAATGCAATCATACGTTAATATTATTATTTCAAATTAGACGAAAGTTATGCAAATTATTTTTATCACAGTTACACTATATAGATATTACACTGCATAAATATTTACATTACATGACGATTGATAAAACTAACGTTATATCAATCGTCATGTTTTTGAACGATATTCAAACATGCTTATATGGGTTAAAAATTCCAATAAAGTCGAACAAATCTTACACATGCCTATATATGTATACTTTGCTACATAAATGTAATCTATAAAACTCATATTTGTGATGTGAAATAAGCATCGTTTAGATTCTCTGACACAGTATATATGTACATTCATACGTATATACGCACATACATACATATATGCATACATACATGCATACATATAATCGCTCGTCGTTCATTTTATCACAAGCCAGAACGACTTTTGATCTTTAAGTGGTTCTAAGAAATCGTTGGAAGGAAAGAGCAGGTAGTTAGTCGTTTTCATTACTTATTCATCGATCGATAGTTGAAGTCTTTATATAAATGACGAATATTCACCAATCATCTGTACTTTTTTTTTTTTTCTTATTCGAATATTGTACCATTCGTATCAAATATCTTAGTCTTACGTTTTTCTCTTTCTATTTAGATACTTTTATTTCGACACAGTCTATTTTTCGCATCAATTCAAATTATTTATACATTTACTTATCCTGTTTTATTCGCGTAACGATACGCTATTACGAAACGATAAATTTGTGTTTCCTCTCTATTTGTCTCTCTTCCTCTCTCTCTCTCTCTCTCTTTCGAAAATCATTGCATTTGTTCGAGGTTTAACAGCGCGTACCGTCACGACGACAAATTCAACGAATGTTTCTTCCATTCTCTCGAGTACGATAGCTTTTATCGTCTCTCTCTCTCTCTCTCTCTCTCTCTCTCTCTCTCTTTCTCTCTCTTTCTTTCTCTTTTTCTTTCTCTGTCTCTTGTACTATCATCGAATTTTTCTCAAATATTTCTCTTCCATTTCTCTCTCTCTCTCTCTCTCTAACCCTATTTAATTTCTTTTTATTATATAATTGTAAACGAAAAATTGGCATGTAGCGATGAATCCCTTACGGGTAAACTATCGTTATATCCAAAGGAATTCGATGCCGCTGCAGTATTCGAAGGCGAGAAAGCTGATCGCGATTCCATCAAATGGAAATCGACTTACGTTTGCTT
Organism: Vespa mandarinia; assembly: GCF_050613455.1. NCBI lineage: Eukaryota > Metazoa > Arthropoda > Insecta > Hymenoptera > Vespidae > Vespa > Vespa mandarinia. The sequence continues at coordinate 5,599,895 of NC_140810.1, read as the reverse complement.
CCGAGGCGAATCGTTCGAAAATATTTACGGAATACGCAGCGGAACGCGTATACGTAATCATTATATATTGTTCTGAAATCAAAATGAAAGAAAATGAGAAAAATGAAAAATCTATCCGAAAAACGTATCGTATCACGTCTACATGCTTTGTGTTCCATAATTAATAATTAATAATTGATCGATTCGATCTGGTTAATTAAGAAAAAGTATTCCCACGATTCATTGCTCGTCGAATAAAAGATGCTTGATAACTCTTAAATGGCAGCGGCAAACAATAAACAGACGTTTCTACTTTGATCAATGAGTTTACGTTTTCTATGATCTCAACTTTTGTTTTTACGTGTGTAAAAATAAAAATGATATAATCAAACTTATACATCATAACTTATGCTTAGGAAACATTAATTTTCAGATACAAACTGGGAATTAATTTGTGACGAACAAAAAGAAGGAGAGAGAGAGAGAGAGAGAAAAAAAAAGAAAAGATTAAAATAAAAAATGAAATAAGAATATACGAGTGCGTAACTTAAAAATTATATATGATGCTATAAAGAGTTAATGATTTGTAAGTGATAACGAAATTTGCACGAATAATGTCTAAGGTGGATCGCGTTAACGAGGAAAAAGGAAAAGAGACTGACCGATGTTTTAGCGATAATTTGCCCGTACGAGGACGAGCGAGAGTAAACGCGTAGGAAGGTGGTATCCTCGGCAGGTTTCGTCACGGTGCTGCGAGTGAGGAACGTTCTCTTCGTTTGCATTCTATGCACATGTATACGATCATCATCGGATGTTACATACACATATAAAACATACATATATAAAACGTTACGAACGAACATATTCCGTGTATCTTTCATTATGTGTCGATCCTGTGTCCGTGTCTGTGGTTCGAGTGTATCCTGAAGTCGTAAAGTGACGATATTTTGTGTTTATTTTCTTTTTTTATCTTCATCGTTATTTCTCATATGATAATGTGCCAAGGTGAAGCGTGGAAAACAGTTTTTTTTGTCACGGATTTTTCAACGATAGCGAGGAAGAACCGGCAGAGGGGACATCGTGGAAAAAGTAAATTATAGTAACAGAAAAGTCAGAGCTACCTAGATCGTGTAGGATTTACTACACGATCCTTCAACGGAAACGAGCAAGTGAGTTTGTACAGTCATATAATAAACGTACAATCTTTTTTTCTTCGAGGAATGTAAGCTTGAAAAACTTTCAAACTGTTAATTCAAATGACTTCTTTCGCTTTCTTATTTTCTTTTTCTAAATCATCACTTCAAGATTCGATCGTAAAAAAAAGCTTCTCCGTGAACGATCGCTTAATCGCACGATGAATCTCTCAGGACTTCCTACTTTATTCTTGCTCGTCATAGTGGATGACCTTGAAAACCAGGAAAGTTTAATAACGGTGATCGAAACACTCAATTCTACCAGAATCGTAATGTCGACTGTACTTTTTGTGGTTTAATCAAATGACCACGCATTTCTTTGTTTTAAATGACTCACAGCTGTTTACCAACGATCACGATGTAAGAGTGAAATTTTGAAACTAATGAAATATTCTAGAAATTTCTATGATATTATTACAATCGTGCTTAATGATCCTCTATTTGATATATTCATCTTTATGAGATAACACACAATGTCCTTCGTTGTGACTTTACTATCGCTTACTGTTAACGCTTTGATTATTATTCATTGATTATTCATGTCCTTCGATGTATAGGCTAAACAATCGGATATTTGGCTGCACAAATATATGTGAAATATTTGCGCGTAAATATGTACATATCTGGGAAGAATCGAAACAAACGAGACGACATATTTATATTTCATGATTCTTCCTCTTTCAAATATTATATAAAATTAAGTTTCTATTTGGAAAATAAAAGAAAAAAAAAATAAATTACAAAAAACGAATGACATTTCGACAAGAACAGAATATAAATTATCATCGAAATTTATTTTAGTGTCAATACCTTCGTGAACGCAGATATATATCCAGTATAAAATTTATAATCGAAGAGTCACAGAATGACGTAGACATGCGTACAAACGAGAGATAGAGTGGGAGAAGAGCGAAACGGAGTCAAGCGCTTTCGCATACGATCCTTGAAATGCACTTTCTATGTATGAATATTCGACTCTTGGAATAATCGTCACGTTCGAATGTTAAGCATGTCTTTCTGTCTTTGTCTCTCTCTCTCTCTCTCTCTATCTATCTATCTATCTATCTATCTATCTATCTATTTATCTATTTATCTATCTTTTTCTATCTCTCTCGAATTTTTCGAATTTTGCTTAATTCAATTCTCAAAACTCCGACTTACACAAAATTGTCATACATATTAGAATATAATATACGTATACGTCTATGATTTGTAATGAATTTGTATATTTGTAAAACAAAATATTTTACATGTTTCTTCTGTGTCATTTCGATGTGTAATAAATAAATAAATATAATAAGCGTATATTATAGTTATAAACAAAAGGAAAGATAAGAAATGAAAATTCAGTAAATATATTTATTGTTATAATAATCGATCTCAACTATTTAGAATAATACAAATACTCCTGTTACGTTTCGTACAATTTAAAAGGGAGAGAAACAACATAACTGTTTTTCCAGCTGATCGTTTCATATTCTCGTGATTTTTAAATAATAGACATTTGACATCCTGCGGATATCCGTACGTTAGGGTGCGATATCACAGCGTGTATCCGTCGAAATGAATTCGTACGAACGAAAACGTGACGTAGTAAAACGATTTCTTTTTCCACGTTCTGATTTCAAAGAGACTCCAACAAAATCGGCGTGAATTTTAATAAGTGAAAATTTCGAGAACCATCAAGAAAAGAAAACGGAGATGTTCGTAATGATTCAGTAAAGAGTGCTCCATATCTAGACTCTTGACGTACATATAAACATATACATATGTATATATATATATATATATATATATACATATATATGTATAGATACATATGTATCTGTAGTAAAGACTTATACAGTTAGAAAACTGGTTTTCGTCTTCTCTCGCATCAAGCGATTCTATTCGTATGATCGAAGTCTCGCGTGTAGCGGGACCAGGTCAGTCCGATGACGACTCTATACTTAACCATTTTTTTTTCTTCATCTTTTTTTACTTTTTCTTCTTTTTCTTCTTCTTCTTTCCTTTCCTCTTTATTTCAAACAACATCAACAAAATTGAACGATTTCCTAAGTTAGCCTAGTGACCAAGAAGGAAACCACATCTCTAATACTGCACCGTTCAATCGTTACTACTTTGGCAAAGGGATAGGCAACGAGTGAATTAAAACTTTTTAATAGGATAGTCGTGTAGCTATCAGGACCACTAGATTTGCATTTCGAGTGAAAGACCGATAGCGGCTAGTGGACTGTATAAAGTTGGTTCGAACTTTAAGATCGATTAGAACGTTCTAATTTCTACCTTTGATCTATCTATCTTATTATAATAGAAAGAAGAATAGAATGATAATAAAGCATGATCAGAAAATATGCAGTTCAATATTGTAGATTTTTTGTTTTTAATTCAAAAAAGAATTCGCAAACATTAATTTTTCGATATTAATTTAAACGGAAAAAATGAAATGACACTTAAAAAATATGCATATATGAGTACGAAGTTATATGATGTTATAAAGCAGCGTCTTTCAACCTTTAGGTCATAAAGTTCAACACATTTGTTTATAATGGTAACATATAAATACAATTTTTAAGTGACCTCAGTCACCATATATTATTTCAAAAATACGAATTTTACAAAACATTTTACAAGAACGTTCTATAAATCCCTTACAAATTAATTACTTTTCTCGTTATTAAGTTTGCTTTGTCTTAAAGTAGTAATCATAGCTAATTAAAAAATTAACATGACCCATAGGTTGAGAAACTCTGTTATAGAGGTCTAAAGAAAACATAATAGATCGTACACTCATGATTGCATGAAAGATCAACAAAAATAATCAAATCTTAGAAAGAAAATTGTACAAACCTGATCTTCGATAAAATCTTACTTCGATGTAACTAGCTCATAGTCACGATCGGTTGGACGACATAAGTCTATAAAAATCGAACCAAAAAGCAAATGATTGCGTTAGGTACGTTGAACTGGCGTTCGTTGGTGGTTAATTTTTATCGGCTATGCCAGCGACTAGTTCCAAATATAAACCGTGTTTCGTGTATGCGACGCGCTTCGAAAGCGCTCTCAGATGTACGCCTTCCTCTTTGAGCTTCGTCTCTCCGCCAGCGAAGAGTTTATTTTCTAGTCTCGTGACACGTGCGGAGACGACTGCTGCTGCCGAGCTACATCCGTGCTTACCTCGACAGACAGACAGAAAGAGAAAGATAAAGGGGAAGAGAAATAGAAAGAGAGAGAGAGAGAAAAATACTCCAAGGGGACTCTTTTCTCTCTCTCCATCCTTTTTTCTCTGCACTCTCAAGTTTTATCATCTCGCGTAGCTCTTCCACTGTCCCTGTCTAACTTGTGGAAAAGAGCTTTTTCGAGTATCCTCTGCAAGAAAACGAAATACAATTGAAGTGTGCCTCACTCACTCACTCTCTCTCTCTCTCTCTCTCTTTCTCTCTCTCTCTCTCTCTTCTACATGCTCCTTCTCTCTCTCTTTCTCTCTCTTTCTCTTTTTTCTCTCTCTTTATCTGCCTCTTTCTCTCTCGTTCTCATCTTCTTCCTTCTAGTGACTCCAGATTTTTTGTTTAAATGGTGACGAACAGCATTAGTTCAACGACGAATAGCGGTCATTTAAAGTGACGGGAATGAAAATACGTCGTGTACGTGGTTACTTTCTTCACACTCGAGAAGAAGAAGAAGAAAGAATAATCGTTGTGACCTTGAATCCATTGCCGAGGAACGACGGTGCAATTTTATTAGCGCGTACTACAGAGCACTGTAAAAGCATCTCGAAAGGGAGGAGAACAAAGAGGAGGCAGTTTCGATGTCGGTAGTCAGGTCGTTTCGCGAGAAATTAATTCGCTCTACTTGCTAGAAATCTTTACTGGGGTTATACTCGATGTATGTTATTAGGATTACTTTATGTATGTAGATTTTAACGTATGTTCGTTTGACTTCGATCGATTGTGCCAAGTGTTTTTTTTTAAGAAAAAACTAATAGAAAGGGAAAGAAAAAGAAAATCAGTTGATAAAGATAGAGATTGTTTCGTCGGTATTTTTAATTTCCAATTTTAAACGAATCGTCACAATCATTTTTCTAGAGATACGATAAAATAATATTTCGAAGCTTATCAAATCGAATATTTTAAAAGAGAAAGAAAGAGAGAGAAAAGGGCTTAGTTCGTGAGGACTTCATAAAAGTCACGATAAAGAGAAAACTTTGAGTGGAAATAAAAGCTGTGAGAGATAAAGAGATAAAAGTGTTCACGTGAAGAGTTCTATGCTAATCAAAAAGAAAGTCTAATCTTCGAGAAGGATTACTTTTGTGAGATAGTTTGACCCTCTTTTTCACTACTCTTCTTTTCTATCCTTCGAAATGTCAAAGTTCTTTCGCAAATTCGTTTTTTGCGGCTGTTCTCGTTCGCACAGCGATAATCGATCGAATATCGCAAATGATTCCACTCTCGACGACGTTTCGAAACTTGTACCGTCCTCCTCGTCCGATAATTGTGCCGAAGAGAGCAACGATTTAGCAAGACACTTCGATTTATCTAGTATTAAGTTTATCGACGACGAGGATCCCGACGATGAATTGTTTTTCATGAAAAACGGTACAAAATAGATTCTTTTCCTTTTTTTTTTTTTTCATTCTCATCTGATCCGAACATTTTTCGATTTTTATTCGAAATTTTCTTATGAACAGATTATTATTATTAAATAAAAGGGATACGTAACCCCCTGGAAAATGCTTCGATCGTAAAAAGAGTAATTGAATCGATGCTTTCGTTTTGTCGATCGTGTAACTATTAATAGTAGCTTGTTGGCACCTCCTATGCCAACTATTTTTCTTTTATCGTCGGACACTTTCGAAGTTCGAATAATTGATCAATCGAATCACCTAAATTCACTCATTTACATTTATTTCAACGTCATAGAAATGAATATCGTTTGTTAACCGATTTATCAATGTACCCGGTAGTTCGTTACGCACGATTAATTATCCGCGCAACGCGATAGAACATAATACAGGGCATTTTCGCTGTAATTAACTTGTTGAATTCTTGCTAGAAGAGCTGGATGGACCAAATGCTGTACGGATACGAGACGGTTGGGTTATCGCTGTCGAAAGGTAAGAAGATATTTTATACATATTTAAATCTTTATATAATAAAAATGATAAAATTGAAATGAAAGTATAGAATTAAAATTTGCAATATAATAATATCGATTAATGATTCAATGAAAAATTTTATTAGCCGGTTAATGGATGATATAGTTTTTGAAAAATTTGTAAAGAAAAAGACTTTATTAAATAAATATCATAGAAATAATGAAAAATTTATATTATTAAAATATCTTTGAAAAATATGTAATAGAAAACTACATCGTTACACATGTAACATTGCACATTTAACAACATTAAGCATTATAATATATTATGATTTCGAAACAATGCATTTACGGATTAAAATAACTTAATTTAAATACCATGAATATATGCAAGAACTTTCATTTGGTATTCTCTATAATCTATATATTATATTAAATCAATATATAAGTTATTGTAAACTCACCGATAACCTATTTATTTATTAGGTTATTAGCTATTAACAAGATTCTTTGCATAAAAAATAAAAAGAAAAAAGAGAAAAATGACAAGAAACTCGATCGATTAAAATATACCAACAAATAGTACGATATAATAATACGTAACGTCTAACTATTCGTCCTTGTAAACTTCGCTGTATAAAATCTTAACTACATAAAACGAATGTGTAAGAACATAAACATGCTAATACTAATGTATCTTTTCGCAGAGGCGTAAGAGAAAGGTTGAAAGAGCTCGCTGCCCTTAGAAGCATCCAGTTACGGGATATCGAAGCCATATTAGATCATCAGGTAGGTGGATCACTTTCAACAAGAGTTATATATTTTTCACGATATCAATGATTTTTACTTTTTGAGATTGTAATGAAATATGCATGGAGCTTATTTATGTAAACGTAAACACCAAAAAGAGAGAGAGAGAGAGAGAGAGAGAGAGAGAGAGAGAGAGAGAAAGAAAGAAAGAAAAATATTATACATATGTAAACACACGATAATTCGTCCTAGCTCGCGTTTTTGTGATGATACGTACAGTGAGATTTTCTCAGGGAAAAGCCGTACAAAAATTAATTTCAAAAATGTTGCGTAAGCTTTACAATTTTAATCATTCGAGATTATTGGATGTGCGAGAAATAATGTATCAAATTCTTTTTTTTTTCTTTTTCTTTTTTTTTCATTCGAACTCCGACGAAGTAATAAACTATATCAAAAATCCTATGAAACATTGTACAATTAACGACGATTTTTGTTGTATATTCCAAAAAGTTATGTACATTTTTGCTATATAGAAAATATATTCATTTTCGAACAGTTTTATATTTTTATCATATATATTCGTATATTTAATATTTGAAGGTAATAAATTCAATCATTTTTTTTTTACGATTCTAAGATTTAATTAACGATTTTTTTTATAATATCTTATGGTATCCCATGCTTATTCTTATATCATTATATTTGGTAAAGTTTTGTGATTACAATGCAATAAAAAATCAGTACCGAATGCATTTTAATTGAAATTTCAAAGCTAATTTAGTTAAGAATTGCAATGATTTAATTTATTGACGCTGATTATAATACAATTGACATATAAAATTAAATTAATATTGAAAGTTATATCGAGTTGTCGTAAAATTGATACACAAAAATTTCCTATATATACTGCAGAAATATATGTACAATTGTATTCGTGATACTTTATGAATCCCACAGTTCATAAAATATTAATTCTTGTACTACTGAAATGGTTGAAAATACGATTTGGCTGATTGAATTATTCTCAGAAGGTAGCAGAAATGAGAAATAAATCATTTCGTGTGTAATAAACATTTATTTAGTTCTGACTTCCTTTTGTCTCTTGTAATAAGATTAATTCGGGGAAAGAAAATGATGTCATTTTTGAGAAAGAAAACTCTAGATTTGCTTCTTCCTCTTGAATTTATACCTATCAAAGATAACGAATTAATACTATATAATATATTAAAGAAGAGATATCTGAGGGAGAAACTTTGAATGAATCTTCTAACGAAAATTAATTGTATTGTAGTAATTAGAAAATGTTCTTAAAGGGATATACTATTGTAAAGTGCGTTTTTTAAAACAATTTTCGGGATTTTTTTTTTTTTTTTTTTTTTTATAAAACAGCTATACAACTTTTTACGTCAAAATTTGCTTTATACAAATGCTTATTCATATATATTAAGAAAGAGGAATGATTCAAGTTTGTGATATTGCATTCGTTAAAAAAAAAAGCGACTTCCTACGCGACTTTGACTGTTCTTCTCACTTGGAATGAAAAAGAAAAAAAACATAATATATTTCTTAATTAGGACTATTTTAACTACAGCGGATATAAAAATGTAAAGAAAAAAAAAAAACGATAGCTGAAAAAATAGTGGACTAAAAAAAATATAAGAGAAGAAAAAAAATGTTTGATTAATTCTGATGCAGGCTACAATAAAATATGCACTGAAGAAAATTTGAAGCCAATCGATCAAACAGCTGTTAAGTTATGAATTTTGTCTGAATTTTGCACTACAAATATCTCACTGTGTAACGTGCAGAGAGGTGTATGAAATATGTATAAAAAAATGGAAAAAGAAAAAATAGGTTTTAGAAGAAAAAACTTTTCAACTATAAAGTATAATGCGTTAGTGTAGAAAGCGTAGACGATCGATCGTATTGACGTATCGGAAAAATAGGTACACTTTTGCACACGTCATATGATTGTGTACATACATGTACATGTATCTGTTGTGTATGTGTGCGTTATGTGTGTGTGTATATATATATATATATATATATATATATATATATATATATATATATTATTTATGTGTACCCTTGCCCATGCTACGGAACATGAATTTCGTCTTATTAGACCCAATACAGTGATGTCGAGATAAATTTATATATGGTGACAATGTATATATGTAAGTACATATATACATACATACATACATACATATATGGTTTATCGGGCAACGATCAATCCCCGTTTTCTTTCTTAACGTCGAACGTCACAAACGAAGCTATAGGAGGTGCGATCACTGTCATTAAAAAATATAAGAAAAAAGAAATTTATCGACACTTGACCATTTTGTAAGTAGGGTCGTCTATGAAATGTGGAATGCGAAGGTGAATATGCGAACGTGCTGTTTGCGTCAAGTTGTAATTACGATTACAAAGCCGTTGCGCTTTGCTCGAGGCTAAGCCACCTACCATCAACTATTACGCTTCAGGATTTTTATTTTTTTTTTCTTATTTTCAATTCTTATATTTTGCTGCGGTTTTTCTTTAGTAAATATGCATATATTTATGTATGTAGATATATATATATATATATATATATATATGCATACATGTATGTATGTACGTATATTTGTATATATCTATGTATATATGTATGTATGTATATATGGATGCGCCATGTAGGGGTTATAAGCTTCTCCCGTGACGCGTATGCATATATGTACATATATACTTACATACGTATGTATATATATATATATGTGTGTGTGTGTGTGTGTATGTTTGTGTCTCATTAATGATGCTCATTAAATGTCTTCGAATGATCGATATCTAAAAGTTATCATAGTTTTATATCACTATCGTACTTGGATCGTATTTTGCGTCATCCGTTTCTCTCTTTTTCTTTATCTTTCTCTTTCTCTTTCTTTTTCTCTTTCCTTTCTCACGAAAATGATAAATTATTCATAACGGACTATTTTAATTCCGCAGATAAACGAGACTGGCGCATCCACGAGCGAGGAGAGCACGAGAAAAGATGTAACAAGTAATCAGGTCACCGTGACCCTCGCGGATGAGTAAGTACTTCTCGAGATTGACCGTCTTAAATTCTTTGCGAAACGAAGAAAGTTCTTTTCTGATTTTATCCTTTAAGCTGAGTGAGAGTAGCCTTTTTAGGATTTTTACTTCGAAGGATACTTTTCAATGATCTTTTGATGAAATCATTCGATTCTTAACTTTTGCTTTTTTCATTTTTGCATAATAATTATATCTAGAATGTCATTATTTTGATATAAATTGTCTTTTATGTGACACCTCATAGCTTTCTCATTTTCATAACTTCACTTTGTTGATATACGTACTATCATCTTCTTTCAAAGTCCACTCTATATTCATGTGTTCATATGTAGTTATGCCTAGTCAACTTTGAAATTTGTTCTGACAATGTTTTGATATTTAAACTGATATGAGTATTTCGTATCAAATGTTTTATTTCTTTATTTATTTATTTTTATTATAGGGATGTACGTAATACGAACACCTTCTTCACAAAACTTAGTAACGGTACGATTCCTAAAGGATTGACCAAGGACGGTCAGGATACGCGAGAAGGAAAAACTTTGCAGGAACGAAAGGACATCTTGGAAAAACAACAAACCTCATCAGATGAAACGAATCTTTTGGTCAGTTTCAGATTCCTCAATAATTTAAATAAGATCATGATAGATCGAACAGTCAGGTTATAAATCGCAGTATATAATTACGTTCAAATGACAACATGTGTATATATGGATAAGTATATCGATTCCTTCTTCTCCAATAGACACGTGTCCTTGATTTATCATGATTGCTCGATAGATACATCGGCCGATAAATACATCGTATTTCAATATAAAGAAAAAAAAAGAAAAAATATCATGATTCATATATATGTAAATACGTTAACGTATTAACAACATGTTTTTACATTTAAAAGTAATGACTATACGTTTATCTTCTTGTATCTATTTATTGGAATTCTCGATGGCGAAACTTGCGTGCAACTTCTAGCGACATTAATGATGGAGTTAGACTACTATTAATTAAAAAAAAAAAACAAGAAAAAATTCTGGCGAATAAATAAGAATCGATATAATAAAAAAAAGAAATAATCCATTTATCCGTTGAAAAGTGTTATGCATACTTATATAATAAAAATAAAGTACTATATTCGAAATGTGTATTTGTTTATAATAACAGTTTAAAAAATTATTTGTAATATTATTTGTAAAATGTAAATGAGAAATGGAATTAAAGAGGATAATTATTCTTCCGTAGAAATAATACAGTACATACAGTATATATACGTACAGTATATAAATAATAGAAATAAAATAGTATATATAATAATTATATAATTATATTATATAAAATATCTCAAATGATTAATCATGCGAGATCAATATGATTAATATGATCGAAATACTTACGGTATACGATACTGATCGAATCTATCACTTCACAGCAACCAGTGCAGAGCAGCAAGGTAGGGGAACGTCGTGCTAGCAGTCCCTTCCAAAATGGCCGGACAGAGGTCCTGATTGGAGAACCGGAGGGCGGCCCGAGGTCGCCGCGAGGATCGACGTCTTCAGCGGTGAACGACGGCAATTTTCTTAATCCACCGGACGAACGCGAAGCAATTTACAGGTTAGTCAAATTATTTCTTTTAATGGCGCCAGCTTACATTTTCACATTTATGTAGTACGTACATCTCTGCTCTTCCATGATTGGTTGATACGATGGCCGATGCACAAACAAAATGTAAAGATGATTCGAGCGTTAGGTTACATGATTTAAATAGAAAAATCAATGCAATAAGATCTCATGCTATATATCGAATATTTTACATTTGTCATCAAGATTGTGATTATTTATAATATCGTTGAGCATAGTGGTATGCGCGCCACGCGTTGAAATCTTCGTTTAATTTTCACTCTTCCTTTCTTTCTTTCTATTTCTTCTTTACCGTCCACGAAAAAAAAAAACAACTTTTTACTCGTCGAACGTTAGATGGCGCTGCTCAACCGTTTCGTACACCTGTCGAGTAATCGATTTGAGGTAAAACAGTGTACATCTTTCGGATAAATATCATTTTCACATATTCGAAATGAACATTATGAACGTACCTTAAATTTTCTATTTTCAAATCGTATTTCTTTTTATTGAAAGAAGATAAGAAATATTTCAAGGTCATTTCTATACGATCCAAAGAATGTATTCAAGAAGATGCTTATATCGATATCTCAAAATTTTCCAAGAATTCATCAATATTATTCAATATTGTTATATATTACCAGGAAACAAATCGGATTGTAATGTTAATCGAATTATTGGCCTCTATAAAATCTATTATCTTATCGAAATCTATTATATTATCCACGACGAATCTGTAACAGTATGATCAAGTTAAATGAACTTGGCCAAGTCAATTAGAATTACATTAAACGGCTTACTATACACGTTCGGATTCCCGTTAGGTATGTTATAGCTTCTAAGGAGAACACACCTCTATCTTCTCCGACAAAAAGTAATTTTCTTTATCATCTACTATTTTGTTTCAAAAAAACTTTCATCGTTCTTTCTCGAAATCGTGAAAGAAGATAATAGAAATCATTAGGAATCTTTATTATCTCATTATATTATACATAGTTGCTTTCTCCGATGGTATTCTGAAGAAATCCAACTTTCAATTAGTCACAGAAATATTTTTGTGATAATTTCGTAGAATTTTTCGAAGCGCATTTAACGAATTTGAAATTCTTATCGGTACTCGATAACAAATCAAAATATATCGAATTGGGAGATCTTGCATGATCAATTGAATGAAATGAAACGAACGAGTTCTCGATTGATCGGATAAGGAAAGAAGAAAAAAGAAGAAGTAATGCTTTTGGCATGACGTGTACGTAGTATTGCGGATGACTTTCGCCTTCGATGAGAGTAAAGCGGGCTTTAGGAATCGACCAAAAAAAAAAAATTCCAGGCGCACGGTACGGCACTCCCCTTTGGTATAGTGAATCTTATGAATGGAGGTAACGTCATCAGTTCACACAGGGAAAACCTTAAAAGCGAGATCTATCTAGCGACACTATATTAACTTCGAATATGTGTGTGTGTGTATTTGACTGTGCGTGTGTTTATGTATGCGTACGTCTACCTGACATCGTGCTACGCTCCCTTAACCCAAAGTTCCTCGAATTTTATGGTCTATGACGTGTACAGACTGCATAAAAGAGAAATGGAACGAACGACGAGCGTTTACATCTTCGAACTGGCTCTCAGGTAGAGTAAATTCAGTGGCGGCCGTTGTTGCACCTGCGTTTCCTGTCGCTTCACCGACCACAGGGACGTCCACCTGACGACCGGAAGAGACCGTCCCTACCGTTCATGAAATAAAATTCGTTGTGTTTATCCAAGCAACTCCAAGGTTCTTTTCCTAATCTATTCGAACGTAACAAAATTCTGAAATTCTTGTCTATTTCTCTTTTCTTAAAAATTATTTTTCAAGAGGTTTCTCTTTTCATTTTAATATAATTGGCGTATATGAAATAATTATAGAAAATTATTACTAATTATCGGATAATTAAAATTGTTCTTGTCTTTTGAAAGTCGGAAATTCTATATATTCAGACATATATATATATATATATATATATATATATATATATATATATAGCAGACGCATTTATGTATATAATATAATAGAACTGAGAACGTTTATCTGAAAGTAATATTTTCAAAAATATTAATGTTATTAATATTTCTTTAAACAGAATTTGATTTTACGCTTACAGAACAATTATGGAACAAATCAAGACAAATTCAATACATCCTATTGTAATTACTACAAACAAAATTATTGTTATCCGAAATTCATAAATATTGTACAAATTTAATTATAGTGCTTGTTAAAGATATTCTATTGTTTCCCGTTATTAGTATGTACATGTATCTAATCGTTAATAATTACATTATATAATATATATATATATATATATATATTAATATATATATATTAATATATATATATATAAATAATTTTTTTAATTATTAACGATCAGCTCATTAAATTATTAAAATACAACAACACAATTTCCTGTCGTCAGTCGAGAAGAGTCACCTTGTAATGTCCGTGATACTCCCACGAACGCGCTACATACATAAATTCCTCGCTCCTTAGAATCTCGATTATCCAAGTATAGAACGCACTTTCGAATACATATACATAGCTACGGCAAGCGCACTTTCGATTATCCGTACGGTCACTGATCCCATCATCGATTATCTTACTATGTATTTCCGAATCGATAAACTACATCGGGTATCATCGTCAAGCCCAAAGGCTAACTCGTTTGAGTGTTACCACGATATAGATATTCTATATATTTACGGTATTCCAATAATGGACGAGAAATCATGCAAGAAAGGAGACGAATATACAATGACAAAAGTAAAGCATGAATTTGGAATGTGGAAGTGAAAAGGAGACCAGTTTCGAGTACAAAAAAAAAAAAGAAAAGTAATTGCTATAACAGTATCTACATACGTTTTGCACAATTTATAGAACTCGTTTATGAATGAGTAGAAACACATACACAAATATATAATAATTTGCTTATAATTCTCGCAAATAGATTGACAATTGTCATTTGAGTAGAAAGAGAACAATGGATCGATGTTTATCAGCGTGCGATCTAATTACGTGTCGTTCTACTCTTTACCTTCTAACGTTTGCCAAATGCGTTCGTGATAATAAATAACGTATGATCACTAAAATACACTCGACTTCGATGTTGAAAATAAAATACATAAATCTCTCAAAGAAAATAGAAAATACTTCATTCGCTTGGTAAGATAAAATTCTTAAAAGATACAATAGAATGTTAGAAAAGGTAGAGTGTAAATGTATATAAGTAAATACATACGTTCCTATATCATACATACATACATACGTATATATACATATAGTCTTAAAAGAGCCGATCGACTTCTTTGTTTTATTTGCCGTGGGTGACTCACCGAAGGGGTTGTCTATCGCGCGTGTGATCGCACGCACGGTATGCGGGGCCTTACGTGTACTCACAGTCTTTCTTTCATCGCGTAAATATATACGTGTATATGTAACTATATGTGTACATACTTTATATGGTTTCCAACAAAGTTACGTACTACATACGTATATGTACCACCTTGATAGTGAATATAAATAGACAATAAACAAAACTCCGGTCAGCATCAACTCGCTTGCAGATCACGTGCTTATCGAGATGACCTCATAAATTAGCTTCTTTGAACGATATCACCCGAGAAGATATTGCTCGATTATATGAACCTAAGTAAGTATATATATATACCTAAATAGACTAGGGATGTGTGCGTTTATTCACGTACTATTAACTTTTACTTTCGATACAAACGTAAGTAGAGGTAACGATAAAATGTTGATAAAATCATTTATATACGTATATACTTTTTGATAAGTTTCATCGTCTCGCATGTAAATAAAGTTGGCCATAATAATATAGTGACATTTGTTCATGATAAAAGGGGCGTAAAGCGAACAGATGCTCGTCGGTATGTTTCGACATTGATAGCAATGAACTCATGCGTTTCCAAAGCGTTTTATTTAACGTTTGCTTCCATAAACTAAATTGAATTTTTAACATGTATATATATATATATATATATATATATATATATATATATATACTTTCACTGATCGGATCGAATATAAACAAAATGTGTTATTTATTTCATATTCTCTCGTTAACATGATTAAGCTGCTAATTAATGTCACTTTCATTCCGATACCTTGTTTTTTTCTTAACATTTGAAAATAACAAGCTCGTACAATGATGTTTGGTTTTTTGTTTCATCGCATTCATTCGAAAGATATAGTCGAAAGAAAAAAAGAACAGTTTTTTAAACGTGCTATTTTTTTTCTTTAGTGTACCTAAACGAGTTCATGTAAACGTAATCATGGGTGAACATTGTGACGCTATCAAGTTGTGTGATTATGGATAGGTGTAATATAGATAACAGGATGGTCCGTGCATTTGCTGGCTTCGCAAGAATGAGACCTGCGGATAAAAGAGAAAAAGAGAAAGAGAGGGAATGAAAGAGAGATAAGCCTTCGATATCAGGTGCCAGGCAAAGAGATAAAGTACATTCCGAACACCAGTTCTCATGCGTGGCGCCTTCTGGTCGTGTCAACATTTTCACCCGTTAGTCTAATGTATACTTTACCACGTTTTCTTTGCCCCTCCGTTATCGATAATTTCTGATCGATTCTTGTATGATCCATACTCACGACTAACACGTGGTTAACGAATGAGGGCGTTTATGTGTGCGAGTGAGAAAAAGAGGAAAAATGGAAACAATGAGTGGCACAGTAAGAGGAGTTGACTTCAACCAAGTTTGCAATCCTTGCCGAGCCTTTTGGATGTGCTTTTTTCATCGTTTTGATCTATCCCTTTCGAACTTTTGCAGGTAACGATGTTCTTCTTATAAGTTCAAGGTCTACTAGAGATATAACTGGAAATTTTAGAGACTGTACAGTCTTATTTTACGTATATACAATGTTTACGTTTGATTATGTTTAAAATGAGTTATTTGTTTCTTTTTTTTTCTTATTTGTTTCAAAATGAGAACGATTTCTGTTCGATGGTAATTGTATTTATATCTAAACATTATATATTTATTTGAGATAACATTGAATTCTTTCATGGTTTAATTTCTATCGTTTAGAACTTATGCTTTTGTTATTGGCATATAACAATGTTTATCTAATAAGTTCAAGGTTTAGTAAAATACCTGAAAAATTGGGGACTATTTGATCTTATTTTATATACACTCTATATGTTTTATATTTAAAATGAGTTTTTTTTTTTTTTTTATTATTATTTTAAAGTAAGTAATTGTATTCGTATTTAAACATTGTTTATTGATTTGATGTAACGTTAAATTTTTTGACCGTTTAACCAATAACACTTCCTTTATTACAAAGTTAATCTTTTATTCACAATTTATTATTATTTAAAAGTAAGTAATTGTATTCGTATTTAAACATTGTTTATTGATTTGATGTAACGTTAAATTTTTTGACCGTTTAACCAATAACACTTCCTTTATTACAAAGTTAATCTTTTATTCACAACATCGACTCCAATACTCACCGATCGACCTTCGATTTATCGACTCACCCAGCTTCTACTTTTAGTTCGACCGTTCTACGTTTTTTTTCGTTCTTCATTTTTCATATTTTCAATATCTTCTTCTCTTTATTTCTTGCAATTCATTTGATGTGATTTTTAGTCACGATAACGATCCTATAATACGACTTTATATAACGCGTTTGTATTTTTAGATGACGAGTGAAAAGATAATGATTTGATCTTGTTATTTAACGATCCCTCGGTTATGTACTTTGTTGGATTCTTCCAAAGACGTATTGTCTTGGGAGAAAGAAAAAGAGAGGAAGTTATCATATCAACTTCAAAGTTTATTCATAGTTAATACGTATGTACGTTTATAACACTTAATTACATGCACGTTTTAATTAACGATTGTAATATTGAAAACTTTCGTTACCACCATTCAACTTTAAGTTAATTGCTTTGCTTCTAAGTGGCCACTAGAGAGACCTCCATTTTGAGGGTTCTAATATCTTTCCAAGTTATTAACATCATTCAAGTATCTTCTGTCTTCCTACAAAATTCAATTTAAAATCATATTCATATAATCTTATTAATTTATTTGAAAAAATAAAAATCGCATAAAATTGTACAACTTTATATTACGATAATGTTTATCTAGCTAACGAAGAATAAAATTTCTTTTCGGAAAAAAAAAAGAAAAAAAAAAAGAAAAGAAAAAAAAAAGAATAAATTCTTTTCTCATAATCCAGATTATCTCTCTCTTTCTTTCTCTCTCTTCCTTTCTCTCTTTGTTTCTTTCTCTTTGTTTCTTTCTTTCTTTTTTTCTGACATCCACTTAGGAAAGTAAGATAAAGGAGGTTTTACGAGGGGCATCTGTTCGTTGATTTCTAATGTGATCCCTTTGTCGTTTAAAAGTTCTGCTTTTCTAAGGAAGTCAGTCTTTTTCTTTTCTCATGTTCTCTAACAAAACATCGCGTCTGGACATCGTAACTTTCTTTATTGGTGACCACGCGTGAGAGAAAGAGAAAGAACGTTTATATGCGTGTTATACACATTCAAACGTACCAAAATATAGTCGGCGAGATTGCAAACGATAGTTTTCCTTGTCGGCAACGACAAAAGTACCGGGCCATTGCCATAGCAGGTTGTACGTACTCACGTGCAGTCTGAAATTAGTAATCGATATGCGAAACGCGCTCGTAAAATCGAGTCCACCCCGAAAACGGAGCTCTCTTTCTCTCCCATTCTTTTTCTCTCTCTCTCTCTCTCTCTCTTTCTCTCTCTCTCTTTTTCTGTATGCCACTTTATTGTTTCCATTCCGTCCAATATTATTTCACGGAGGTGAAATTCGACTATTCGATTGTATGGTTTCTTTTATACGATAGTATTCCGACTTCTAATTAATTTTGGGTTCGTATTTCTTGAAAATTAATAGACTTTAGGAGAACCTTTTTTAAAGTAAGAAAAATATTCAAATAAAAGCTAAGCTCTTGAAGCCATTTGAATAATTTAATGATTGAATATTTTGCAGATTTGAAAATGTTTGCTATTGAAAGAATGTCGAGGATTTCAATATTGCAGTATTATTCTTCGAATAAGAGTATATTCATATATATATATTTTCTTATTCTATAGCATAACCTGTAAATAAATTTTTACCGAAACTGAAAACACTTGTGAAACAAACGAAGAAGAAAATATATTTTTTTTTTTTTTAAATAATGAACTTAACAAACGCAATTTCATAACATATATATGTGTGTGTGTGTGTGTATCTGAATTGAATAAAAAAAAATTACACGATTAACCTAAGATCTAGTTATGACGTGCCTCGTGGGAAATTAAATATAAATAAAACGTATTCGTTTCATAATGTCGTTCGATAAATTTTAATTTGACGAAATTACAAAAATGTTCACGGGATAAATCTTTAAAGAAACAAAAAGTAAAAAGATAAAAAATAAAAATCGATATGAAACTACTTAAACCTCGCAACGTCCTTCGATATTATATATTATATACGATTAGAATCGATTAATTATTCCTTTTATCGATCCATTTCGATTTTCATTTCTTTCTTGTATTTCAGAGATTAACACATCCTGAAACGTGTTACGTAAAGTCGAAGCGTATCCTTCGGATATGCAATTATTGTAGTTACACAATCGCTCGTTCGTCGACGCTTGCCAATGATGTAAAGCCGTATGAGTTTTCCATGTGATGTTTTCGTGAAAAATTTCAAATATTCGTCTATTGACAAGTCTCCTTGAAATTCATTTCAAATTGAATGTTTACTCAATTCCTTCTAATAAACATGGCTCATTAGAATGTCAGAAATCAAACGGAAACACATATTTCTTTATCCTTATCCAGTTAATTAATCTTTTTTTTTCGCAGAACACGCAAACAACGAACATACAGCTTATAATCAATGTTAAATTTTCCTTGATTGTTCGTCAATTTATCGTTTCCTATTATCGATACAATCTCTTCGTATTATATTACTATTATTATTATTATTAACATACGTTGTACATAAACAAGAAATTAAAAAAACAATTTTTTTAAATCGTTGTTAAAGAAAAAATTAATGTTATTCGTTCTTTTTCGTTATCAAGACATTTACGCAACGAAACTTTAACACTCTTCGATGATAGATTACCAAGAACAAAAAACAATATTTGTCATTATTTTTCAAGTAATTTCTTAAGCTCCTCGTTTTCTTTCCTTTTTTTTTTCTTTTTCTTTTCTTTTTCCTCCTCTCAAATTCTTTATCTGCAGCAAATATAAGACAAGACGACAGAAACCATGCACGAACAACGACAAAGCTTGCAATGTGGTTTACATAAGCCGAAACGTAGACGGAAAACTATAGGGAGGTGGCCTGAACCCCAAGCTCTTTGGAATTCTTCCCGGTTTGTTCCACCATGAAGGAATTGTATGGTGTGTTCTCTCTCTCTCTCTCTCTTTCTCTCTTTTTCTTTCTCTCTCTCTCTCTCTTTCTCTCTTTTTCTTTCTCTCTCTCTCTCTCTTTCTCTCTTTTTCTTTCTCTCTCTCTCTCTCACTCTTTCTCTCTTTTTCTTTCTCTCTCTCTCTCTCTCTCTCTTTCTCTCTTTTTCTTTCTCTCTCTTTCTCTCTCTCTCTCTCTTTCTCTCTTTCTCTCCTTTTAGACTACTCGACCATTCGTTCCTTTTTCTCTTTCGTTCGTTCTTTTTTCTGTATCTATGGCTCTTTCAACGCTCTCACATTTCTCTATTTTAAAGGAAAAGAGAGAGAGAGAGAGAGAAAAGGAAAAGTTTATAGGAAAGAAAATCAAAGATGCTCGCAAAAGATCGATTACTTTCGTCGAGAAGCATTTTCCTATCTGATAATTTTCCAAAATAAATCATTATCGATGATTAATATAGCTATATCTAGTAATTATCGACAACATTTATAAATTGCAACGTTTAATTAAAAGTATTCGAATTCGTTCGATAGAAAGAGAAAGAGAAATTGTTTTTGTTTTGGAAAAATTTTATTATCGGACAATATATATATATATATATATATATATATATATATATATATATATATATATATATGTACAAAGTATTCCGATAACAGTTGTATAACCGAACAAGGAGTAATTTTTCCTATGAAAAAATAAGTTTGAAAGTATGGAGTACAGTTTTTACGTACGAGGTTTCTTTTGTGAGAAAAATAATATATAAAATTTATTCAATATATTTGTATTTACTGTAAGTTTCGACTTGACGGATCTGCTTCGATCAGATCATTAAAAACATATACATAATAAAGCAAACTAATACAACAGCACGATTCTAGGAACAAGAGGAAGTAGATAATAACATTGCACATGTTTTTAAATACAAAAAACGAGTAGAAGCAGATACGTCGCGTTAAAATTTGCAGTAAATACAAATGTATCGAATAGATTTCAAAGGTTATTTTTCTCATAAATGAAAAGAGCCTTATACGCAAAAACTCTACATTTTCGACTTATTCTTTTACGAGCGATCATTCCCTGTTTGATTGTACCACTGTTGCTGAAACACCTTTTATATATATAGAAGATGTTCTAGCAACGAAAGAAATACTGATTGTTCGATTTTATAGCTTTGTGTGGAAGAAGTCTATCGAAAATCTTAAGAATGCCGTTCAATATTTTCCATGCTTTCCGAGATTTTATTTCTCCTTCTTTCTTTTGAAAAATACATCGAATTCGTTTTTGGGAAAAATAACGTATAAGACTGGTACCATCACAAAAATTCATTTAACACGTTTAAAAGTAATGACATTCAAAGCAAAGGACAGTTTTATCTTTATCTTTTGAGTGAGATTTATCAGCAAGCTAAATAATTTTAATTCAACTTTAATGTAACTTTAACAAATTGATTATTTATATACGTTTAATTATATTATACGATTAATTATATACGTTTAAGTTTTAAAAATTATTAATATTAATATTAATAATTTTATAAATATAATAATTATTTATAATATAATATAACGATTTGTATTACGTATTGTAACAGAAGATCATTTTTATTTGTTTTTTTTAATTTTTTTTTTTTTTTTTTATTATCTCTCGATCATCTTTTTGAAATGAGATACTCAAAAGAGCATGCACCTCGATCGTTGATCCTCGATCGTCGCAAATTCGTAGAATAGTACGGAATCGAGACCTCTCTTCTCTTTCCATGCTCTCTTTCACCCCGCTCGATATCGACGTAGTCTGGTTACGAAGGATAAATTGATAATTCTTCGAAGAGGATGATGAAGCAGGAAGACTAAAATCAGCTGTGAGTGGAAAGGCGAACGGATGAGTCTCGATGAAACGCGACTACGTTCTTCAACTCGCTTGAGGAAGGAAAAGAGGACTAGAACGAAAAGGAAAAGAAAGAAAGAAAGAAAGAAAGAAGGAAAAAAGGAAAGAAAGAAAGAAAGAGAAAGAGAAGGAAAGAGAGAGCAAGAAAAAGAGAAAGAGAGAGAATGAGAAGTACGAGAGACTTCAATGCTAGGCCACGTGATCGTCGAAACGAGTAGAATGGTGAGACGAGGCGAAGAGAACGACCGGTAACGACGACGACGACGACGACGACGGCGACGACGACGACGACAACGACGACGACGACGACGACGATGACGATATAGAGAAGGAGAAGGAAAAGAAGAAGAAGGATAGAGAGAAAGAGTAAGAGGAGTGGGGCTTGGAAGAGGTAGAAGGGTGGGAGGTAGGATAGGAATGCGCGGGCCACGGTTGGGGCAGAGAATGAACGAGGGAGGGAGAGAAAGAAAGAGAGAGAGAGAGAGAGAAAGACTAAGAGGAGAGACGAAGAGGGTACCGACGTGTGGGTAGTGAAAGCGAGATGGAGGTAGGAGGTGGAGAGGTAGCTGAGAGAAGGAGACGGACGAAATGGGCACCGGCTCGGTCGGCTCGCTCGCTCGGGGTAAAGCGAAGCCAACAAACTCACGTCAGTTTCAACCTGGAAGGACGCCAGTCTTTCTCGCGCGTTTCTCGTTCCCTAACGATTTTCATTTATTCTTTATAATTATAAAGGAAATCGTGCGTGCGTGAGAGTGTATGTTTCTTTTAATATAAAGAAAAAAAAAAGAAAATAAAAAAAAGATAGAAAACGAAAAGAAGAAAAAAAATATATATATATATAAGAAATATTTCCTTCTCTTCCTTGTCCAAAGGACAATTGAACGAAAAGCACGAAAAGAAAATAGAAAGATAAACGATTTTTCGATGAGGGATTGAAAATTACTTTTTGTTTCTTCTTTTTTTTTTTTTTTTTCCTCTCTAAGAAAAATACATCGATTTAAATTCGATTTCGACGCGTAATTCGATTCGAGAAAGAAGGGATAGAAGGACGAAGATTTTTTCCAAGCTTGAACGACGGCTGATATGAGCTGGGCGCAATTAAAGCGGTTAACGGAGCCGCGAATACCTGCCCGCCGACAGTAGCCCAAAACCGGTAGAAGCATTCTCCGCGCGATATAGCGCGCGAAACGCGACGACGACGGCAGCTTCTTTTGCGTCCCCATCATTGACGACGACATCGTCGTCGTCGTCGTCGTCATTGTCGTTGTCGTCGTCGTCGTCGTCGTCGTCGTCGTCATCGTCGTCGTCGTCATTGTCGTTGTCGTTGTCGTCATCGTCGTCATTGTCCTAGTCTCTTATTCCTTCTCGTTCGAACACGACACGTCGTCAAGGTGACAAAGTGTTAATGAATCGAAAAACTATTATAGGATGATCGTCGAGAAAGAAGAAAATGTTTTATAGTGCCTCGTGAAGGGGAAAGTGATGTGAGTGATCAACGACAATAATTCATAACGTGACGCGTGTGCTCTGAGTAATCAGCTTCGCGAGAGAAGGAAGAGGATTCGTTCTATCGTCGTGGGATATAAAGTGAAAGAAGAGGAGGTGAAAGGAGAGGATAGAGAGAGAGAGAGAGAGAGAGAGAGAAATAGAGAGAGAGTGGGATAGAAAGAGGGATCGGCATCCAGAAGAATGAGACGTCTCGCGTGAGCCACCGCCGACGTTCGAAGCACGCGCTGCGCCTTCCATGAGAGATTCGAGTGATTCAAACGAGCGACGACGAATCGTCGAGAGGCCACGCCATGAGAATCCTCAAAACCCTCCATTGGTACGTTCTTCCGTACGGCATCGATCATTCGTTACGGATCGATTTGATCATTTTTCACGATCGGAGGATGCGATTTATAGATACGTGATATTATCGAGAATCCTCGTTTACTACCAGTTGCTACGAAGGATCTAAAATAGACTTTCGACTTTCTAATACTAGAAAATATTTGTCTTCTTCTTCTTCTTCTTCTTCTTCTTATTCTCGGTGTTCTAGTTCGAAGTGTATCGATTTGTGCATAGAAAGTTTTGAAATAGTGTGTAACGAAGTCCTCGTTAAAAGAATTCATTTTTATTAAAGATAATAAAATGCAGTTGTACGTTCATAACGTATGTATATAATCTCAGATTATATACATACGTTATATTTAATATCATTCTGATGACCAATGAGCAAGATTATAAAACTTTAATATAATATCTGAACTAGATTAATATATTTTTATAAATTTCAATCTTTCTCTGATTTATTTTAAAATAGAACTCCATCCACTCTATGTCATTCTTCATTAATTTGCATTTTACATTACACATCTCATTACTCATATCGAAAGCTTTTATCTAAATGAGCGAGCATTCGGAAGAATGTAAAACATGAATCGACTGAACTGAACAACTATATCTCGCAAAAAAGAATGATATTCGTTCGCTATTGTTTCGAAGCACTTTGAAAAGAATCGCAAATATATATATATATATATATATATATATATATATATATATATTCGTATTTTGTGCTAATCGTCTTCGTAATGTCTCCATTATATCCGACTTGGATTCGCGTTTTCTTTTCTTTCGAGTAGGTATATATTCCAGGAGTAAATATCGTACTCTATCGTAACTACGTATAACGGTATATTGTACGTGCATTTACTTCTTAAGGAAATAATCAAGACAGAAAATGGACTAAGTCAGCGTAAATGCGCTACTAATTAAATATCGAGTCCGGTATATATATATATGAAAAAGATGGTAAGGAAAGGAGGAAAACTTTTGTATTTCATAGTATTCCAAGTTTTATTCATATTTTTTCTTTTTTTCTTCGTAAGAGACCTCAATTTTCTACCTTTTCTCTCGGCTCACTAACTTGCTTCTTTCTTTATCTAGATTAAATTATTTTATATCTTCAGTTTTAATAATCCGGTTATATTAAACTCGACTATTCCCTCGAATTAAATCCATTTTTCATGCTAAATGTTTTCAATAGATTCGTATAGTATACATGTCTCTCTCTCTCTCTCTCTCTCTCTCTGTGTGTGTGTATAAGGAAAATATATAAAAACACTTTGTGACGTAGAAAATCAGTGAAGAATAAATTCATTAAGACGAACTTGGCCGCGTTGTCATCATGACGCGACCTTGCTCTTATCGTGTTGCTTTATCGACCATCTTTTATTTTTGTTAAACTATTTGAGACAACAAATTATTCCCCGTCATCTTTGTCATCTTTCTCATCGTCCTGATTGACAAGCAAATCGTTAACAAGTATGCCTACCAAGGAAAAGCCACCCGATGCGAATCATTTAATAGACTGAGGAATTTCGTGCATGAGAAGCTTTAATAATTGCTCGGGATATACGAATGAATTAATGAGATCGAATTACGTGTTTCCGTTTCCGCGATTTTTCCGTTCGTGTTCGCGAATAGAATGGGCGAGCTGTTATTATTTAACCGATAAGAAAAAACTCGGCTTGTTTGTGTACGCCTAATTTCGATAAATCATACAATCGTGTCATCCAAATACGTGACAGAGAAACATTCTTATTTAAGTCAATACATTATACCAATATATCGTTTTATTATTTATTTCCTTTTTTCTTTTTTTTTTTTTTTTTCTTTTTAATGTTTTTCTTCATTTGTATTTTAGCTTCAATACGAGCCGCATACGTAGGCATCAGTAATTCAATAAGATTATTATGCAAACAACGTTCTCTCAGCTAATATCGGTCAATACCGCGATTACGCAAGCGTCACAAGATTTTCTGCAAGATTTGCCACAGTGAACCTTGATTTTACCATGTTCCCTTGCTAAATACCGTTATTACGAGCATGGCAATTTAGCAAGTTGAATTTCCGTTTCACGACAGCACCGACTAGACTCTTGCACTAAGAGATCCACCGTGGCGATCTTCGATGCGCGTTCGTTACGCCAGTAAATGCCGACAGTGTTATCACGGATAACTGATATTTAACGGATAATAGCGGAAATTCGTCCCTCTTTGAGAAACCGACGTTCAAACGACTTGTAAACGACTTCGTTGTTTGTTGTCGTTCTTAATCATTTTCGTAGAATCGTTTTTTTTCCTTTTGAGATTTCTCGGACTTTCGAGTGTATAGAAAGATAAAAATAAAAGAAAAATATAAACATATATATATATGGATACACGTATATAGATGGTACATATATAGTAAACGATAATTTAAACGTTGTTATATCGATCTCGTGTTATTATTCGCATCGATTTTATTAATCATACGATAATTATTATCGTTTTATAACGAGTAAGTAGTTATTATGAATCTGATCAAATCGTAAATCAAATGTTTTAAATCTTATTGAAATATCAAGATAATAGTACTATTCATTTTGATATATGTTCGTTTATATACTTAAATCATTAAAAGCGTCAATACAACAATAACTCTTAATTGGCAAATTCATGTAAATATTTTTTTAACGTTATTATGTATTATTTATATATACTTCACACCCTTACGTTTTCATTTCCATAGATAGCTACTTGTTTAGGGAAATACGAACCATCTTTATGCAATGGTAATTTAAAAAGTAGAAGGAACGGTAACAGAGGAAAGATCTTTGTATACTTGAGAAACACCCTATAAGTACTTCGTTCTTCATCTTCTCTCGGAATTTTTCGAGTAGCTATCCAATGGTGAGAAAAGAAGAAAGGAAGGGTAGTTAGAAATCATCCTTTGTTAGGAATCACCATTCGAATGCATTTGAAACATGAATGGTTTCTTTTAAAGATTATCCTTTAAATAGCAAAAAAAAAAAATTCATTTAGTATACAGTTATTTCAAGTTGTTTAGAGTTTAAAATAGTTCTTTTTATAAAATTTAGAATATTTTATAAAGACGTACTTTTTTCGTTTGTATGTGTATGTGTGAATGTGTAAAGGAGAATAAGAGAATACTTCAATTTTATGAAAATGAAATCGTCTTAGTCTGTGCGTGAGAATATACATATATATACATATACATATATACATATATATGTATATATATATATATATGCATACTAATAATACTAATAATATTAACATGAGCTATCATCTTCCTTCATCATACTGTCGCTTGAAGACCCAACCAAAGTTAACTTTCAAAGTAAGTTTCAAAGTTGACTCATGGAAACGTGAAATGATTTTAGCGAATTCCTCGGAAGATCGACGCAGACGGCCGACCGGACGAAAGTTCGCCGTGTGCTCAAGAGACGCAATGCGATTAGGTCTGTTCGTATTCACTCCACTCTTAGGATATCCGATGGGTTATATCATGGAGAATTATGATCGGTCACGATGAAAAAGGAAAAGAAAAACGATTTTTCTTTTTTCACTTATAGAAAATTTCTACTTTAAAAATAAAAACGTTCAATAAATTTTATTCTAAACGTAACTATTATCTTAACAATATTCTTGAAACTTTTTCAAGCGAATGCAATATGTTAATCTTATAATATTGTTTGTCCGTTATAAAAATTAAGATTGAATACAATTTCGACAATTTGACCAATCAATTTGAAGGCTAACTTAGAAAGCACTGTCGTTGAATTACGTTCAATAAGCCAGATATACAATTTTCCAGATTATTTCTTTTTCTTTTTATCTTATCATATTTTATTTTTATACGCTAACAGAGCGGATTAATCAGATAAGTTATCGTAAATTATCGAGTATTATATTATATATCGCGTATACATAATGAAAAAACATATCCTAGATATTAAAAATAAACAATGTTTGATCTAAACTTAGTTTTTCGTAAAAATTTTAAACTAAACGTCAAATTATATCGTCGAGACAAATTATCGTTTCTTTTCTTTTAATCATAAGCAAAATAATTCACAAGCAAACATTTTTCAAGATATATCCCATCGAATATCGCGTTATTATATCTTTATATATCATTCCAAGTATGCTTTCGAGAGTAACGTAAGCATTGCTTTTTAGTACGGCTAATTTTTCAGTATTAGAAATAGTTCTAGTTGATAGAGATACGTAATGGTTGTCAGAAATACATATATAGATAATACAGGCGTAATCAAAAATAAAATACATCGAACGTACTTCGAAGTTATTAGCTTTTCATTATAAACATAAGAAAAATATTTGATGAGAATTGATCATCGAACTTTCGCAAGATAATCCATTCTCTTCTTATTTCATCTTTCAATTCCGAAACAATCGAATTACTTGCTTACCCTCGATATGATATAATTGACCCACTTA
This sequence comes from Vespa mandarinia, assembly GCF_050613455.1. Classification (NCBI taxonomy): domain Eukaryota; kingdom Metazoa; phylum Arthropoda; class Insecta; order Hymenoptera; family Vespidae; genus Vespa; species Vespa mandarinia. The sequence continues at coordinate 5,571,565 of NC_140810.1, read as the reverse complement.
ATTGAATTCTATTCTTCTTTAGTGTTCTATGTAGTCCACGTACGTACGTAAGTACTTAAACTCTTCAGCCGCTTTCTCGATTCAGACTATAACTTCGATCGCGCGTCTGCGCGCACGCGCGCAAGCATAACCTTTCTCATAGTTTCGAATATAATATGACAAAAATACTACCTCGACTATTTATTTAATTTGATGATCTAATGTAGATAACATTTATTTTAGAATCGAACAAATGTTTTAGAATTCTAATAATCATAGTATTAATAATAGAACAAAGCCTCGTCGTATACAAAATAAAAATAGAACAAAAATTTGTCATAGATCGACGATCGGGGAATAAAGCAGACGCAAAAAAAAAATGCAATCGACAAAACGAGTATTTTCTCTCAACTCAGATATCTCGCTGCTTTATACGCAGCATATACGCTTAGCTCAAGGCGTCTGAATCACGTATCCTTAAGAAGACACGATTAAATTATGTTTTAACGCGTATCGCATACGTAAAAATGTGTATTCGTATCCTTCGCAGCACCCACGATAGCGCCATATTTTTTCGCATTCGTCGGAGTTGAATCGTGTCGCGAAATGAATTTCATTTCTGAGTTGGAAAATATCGAGCGACGCTTGCTTCCAACCATACCCGAATTTTTCAGTTTTTAAAGCGCTATTGGTTGATATACATATTGTTTCGACATGTATTGAAAGGAAAAGGAAAAAAAAAACGAACGAATTTATCGCGACATACCCGCAGTTCGAAAAATATTAATCTGGAATACAATCTCGATGGAATTTAAAAACCACTTTTATCTCCTGGATTTTGTTAATGTATGTTTTACCTGCACATGACGTGTAATATTTCGTATATTTTTTCTGTTTTTTTTTCTTTTTTGTAATTCTTCTTTTAGAATGAATGTATCGTCTACGTAAACACATATCAGCTAGATTTAAAAAAAAAGAGAAAGAAAAATAACTCGTTCACACCTATTCGTTTATTACTAATGTTGCACACCAACATATTGATACCTATCTCTCATTTATTTCTGATCCTCATTATCTCTTTATTTCGTTCCATATCTCATGAACGCACGTGTGCATTCTCGTAAAGATACGAGCCAATAGCGGCGTAGAGCTTGAATTCTTTCAGGGTCATAAAACAACGAAATTTCTTCATAAAACATTCGAGTATAAGATAAGAGAAAAAGATTTAAGAGGGAGAGAGAGAGACAGAGAGAGAGAGAGAGAGCGAGAGAGAGAGAGAGAGAAAGAGTACTCTGTAAAGTACTGGTAAGATGACGTTTTTCAAAGAAAAAAAAAGTTCATGACTTAGTTTGTTCTTATAAATTTTGTTAATTAATTATCTTGCAGGAAGTGAAATTCTTTGCAAGTAGACGTTTAACAATTCTTTTTTTTTTTTTTTTTTTATATTAAATACATATAATGATCAAGTTTTATGAGGCTGCATACTTTTCTTAACTTTATCTTATTCGTCACGACAAACACCATGGGGATACCAAAACGTTCGTTTATCTTTCTTTACTTCGACTGTCGGAGAATTTCAGTGGTCGACGACTCTGGAGTCGTACGAAGAGCACGTATTATTACACACGACGTATGTACGTGCCAGTATGCGACATCTTTTTTGCTTCTCATTATATCGCATATTCGTTCGACGCCTGCAGATGCACCATCGTTATCGTCGAATTCAATGAATTACGTTAAGGTCCTCATCTTCGTATACATCGCCGACGTATTATCAAATTTTACGACGACGTTATTATAAGAACGAATCGCGACATTCATCGATTAAATAAATTTCTTTTCGGGACTCCATAAGATTTTAATCAAAAATTCTTATTGATTATCGTATCTTAAGATAACTAAAAAGGAAAAGAGAAAAAATGAGATCGATTAATCGATCGATCGATCAATTGTGAGCCTCTTGGTGGGATTCTCTCACCGCTGAAACTTACGTTACGTAATTAAATCGCAGCGTGTTCTCAATTTTCTTTGAGAACACGATGTATAAAGTCAAAAGTACATAGTACGTATCGTGTATCATCGTAAGGGCATTTCCATACGTAGTATCGATTACCAATCGTTTGTGGATTCAATCTTCTCCAAGTCTAACTTCTATTTCCATGCGTATCCATTTCTTCGCATACCTTTAATAAATTAAAGCGTGACTTTATGCAGAGTAATGAAATTTAAAGAGCTTTGCCTTTTAATAAACATGTTCTCATAATCATTCTTATATTTTAGTTATGAATCACAATATCTCGTTGATTTTATTAAATAATAGCAAATTGTAGATTATATTAATTTATTAAAACGCCTTTAGAAAATAAAAAGTGATGTAGAAACTTTCTTGTAGACGTTAATTTTTAAGGATATTAATAAATTTCTTTAATTACAAGATCGACCATTTCTATTTTTAATTAATCGATTGTAATCACGAAATACGAATCACGATATCGAATTGTCAGATTTCTCTTGGTATAACTTTAACAACCTGTCCGCGAGTTTCCCCGTCCTAGAAGTTTCCCTGCAGAAGAAAACTTATTGTTAGTTGTCATTGTTCGAAGTTGACGTCGATCGATAACGACACAGATGAGAACAAAGATAATCAAACAGACGAAAATGTTACTCGCTATTTCGTTTATTTTATCTTAGAAAAGAATTTATAAAACAAGAAAAATAAAAATTGCTTTTAAAATTAGTTTTTAAGAATTATAGTATTGATTAACGATAAAATATTAACTTTGAATACTTTTGGAAAAGAAAGAGATTGAAAAATAGTTTTTAATAAAGATCCTTTCGAAATTATTCAACGACGAGAATACATATTTACATATAAACTCAAGAATATTCGATTTTCAACGACACTTCGTATTTCCCTCGAGAAATATGTAGGTCTTAGAATCTTTGAAACGTTTTATCGCGAAGCAAACGATGCTCTCATGTTTGTTGGGCACGTTATTTCCATATTCTTTATCCAGCATCCCTTTTACACGCGAGTAGTATACGATAGAATCGTTATTTGGGCATTCAATTGGAGAAGATAGAAGAATAGTAAGAAACGTCGGAAAGGGAAAACTAGAAAGAAAGGCATCTACCCAATGATCGACTCAAGGAGAATTATCATTTCTTAGAAGTATTTTAAAACGTTATCGACGATTATTTCAGGTCCCGTCGACGTAGCGGCAGTGGCGCATCGGATATACAGCAACAGCAACAACAGCAGCAACAACAACAACAGCAGCAGACGCAGCTGCAAGAAAACAACAACGGGAGTTCACGGGATACAGGAAAGAAATTGCAGGAGGGATTGGGTCCCGATGAGATGTGGGCTCCTGGTGCCCTAGGCCATCACCGGGAGCTACCAGTCGATGTGCCCGACACCTTATTACAGAAGGCCTATCCCAATAAGGTAAAGAATTGCTCGCCCGACTATCGGAATGAGCTTCGTCGTCCCCGTAGCGCTAGCGACTTAGACCTCTCCCTAAACGTTAAGAACGATATTTTAAAAAAACGCACGACGGACGATCGCGTGAGGCTTGGTCTAACAGCCGATCGGCCTGACGTCACCGATGGCCCACGCTCGATCCTCCTCAACGGTGGCGGCAAGCCGTCGATACTCGAGATCGAGCTAAAGATCGGCTCGAAGGAGGAGGAGAAAGAGGAGGAGAAAGAAAAGGATAAAGAGGAACTGAAAGAGTTTCAGAAGGAGAAATTGAAGATGGAGAAGACAAACGGTAGTATATTGAAAGCTATCGAGATGAAAGATCCAAAGAGTCCCTTCAGGGGCGATCATGCCGATGACGAAGACGAGGAGGAGGGCTCCAGCGAGGAGGCAAATGGTCAGAAGGAATCGAGCGTGGACATCGAAGATGAGTATCCTTTCGCTAAGGAAGACTATCCAACAATGTTGAAAACCTGTAGTGACGACTCGGCAAGTCCACGCAGTTCCTCGAGCCGATCGGATAGTACAGCACCATTAGATACTAGTCTGGTGCTAAGGCATAGCACCGACGAGAAGAAAAAGAAAAGTAACAAGGTTAAAGCTCGTGACAAAGATTCACCGAGCTATGACGCTAGGCGAATCGATCTTGGCTCACCTTGCCGACCTGTCGTTACTGAGCTACCGATCAAGGTGACGCCTCTATTCGCTCGTGCACGCGATACGACCTCGTTTGACAATCCGGCGTATGGCTTACCGGATTTCCAAGACATTCAGGGTCTCCTGATTAGATCGGACGAGGTGTCGGATCTCACAAGACTCATCGATGAGCAATGTCCAATACCAAGAATGCCAGCTAGTCTTCAAGATCGGACACAATCGGAACCTCAGAGTCCTCAGATCGAATCCTCAATGGTGATCCTTGGTAATACAACATCGAGAAAGAGTTCGAAACACCAACAAAAGGAGAAGTTCGCGATAAAAACGAAAAGTCAGGATCAGATCGAAGAACGAGTAAGTGCGAGCTCGACCGACGATCTTCTTGGAATCGAATCTACCAATTGTCTCGAGTCCTCCTCCGCTCGACAAAGATCCAAGAAAAAACGTCATCAACAGATATCAAGCGGTTACTCGACATTAAGAAGCGAGGTCTCGAGCGATCTCGAATTCACCGATCGCAGCTTCCTTGTTGTCAGTGGGAAAGGTTATCGCGAGGTTGCCGTTGATTGTCCACCTGACTTCGTACCGGTCACCAAGTGCCATCCGATTTATCCTCCGCCAAACAAAACGCCCGGCAACAGCAAGCACAACACTCTCGAACTGAAACGTGATCGTAATGGAGAGAACGTTGTCGTCAGAGAGACGACAACGACGACAACGACGACAAGTACGATGACAACATTGAACACGATGACCATGGCGAACAACATAGTGACCCTAGATTCCCCTAGACTTCGCTCGAACGATATAAATCTCTCAATGCCGAACAAAGCACCGATCGTGTCGTCACCTCCCACGCTAGCCACCGATGCTAGCGCTAGGGAAAACGTAGTCGCGCGTACGATAGACCGAAAGCACGAGTCCAAGAAGGTAAGGTCCAAAGTAAAGAGCTTCCTTATCGAAAGCTTCTCCTCTATCATGCACCAAGATAAGCCTCGCCGGCACAATAGTAAAAAGCTTCACCTAGACGCTTTCAGCACGAATCTAGAGCTTCGCTCTTACGATTTCTCTCTTTCTAACCAGACATCTCGCTTCAGCGAGAGATCCTTTAAACGGTCTTCCTCGATTCACGATTTATTTGCTCCTGAACACAAGAAGGATTTCCGTTTATCCTGCATCGCTACCTTATCCACCGATTACGACAATCGTGATCACATTGATGAATGTAAAGTCGTTTTTCTCGACGATGACAGAGAGAGAGAGATTCTCTCGTTCGAGACCAATCAGAACTCACGAAATTCCCAACGCGAGAATTCCTCCGTTAAAGACATTACGACGATCATGGACCTTCTCGAGGATCGCGCTAAATCTTCCTTAGACATATCTCCGGATACGCAGAATAAGAAGAACGCGAAATTGTCGCTTGAATATGAAAAACGATTGAGATCGCAAAGCGTTTTGGATGTAACCAACTCAAAAACTATGTTCGTCAAACCGATCGCGAGAACGAACTCTATTGAATCCAAATTTATTACAATCAATCGTTCGCCATTCTCGATGAATATTCTTCAGAAAGGTACTTTTTCGTCCGCTTCTTCTCTTCTTCTTCCTCGTCCTCTTTTCTCTGCTTCTTTCTCCTCTCGCAATCCTGACGGACAAACAACACCGGACTCAACGAGACTCACGTCGAAGAACAGTGCGTACAACACGCTATATGCTTACCAGGACCACGACGATCTTTGCGTACTACAGGTAAACCGCATAAGAGACTCTGCTTCGAATTTCCGAGTGTTCTTGCATTGCGTAACGTCTTGTCCGTTCGAGCTGTTGATGCGAAACACTCCTTTCCCATCTTTTCTCTTTTATCTTGTCTTTTCTTTGTTTCTTCCTTTTTTTTTTCTTTTTTTTCTTCATTTCTTTGATCGGAAAATCTTTATTCCTATTTCGTCGAACATTATCAAAGAATTTTCGCAAATCAGCTCGTCGGACGAGATACGATATTAAAAGCATGGGGGACGAACCTTTCGAGGACGTGCGATGCAGCATGGTAAAGTAGAACTTTCTATACTTGTTTTATTATACGACTGTCCTACGAGTGAGCAGTGGTTTGTATCTCTTGTATGTTCTATCGTAGGAATTAGACGGCACGTGCCTAGTTTGTATACCTTTACTCTCACTGAATCCACTTCCTTCTCCGATCGTTCCAACGATTTCTTGGTCATTCTTCTTTTTGTTATATATATATATATATATATATATATATATATATATATATAAATGTATCTTTTATCTAGATACGCGGCACGAGTTTGAAGCGTAGCGTGCCGTGTTAGGGGATCTTTTTAAGAAAGGGTTTATTTTTTCTCTTTTTGTGATGGTAATAATAATAATAATAATAATAATAGAAATAATGGAAATTGTAATGAATTAGTTAAACGAGAGGAGACTATTTATCTCTTTTCGTCTCTCACTTACGTATTCTCTTTCTTTTTCTTTCTTTCTTTCTTTCTTTTTCCCTCTTCTCTAACTATCTGTCTATAGATTTTTGGAAAAAGAAAAATGTAGTTTTGTGCATGGCCGAGCTCAAGGGACGATTAATTCGAACCACTTTTTGGAATGGGTTTTTAGGCTGGTCTTAATGGAGTCAAACCTGCCATCCCGCCCAGAGATCAAAAAAGGGCACCCGCTAGACCACCGAAGGATAGTCTCAGACTTTCGAGCCAGAACAACAACGTCGAGAGCAACGATTATGCTAATACTACGGAACCTACGCAGCAACAGCTTCATTCCATTAGGAAATATCAGGTATGTTCTATGTTGTCTTGCGCAAAAAAAAAAAGAAGAAGAAAAAAAAGCACGAAGAAGTCCGCAATATTTCGTAATCGAGTTTACGAAAACTCAACTTCGTCTTTGTCGTTTCTTGTCATCCTCTCGTAATTATGAAACTCTTACATTGAATGACGTCGTTCCTTCGTTTTTGTAATTTCTTCTTCCTTCTCTTTTTGTTATTGCACAATATCAGTCCAATTTGATTAGCGATTAGATAGAATTAAATTGCAATGTTTCCTTTTCAATTCATGTAATTAACACATTCCTCATCGGTGATGCAACACGAAATTAGGATAATTTGTTTACATTGAAATCGTAATTTCGACTTATGCGAAAATGATATGATGATGTTTTTTTATCAATGATCGCCGGTAAACATCTCGATCAAGTTTGTGAGCGTTTCGTTCTCCTTCATCGGATATTTATGGTCGTTGGCTCCGACTGGTCGCATGCCAAAATTTATGAAGATTGACAGTTAAACGATAAAATTAGTCGATCAAGTCTAAACGGAATTTACATCGTCAAAAATAAATTGAGTACATGATGCGTTTCAAGCGATAAATCATGCAATTCATTTTGTCCTCCAAATTGTCTTTTAAGTATCGTTAAGTCTCTATCTCGCATGATTTTCTTTGTTGTTAAAAAGCTTTACATGACGATAGTAAAAAGTTCAATTTTCGATTTCATATAAACGTGACGTCGAGAAAATATTTAATGACAAATAAATATAGAGATTGAAAAGTATTTTGAAAATAATTTCATGGTCGAATCAAGTTCGCATAAACCAACAAATATCGTAATGCGTTGAGAGTTAGTATCTTTCTCAAATTATTATCATTTTCAAAAAATCACAATACGTTTATCCACGAACGAAAAATAAGCCCGTTTTCCAATTCGGTGATACGTTTGCGTGATGTAATACCGGTGTTCAACGACAAATGATTATTCACCTAGGAGACAAGGTAACCCGTTGAGTTCGTGAACATTTGGACAGGAAATCACGGATGCGAACGCGACAATGGCTAATGGAAACTCGTTGTGCCATACTACGATAGTCATACAGTTGTACAGTTTCCGTATTTCCTATTTGGCATACTAACGGTCGTATTTCGATCGATCGACGAGAGCTACTTTAACTCTTTCACTACCTGTTCACTACCTGTCACTACTTGTTCACTATTCATGGTAAATATAATAAAAGAAATAACAGATATTTTTTCATCGGTTAAATTTCTTTAAAAAATATTATCTTTTTGTTTCTCGTTGTTTGTACATTAATTACGAGAGTCTAGAATATAATTGATGTTTCATCTTGAAAAGTAAAGACTTCGGGACCTAACTATGAAGTACTGTAATTTAGCGAAGCAATAAACGCTTCGAAGTTAATGCGTTTCTCTCGGAGGTACGACGATAAGATTTTGCGCCAGCGTAGGAAGATCGTTTCTACGGTAATTACATAGTCATTAATCGTTATCGTCGATGAAGATCGTATCTCTCTCTCTCTCTCTCTCTCACTCTCTTTCTCTATCTCTCTCTTTCTCTGTTTGCTCTTCGAAAAATACTGAAAAGTTAGGATATATAGTACATATTCGATATAGTAATTCATAGGAGAAGGTGAGCATAATACGTTCATGCGTGTTCCACGAAGAAGAAAAAAAGAGAAGAGGAGAGAACGCCGTGTGTCTCTCTCCTCGAATACGCAGGCGTGGCTAGAGTCGTGAGTATGTTTATCTTATAGAATCCTCACACCGTTCTCTTTCGCCTTACCTTAAGTCAAGCGTGCCTCGGAATGCAAAGAACTCCGGCATGCTTTAAGATTATACGCCTCGAGTGTAAGCTTAACGAGTTTCGATACTTATACGCGTACACTTTCCTTTTCCCACCTCCGCTTTCCCTCCATTTTTTAATATACAAATGTCCCCTACGACAATAATACTCTTTCTTTTGTTTGATAATTAAACCCATATATGTATTATCAATTCAATTTTTTCTTCATAAGACATGATATGCAAGGAATGTTTAATCTTTTAATGCATAATTTTAAATGAATATCAGATCATAGCTATTGTTATGAAAATTCAATTGATAATATTTAATTAAAAAACTAAAACGTTACAGACATTAAAATATAAATTAAATTACTTTAATCATTAATAGATCATCATTTCACAATCACAAGTATTTAAAGAAAGAACTACAATTATATACTTCCTTCTTTATATCTTAAAAGGAACAACTTCAAGAACTCGAAGCTTCCTTTGCTTTGTCAAAATTGCTGAGACGTTGAAATCTGAGCAATATGAAGTTGCCAAGGAACGTATTAAAGTCTCTCCTTGGTTGATCAATGTCTCGTTATAAAGTGATCCTTCCAACAGGCGACAATGTAATAGAAATATATATGTGATGTGTGTATAGATATATATGTGTATATATATATATATATATATATTCATGTATATCGAACTTACGGTCTAAACGGTGCCGCCTTTCTCATTCTCATCTCATAGCAGACTTTAGCACTGTTGGGAACTTACAGAACGAGCAGAGCTCACGTTAAAGAAACCCTACGTATCATCCAAGTAAACAGGGCTTCGGCCAAGTATTCTCGCGCACATAACAGCACGCACGAGTTGCCATCGTATCGCATCGCATCGTATCGCATTGCGTCACATCATTCGTTCGGTGGTTATATAAAAAAAGTCGATATTTTAAAGAAAATGTTCACAGCTGATCCGTGAAATTTGAACTCTGTCTTATCGGTTCTTTAAAAAGAAAATTCACTTAGATTCTTTGACGATGACCTTTAGAAATTTCATCCAATATCGACCTACATATCCCTCGATTGGATAAACGTTTTTTTTAGATAAATTTGTATCACCTTATTATAGATTTAATTGTAAATTCGAAAAATTTCTATTACTTATTTCATAAAATTATAATATCGATATACTTTAATATGTACGTAACCGTTAATATTTTTGCACCGATGCGTGATAATTCATATTTTTTTTCGTATCTATAAAAAAAATTATAAAATTTTTATAATTTTATAACTTTATAATACATATATATAATACATATTACTTATATTAATATAATTCTGAAATGAAAAAACTAATGAAAAAACTTTGAATGTGTAGAAATAATTAATTTTCTAATCATAAAATAAAATAAAACTTGGAAGATACAGATATGTAAATATATTGGCTTAAAAGTTACGGGAATTGGCATTGTAGAATTTTAAGAGAAAAATACATTTATATCTTTTGACATTGACCTTTAAAATTCCATTCTACAGGTTCCACAAGTTCGTTGATTAAAAAAACGTTTGTGAAATATGTTCGAATTGCCATATTATGGTCCAAGTTCAAAAGAATTCTTTTTCTGACAGCGATAGAACTGCCTTGTTTATTCCATAGAATATAACACAATGCTCGATATATATCATGTGTATTTAATCACAGGTATTTTCATAGTAATCTATTGTATTCATTATATCGCGTAATAGATTCCTTGACTTTTCTCTCATGCGAAATAGCAATTATATACTCTTAGTATATCTATTTAGAAAACTTTTCACACATAATGAATTAATCATTCCTTAGAAACCATCTTAGAAAGGGACAATACATATATCATCCATTCTTCTTCAATACTTCTATATCGTTTATGAATTATATATATATATATATATATATATATATATATATATAATATATATATATATATATATATATATATATCCTTTGAAGATTAAAATAATGAAACGAATCTAAGTGGAAGTAATTTTGGTCGATCTCGCAATATTTACAATTTTCTATTGGCTTTTTATTGGCCACTATCCTTTAACCATAAGGGTCATATTCGTTCAAGCGTAATACAATTTTGACCCTCATACGTAAAATAGTGAAGAACATATGTTCCATAGCATCGATGATACACCCTTAATGCATTGTGAATTTCGCAGGTGCGAGTCTTCTATCATTCAAAATCTTTTTAATGACCTTGGTGATTTTTTAACGTGATAATAAATATAAATAATTCAAATTGATACAAATTCTGTTCACTAAGAAGTATAAGAATATATATATATATATATATATATATATATATATATGTATCTGTATGTATGTATATGTAAATCACGTTAATACCCAGTTTTATTATCTGTGAATACTCTCATTTCCAAGGATATATTTTCTCTTTTCTTCGTAAGATTGAAAAAGAAAGTTTTAGTTTCCAGGATTTATTCTTTATATTTATCCTGGTTTCTTTCTTTTTGGGTTTCATTACTTTCCTTGTCAAAACTTAAAAACGAGGTCTTGATAATGGCTTTCATCAACCATCTTTCTATCCTTCTCGTTTAAATTCTTAAAGTGCATGGGTTATGATCTTCGTACACCTACGCGTTAACTAAACATCAATGTAAGGGGCATGTAAAAATTGTATCTAAAAATATACCAGTCTCTTAAATAGGTCGTTGAATAAATTATCGAGATTAATATAATTGAAATATAATTTATACTAAAGCAAGGACTTAACGATCATACATAGATAGATAATAGTAAAGATGTATTATATATTTTTATTTTGAAAGATATATCGGATATAATTTTATAAATAATTTTAGAAATTTAATATAATGGTATATCGATTTAGAAAATACTATTATTAATTATTTATTGTTTTATTTTGTTTAAGGAACAATTACGGAAACGTAAGGACGAGGAGGAGAGACAAGAAATCTTGAATCGATCGCTTCGTGGCTCAACGAAGCTTCAAGCTTTAGAAAGTCATGCCACGAATCTTACCGGCCAAGAGAATCTCGCATATGCTCAAGACGAGTTGACCACCACTGTTAGTCGTCCTGTTCATGTCGCACCTCAAGCGCCCTTAAGTAAGTCTACCTTTTCTTATTTCCTTCTTTCTTTATTCGTACGTGCTCGCTAGCCAAGAATGAATAATCGAATTAAAACCACGAAAGATCTCACGGTTGAGCTTATTTTTATATTTATAGAAAAAAGAAAAAAAGAAAGAAAGAAAACGACGTTATCGTCCACTTGGAAAATATTTTAAGCCCTATCATTCGAGCACTCAAGTCTCGTTTTATTTTATCTCAGCCTTCTTCTGAAAGCACAAATTTCTTTATCCGAAATGTTATCTGAAGATTTTCGAAGAAACCTTCTTTAAGAGCGTCTCTTACAAAGATTTCGACTTCTTCAGATTACTCTGTATAACGTCTAATGGTACGAGTCGTGAAATAACAAGAGGAGTACAATCCTAGCTTTGACGAGTAGTCTTTACATATTTCAGCATACGGAGAGGTCGTTGCCACGTTGGAGAGATTGCAGCTTCAGTTACGAAATATCTCCGGTGCTCTCGGCATTTCGGGTCCAAGTGTGGAAGCCGAACTTGAGGCAGTTCGGACGCTTTTGCTACAAAGCCAATTTGCAACTGCCATAGCTACGCATTACGCCTTGAAAACGCGATTAAGGTCGAACAAGGTTCTTAGACATCATGCCGAAGATTCATCGACATTAGCTCGGGACGTATGTATACGTTATTCTAATATTTAGATAGATTGATTGACGTTTATTTCTAAATTATTAGATGACGCAAAGAAAAAAAAAAAAAGAAAAACACAACAACAATTATGCGAAACATACGTGTATTTGGTAAAAATAGATATACATATCATATAAATAATAATACACTTATTATTAATATATACTTATCTATCAGAAATATTTATATATTATTATTCCGAATGTTATTAATGATTTTGAGATAATGTTTACCTGTTGTTTTTTTTTTGAGAAATGTTACCTTCGATTTCAACAAAACAATTTCTCTGTCATTTATTTGTTTCATTATTGCAGTGCGTAGACGTATTAGAAAAATGGCAATCATCATCAACGGCAACGGATGTTGGTGCGGCGGAAACGATGGCTGCCGTGGAGGAGCTGACGGGTATTCTTACGAGTTACGACATGGAGGCGTTACTTATAGCACATGATTCTATAGTTTCGTATGTGGAAGGCTTCCAAAGAAAGCACAGTCCTGCGTCTTCGTCACCAAGTCGCCCACCAAGTCCTACATCGAGTTGGAGAGAGTCACGTGTAGATAATATCAAAATAATTAGGATCGAAAAAACTAACGAACCTTTGGGTGCTACTGTTCGAAACGATGGTGATGCAGTTATTATCGGTATCTACCTAAATCGCTTAAAAATATTCTAAATTAAAATGAATAAATCCAATGACGAATATTTCTTTCCAAGGTCGTGTTGTTCGAGGTGGTGCAGCAGACAAGTCCGGACTCCTGCATGAAGGAGATGAAGTTCTAGAAGTTAATGGAGTTGAAATGCGTGGAAAAAGTGTTAACGATGTTTGTGACATTTTAGCTGGCATGCAGGGTAGTCTTACGTTCTTGGTATTACCAGCACCAACGAATTACCGAAATAATTTGAATAATAGGAAAGAGGACACTAATCAAGTAAGCGAACGAATTGTTCTTCTATAAACTTTCTTGTATAATCTTATTATTGATAAAATGAATATTTGTTTTAGATACAGCATATACGTGCACACTTTGATTATGACCCTGAAGAGGATCCATATATACCATGTAGAGAACTGGGAGTTAGTTTCCAAAAAGGTGATGTTTTGCATGTGATTTCTCAAGAGGATCCAAACTGGTGGCAAGCTTATAGAGAAGGTGAAGAGGATCAAACTTTAGCTGGTCTTATACCCAGTAAAGCCTTTCAGCATCAGTAAGTTTTCTTATAAAATAATTTATTGTATACATATGTTTGATCAACTTCAAAATATTATTCGAAATGAACAAAATTGATAAATAAATAAGGAATAAGGAGAAAATAGTTTATGTTAAATAAAAGGTGATAATAACAGAGCTTCGTAAAATATAAAGTTAGGCAGTGGAATTTATGCAAAGCGTTCAAGAATCGGGGTGTGCCGTGGTATACGACTGGTTTAGTCATTGCATAAATTTGTGAGGCTAATGCTTACATCCATGATACTTCGCAGACGAGAATCCATGAAGCAGACGATAGCTGGTGGAAAGTCGACGGTACGGGGTTCGAAGAAATCTAGTACACTATTGTGTGCGAGAAAAAATCCAAAGAAAAAAAAACGAAACAAACTTGGTACCAATTTCAACGACGACGGTTATCCTCTTTATGCGACGACAACGATAGACGGTAAACATAGTTTTTTCTTTTTCTATTTGATAACATAATATTATAAACCGTTAGTAATAACATTGAGGAGTCATTTGTAGATTACGACAGCGAGGAAGTGCTAACGTACGAAGAAGTAGCTTTATATTATCCAAGAGCGAATCATAAGAGGCCTATCGTTCTTATTGGTCCTCCTAACATCGGTAGACATGAGCTGAGACAGAGATTAATGCAAGACAGCGAACGTTTTGCAGCTGCTATTCCTCGTGAGCATTATTTTCTCTTTCTTCGTATCAATAATTTTTCAAAACGAGTAGAAAGATATCTAATGATTTTTATTTTGCGGTATAAACTGATATTTAAAAGACTCGTCGTTTTCTTTAGATACGAGTCGTCCAAGGAAGGACTCAGAAGTTGATGGTCAGGATTATCACTTTATCTCTCGCTCACAATTTGAATCTGATATTCTCTGTCGGAAATTCGTTGAACACGGCGAGTATGAAAAAGCATATTACGGTACTTCTGTTGAGGCTATAAGATCGGTTGTGAATTCTGGGAAAATCTGCGTCTTGAATTTACATCCTCAAAGCTTGAAGATCCTACGGAGTTCGGACTTAAAACCATACGTGGTCTTTGTAGCACCTCCTAGTCTCGAGAAGTTACGACAAAAACGTATTAAAAGCAACGAGAGTTTTAAGGAAGAAGAATTGAAGGACATAATAGAGAAGGCTCGGGAGATGGAAGACAAATACGGTCATCTATTCGACATGATCATCATTAATAACGATACGGATCGTGCTTATAATCAACTTCTTACAGAAATTAATTCATTAGAAAGGGAACCACAATGGGTACCTGCGTCTTGGATTCAGTAATGGTATACTGAATGGATGACGAATGTGTCTTAGATATCAATGCCATCGCGAGTTTAATGGCACGTTACTAAATACCGATTAAGAAACAGATTATAATATAAATGAATTGATTCTTTCGTAAGTACTTACTCGTTACTGGTTTTGCGTGGTAAACTTGTACCTTGTTGAACGATTGCAAGTACTACGATTGAGATGCCAATTGACGATCATTTTAAAATTCAAATCTTGTAGTTCCTGATGGCCGAGGTTCGCACGTCGTTTGTAAGCGAATCCTCATGATGTCAAAATGACATTGATCGATCTGAATCGGTTTGACTCGGACGATAAGATTTTTGAAGGAACAATGCGATATCAATTTCTCATGTTAGAATTATAAATGCAGAAAATCTTGTTGATCCTGGGATAACCATTATGTAGAATTAATTCGTTTAAAATGAAAAAAAAAAAAAAATCAAGTTGACGCGTGAAACGCATTCGCAAAAAATTTTATATTTCGATCATCTATCTGGACCTTCGTATCGCAATACAATATATATTTATCCAATCACTTTTCAATTTACTATAACTAAATCGTCGTGTTTATTATATTTTTTAAATCACATTCTCATTTCTTTCTTTCCTGTTAATTTATCGCGATATCATTAACATTTAACTGTTACGTGTTGTCCCATTCAAAAATCAAATCTATATCAAAATTCTTATTTTACATTACGACGAAAGAATTGTATCTCCCGACTTATAAATATAATAGAAATGTCGACTGATGATCGTACTAGCGAATAAGTCGTTTTAATGCGACAGTTTGAACATAAAATTTTTAATAGAATTTTAGATAAACTCATCAATTGTCTAGTAGTACGTTTATTGAGAAAGAGAACTATTACTTTAAAAAGTTCTTAGAGAAATATTGAATGTATAAACAGAAAAAAAAAATAGGACGTAGAATGGAAAAGTGAAGGAAAATGAAAAAGTTAAGGATGCGTTTAAGTAAAAATATAAGAAAATAGTAATTCTCCGTATTTAAAATGCAAACAAAATACAGCTCGGTGTTCGACTTAAAATGGTGCTTTAAAGTTGATATGGTTCCTTGCAATTAGGTCATCGATATATTTTCTTGTGCTTCTTAAATATTTTAAATACACGTACCCTGTTAAAAGTGAATGATGATAAAACGATGATATAGCTTAGACGGGGAAGTTACTCATTTTACCGTCCTGCGTAAACAATATATAAACTCAATGAATATTCGAATAGATACGAGCGATTAGTTACGATCGACACTGTTACATTAATAACGACTAATTCTTAAGTATGATCATAGAGTTTATAGAGAGAAGATCGTTAGAGAGACTTCCGTTATGTCTTCGATGATTTACTTTTGTAAAAATTCGTATCGTCAAATCGATATTATTAGACAAAAAGTATTTTATAAAGGTAGTATCTTTTTTATAAATATAATTTTAAAGAGTTTCATTAAAGCATATCACACGCAAGAAGTTCATACGAATCATAATACTCGTAAAATCCGTGACTCCTTTATTCTTGGCATAGCTATTGACTTTTATCGCACGTCTCTAATAACAATAGTTATTAAAAGATAAATTCTCTCTGTGCACGAATAAATCGTTACGAACGTCATAGGAGTTGCTAAAATTAACGTCGAAAAAAATCTTTTTAATACTCTTTTTCTAAAAATACGCAAGAATATTACGTCGTGCCAACGTCTTTGCACTTTTATCATAGTTTCGATCGTCGTACTACTCCGAAAAACCCTTTCAAAAAATCCCAACTTACGATATGGTCGATGTAAAGTCGAGCAGTGAATTAAAAAAAAAAGAAAGGCGCTCATAGTGTTATCGATGTGCTCCCCCCTCCCCCCAAATTCCGTCTTGCGTGTATTCACGTACTGGTTATTAAAAATTAGGATTACGAATACTGCTCCGAAAGTGCGTTTACAAGCTGATTTTTGTCAACTAAAGGAACTAAATGATCTTTTCATTTAATTCCTAAACAAATTCCAGGTATATCTTCCATTATTCTACTTTTCATAGTTACGATATAGAAACAATTACTCTGAATCTATCTTGTAAACTCGCTTTTCGAATTGGTCTCGTAATAGTGATATTAAGAAGCGAAGAAAGTTCATTAAAAAGAAGAAAACTTAAGAATAAGAAATAAAGAGAGAGAAAAACAGAAAAAAAGAAAAGATAAGTCAGATTACTCTCGTCGGTCTAAAAAAAAAAAAAAAGAAAAAAAAATATGGGCGAAATTTCGCATGGATCAAGTAGAGCAGATTAAACGTTCATTAGATCGATGATGTTAAGATTAGCTGTCGAGAACAGAATAGATATTTAAGATAAAAAAAAAAACATAAATGTCGATGTCGAAACATTGTAAAACTAGACACATTATTAGGGAACTATTACTTCGTGATAACATTATAAAAAATATCTATAGCCCAGGATACCTACGGAGAGGACGAAAAAAATATAAAATATTAAGTTAACTTGTCCCATCGGATGAACTAAGTAGAGAAGAGGGGACAATATTCTGCCAAGTTTATTAAAAGAGAGGAATAATATGCGAATGAATTTCTGAGATGTGCCAAAATACTTCTGGGTAAACGTTTAGTGGAGGATTTAAATAAACAAAACAAAAAAAAATAGGGAAAGAGAAAGAGAGAGAAGAAAAAAAAGAAAACGTATTTTAAAATGCGCTCAAAAGAAACTTTTAGGACGTATACATATTATACAAATACACACACATACACACACACACACAAATCATATATATATACATAATATGAATTATGTAAATATTTGTGTACTTGTATAGAGATGAAGAAGATGAAAAAAAAAGAAAATATCAATATCATCATCATCGCCATCTATCATCATCATTGTCATTATTATTACTACTTCTACCACAACTATTAATTACTTAATACTATATATATGTATATATATATATATATATATATATATATGTATATATATAATATATATACCACTACTACTCTATTACTTGCTACTACTGTTACCACTATCGCTATTACTATAAACGCGCTATAAACGAGTACTTAAATGTTATCCTTATTACGCGTTTTCGTTATTACGACACGAATTATTAATTTTATTATCATTATTATTATTATACACTCATTTATTATTGTTTTTATTATTCTCGTCGATGCATTTATAATGTGTCTATCGTGATTCTTAACTGACTATACCCGTGCCACGTAAAAGCGATTGGACGGCAATAGAATATTTAAGGAGTTATGTCAAATTTGATTGAATTTTTTTGTAAGCGTTGCCATTATGTCGATTTTATTTTTATTCACGATTTTTTTTTTTTCGTTTTTTATAAGAAAGAAAATATCTTCATTTGACATAGAAACAAAAAATGAATGAATTCGAGTGCACGAGTTGTATTATAAATGTAAAATGAATTTTGCAATACATTATATATATATATATATATATTAATATATATATATATATATAATATTCGTCATCGATGAAAGAGCGTGTATATTATGATTATCGTTATTATTACTATTATTATTTTTATTATTATTATTATTATTATTATTATTATTATTATTATTATTATTATTATTATTAATATTATTATTATTAACTTGATAAATGTTTATTACGATAAGTATTATTATCAATGATATTAATTATTTTATCTAACATAACGAGAGCATAACATGAAGAAAATATGAACATGAGTATGTGATTGTGTGAGTCGATGTATTAGTGCGTTAATTATTATAGCGTACTTTTGCATGGATGAATGTAATATTAGTGAGTGCAAATATATTTACTTATGTATAGAACGAAAGAACAGCGAAAAGAAGTAAAAACAATAGAATAGATAGACGACTGTTGAATGTATATTTTTAAGCTTTTGGTTTCTAAAAATAATATATTATTTACATTGTTATATCAATCATCGATGGTGTTAATGTCTTCGATCTGTGGCGATTCGATTTCGTTTGAATTGACATACAATAGATAATAATATTTTTGTCTGTA